>NC_139989.1:11544586-12144586 GCF_964263955.1 Coregonus lavaretus
GCGCTGTCCAACGTGCTTAAATGCCCTCTCCCTCAGCCAAGAATCAGCGAGAGAGAGTGCCTTGAACTACATCCAAGCGCTAGAGAGACCGGAGGAGCATCCTGCCCAGTGAACAAGGCAGATAAAAGGCACCAGCTCTGCAGCTGCAGAGGCCATGAAAGTAACTAGCGTTTCATTGTAGAGCTTTGGTGGTTTTGAAATGTACATAGGAGAAGTAATGTGTGTTTGCAGTATCCCAGAGCACGGGTAACCATTGGGTGTACTATAACAGGGTTTGTGATGTTTAGTCCTCCGTGAAAGAGGATTTGCTGCGGTGCGTTCAAAAAATGGCCTTGGCGTGGAGGACAGTTGGATGGGAGCACCTTGAAAGTGGCCGCCCACCGGTTCATGGTTCCAGGGCACTGTTCTACTACTAGCCTGCTAGATTTCAGCTGCAGTGCCATAGTGGAATACGCTGCTTTGGTTGATCTGCTATCTGCTGCGCTTGAGTTGCTACTCGCACTAAAAACAACAACGAAGCCACTGATTCCTCCATGCACTGGCCTAGTTAATGTCCCTCATCCCCCCTCCCTTCCTCTGCACCACCCCTTAAAATCCAATCTGTAGCAGCTGAATGTAATTTGCACCCAGCAGTGTCTCTCTCTCTCCCTCCACCCCACGGCTTTGTCATCCTCAGCGCTCCGTTTTAATTGAATTGAAAAGTACAGCTCTTTCCTGTCTCAGAGAAGATAGAGACAGGAAAACATACACATACCGGTAGACACACACATAGTTAAACAAGCACACTAAACACTGAGCAAGAAGAGGCTTCATAGCCCATGTGAGAATGTTTTAACCTGAGACTCCTTTCTCTGTGAGTTTGACCAATAACCACTACACATCACAAACAAACAAGATAGCTATTGGCCCACCAAAATAGATGCTGGGAGTATTAAAGGAAAAACTAAGACAGACAACGGAAGGAATAGGATAGAAGCTAAACTCAATCCATGTTTCTGATGTGCAGGCTTTTTGTTTTCCTGATGATGATTTGGGTTGAAAGAATCCCTATCAGAAGAGAGCTATAGATTTAAATTACAGTAAAGTAGAGCACATTGTGTGTCGTGACTCATGAGTCATGGCGATGCCTGCATATGTGCAAATCCATTTCCCATCCAGCTCTGCATTCCTCTGGCCTGCAGCCATCTGGGAGACTACTGCAGTGACTAAGCTAAGCAAAGCACCTACTGTACAGTACAGTAGAGACAGTTGGCTGGCTATGGAATAGCCTCAGGCACATACAGTTCTGTAGTATTATTGAGCCATACTGTTGAACCAGATGTGCTAAGCTAAGTTGACCTACCAGAAAATAAAAGCATCCCTCTATAGAGCAACGTTCACAACATTGTTTGTTGTCACTTAAAGCCTGGCCAGGGTGGTTAACCACTAAGATGGTTCCCCCTCAAGTAAACCTCTCTTCCTAATTTACAAGGCGCTGTGGAGGCACTGAGGAGTAACGAAAACATGCTCCGTGCTAGCTATCATTAGCCTACAACCTCGCACTAACACATAAAGGGTAAACAAACCAAGCCACTCGAGAGAATACAGAAGTGTTTGGTGTGTTCGAGTGCCAGGAGCAAGGGAAATGCTTTGGTGGGATGCACAGAGTGAGGCGTTCTCCCAGTTCCAAGCCGTCACATCACTTCTCGACTAGGCTTTAATAAAGCAAAGTGTTAGCATACTGAGTGTTCGTGTAGCTTCCCTGATTAGCATGATTAGCGGGAGTGGCTGTCTCCCTCAGGGTCAGAGAGCAACACTGTCCCACAGTGGGGGGACGCTAAACGCACTCAGTGGCCGCAGTGATAATCGTGTTAGCCAAATAGTAGCAGCACACGCCAGAAATTGATAGGCTAGGGGCCGTTGCACTATTCTGAATGAATCCCAAATTAAAGCCAACTCCTAGAGCCAGTAGTATATATACAAAAGTATGTGGACACCCCTTCAAATTTGTGGATTCGTCTATTTCAGCAACACTCGTTGCTGACAGGTGTATAAAATTGAGGTCACAGCCATGCAATCTCCATAGACAAACATTGGCAGTAGAATGGCCTTACTGAAGAGCTCAGTGACTTTCAACATGGCACCATCATAGGATGCCACCTTTCCAACAAGTCAGTTCCTCAAATTTCTGCCCTGCTAGAGCTGCCCCGGTCAACTATAAGTGCTGTTATTGTGAAGTGGAAACGTCTAGGAGCAACAACGGCTCAGCCGCTAAGTGGTAGGCCACACAAGCTCACAGAACAGGACCGCGAGTGCTGAAGCACGTAAAAATCGTCTGTCCTCGGTTGCAACACCCACTACCAAGTTCCAAACTGCCTCTGGAAGCAACGTCAGCACAAGAACTGTTCGTTGGGAGCTTCATGAAATGAGTGTCCACGGCCGAGCAGCCACACACAAGCCTAAGATCACCATGCGCAATGCCAGGCGTCGGTTGGAGTGGTATAAAGCTTGCCGCTATTGGACTCTGGAGCAGTGGAAATGCGTTCTCTGGAGTGATGAATCACGCTCTTGTGGCTGAATGGAAGCAAGTCCCCGCAGCAATGTTCCAAAATCTAGTGGAAAGCCTTACCAGAAGAGTGGAGGCTGTTATTGTGCAAAGGGGGAACCAACTCCATATTAATGCCCATGATTTTGGAATGAGATGTTCGACGAGCAGGTGTCCACATTATTTTGGTCATGTAGTGTACTTTACACTGAGGATGAAAATGGACCAGAGTTAAATATTTAATACAGATCCAGGTCCAAAACAAAACAAAACAAAAAACAGCACACAACAGTGACATTTAGAAGTATTTCTGGCCTTCTGACTTCTGTCAGCTGACAATCTTACCAGACACAACTCAGCAAACTGGGAACATTCACAGAACATTAGCTAAGATTCCCCTTTAGGTTCTAGTTAGGGTTTTATCTAACATTAGGATGATAACATCCCAAAAACATTCAGTGAATGTTTTTAATAACAAAATCTTTATATCATTTATTTTTATTTTTATGAAATATCCTTTGTAATGTTCTCTAAAATCTTGTGCACAACATCTTTAACAACCACCACAGATAACACAATGTAGGTGACATAGAGACACAGCATTTCAATTTCATTAATAGGACATTTGAACAGCATTTAATTATACAAACACAACCATATTTATAACACTTTATATGTTGACAATCTGCACATGTGGGGTTGGAACCTGCTATGTTTGGGTCCCAAGCTAGTTCTTTTATCCTCTGGGAAGGGAAGTTCTCTTACATCATTTGTTTCAGTATATGTGACTGGTTTCAGGAAACTAGGCGTATGTCGCGCGTTACTACTTTACAGGAGCACCATTTGAACTTAAACTTTTTTTTAAAAATCAAAATGTGTTTTTTGGCAGAAATGCCTTCTGGAACATGTGAACTTTCATGTGCCTTAATAACAAACTTGTATGCCATCTGTAAATACAAATAAAACTGTTAAATTAAGAGCCTAGTTGGTTTAGCCATGGAAAAAGACAGCAACCTTCCCGCTAGCCATGATTGGCTGAGATAATGGGTGGGCTGGACATGCCGAGAGATGAGTTTGGATTGGTCTGCCATGTAGCACGCTTCTATCCATAACATGAGCTGGTCAGTATGTGTAGGTAATCCTTTCTAATGTGGCTTTTTTGAAAGATATCACGTAGTAGAACTGCATAAGTGTTGCTCTCCACTTTCTGGAGGACCGAGTTTTGAAATCAGTGGAATTAGAGTATGATAGCTAAGGAGATGGAGAAAATTCTGGCGTTTGATTGCAAATATGCAGATGGGGTCGAAAAGAGAACACACAGAAGGCTGTTCGATAAAACATCTGTCTCCGGATTACATCTTCAAATTAAGGGCAACCATGGCATCTGTGACAGAGATGGAGAAGCGTCCATCCATGTATACGGGTAAGATAGTCTAGCTAGCTACATTTTCAGATATTACAAGTTTCTAATTTTGTCAGAAAGTCATTTTCATTTCAAGTTAAAGTGTACTGTTAGCTAGCTAGCTAACGTTAGCTGGCTGGCTAGCTAGCTAACATTAGGTGTATGATCTGTGTAGTAATATTATTCGTATCTCAGAGCCATTTGCATTGCTAGTTATAGCCTAATGTTAGCTAGCTAACATAGAACCTGGTTGGTTAGCTACATTCAGATTCATGCAGGGTAGTAACGTTATGAGTTGGGATTATGGTTCATTGTTTAGCTAGCTAGCTACATGTCTAAACAAAAGACTCCACTATGCAAGTAACTATTTCAATAGAATGTTTATGATGTCACTGCGACAACTGTCGATAGACATAACTGGTAAATTCGCTCTGGCTATCTATTCCGATTTCAGAGCACTCTTGTTTACGAACGCTCAACACCCATTGAATATGGCCGGTGTCAGTAAACGTTGGCAAAAAATCGTAATTAAATTGTTGCCAGCAGCACAGTTGCAGTCACCAACGCTCTGGGTAAGATAAAAACTGCCTAACCAGCTCTGCTAGGGCGAGTAAAACGGTCAGAGTGAGCTGCTCTCTCATTTGTGTCTAGAAGTAGCTAGCAAGCTAGCCAACGTTAGCCAGTTAACTTGGGTGCTTGACTGCTGTTGTTAGGTCAGAACGCTCGGATCAACCCTACTCCTCGGCCAGAGCATCCAGTGTGCCCTCTGAAAGCTCCGAGACCGAACGGACAATCTGACAACGCTTTGAGTTTACGAATGCCCAGAGCACACATTTACGAACACACCCGTAGTATAAACCAGCCTTTAGTCTTGAAATCTTTGGTTGTTTAGTACATAGCCTCACATGTGAATCCTTATAGAGATGGGTGGGGCTAAAGTTTAAGAGGGTGTAAACGATGCTGAAAGGGTGCAGACAAAGAAGAGCTCTCCAGTAGGTACACAAAACATTCAGGGGCCATTTTCTCAAATGTTTATCAACTTTCAAAGCAGAATTACTTTCCCATTGTTCCTCAACTGTAGTGTATGATATACAATTTTCTAGCTCTGAGTCTCTACTTTTATCCAATGTAAAAAACACAATTTCAAGTTTAATAAGCATAAGACCGAATCGAGCCGGTCGGTCACATATAGCAATGCCAGTATGATCAATCAGGAATTCCATGCTTGCTTTTTAGCCTTCTTAGACATAACTAACCCAGGGAAATACTGGTAACTGGTTATTCACCATCACTTCACCCATCCTCTTTATATGCTGCATACTTCTGGGCCCATATTTACAAGGTATCCAAGACTATAAGTGCTGATCTAGGATCACTTTTTCACTTTTGCTTTTCAGATCATTAAAAATAAGCCAGGGGGGAGCATATCAAACGTCAAAAAGTAGGAATTATATTGGGTGTGTTTTTCAAAGTTGAACAGTCAATCTCTACACAATGTTACATTTTTTACAGTTAGTCTAAATTCTGCATTTGACTGGATTTATAAATCTGGACAAAATACTGACATCCTCTCTTTTAGTAGAGTATACTGTATCTGAGCCTCAATTTCATATTTTTTTGGGGGGGAAAATGGTTAAAGAATATGTGGGATTGAACCTGCAATCTCCAGATCTGCAGTGAGATTACTAACATTCTGTGCCAACAGGGGATAACTGTGGTGTTGTGTTTTTTTCTCAGTCAAATATGGTCAATCAGGACACAGAACACAATTTCTGAGTTATTAAAATGTTCCCATCCTCTTCATATGCTGTGTACTTCTAACACTTTATGATTTTCTTTCTTCATCACATGTGTTGAAAGTCTTGTTATGTCTAAGAAGGTTAAAAAGGTAGCATGGAATTCCTGATTGACCATACTGGCATGGATATACACTGAAAAAAGAAGATGTAAAGCCGAAACCACAGGTAACTGCGTAAAAATTAGAGAGTAGAGAGCTTCAATTCACATTCACTGCGTAGTATATGCCAATTTAATTGTCATGAGAATCCATAATAAACAGTTGTATTTGCTATGTTCGCTACTATGTTCGCTACATAGCCCTTGTGAATTATCATTGTGTGTTCCTTTTGACTCACCTTATGTGTCCTATGGGTGCCACCGTACCTGCCTCCTGTTATGTTGGCTCACGAAGAACCTGAGTGCCTACAAATAGATGAACACTTTCTCCAGTCCAATCATTAACATTCTAGTGGTGTTCAGTGAGTCAGTGTGTGGCAACGCTCAGAAGGCATGAACGGCATGCTCTGTGCCTCATCAGGGGTTTGATGATTAAATGCCTTTTGCAGAGTCAGACAGGCCTGCTTAGTCAAGCGCTAAGGTAGCTACAGCTACAGTACGTGCCCAGTCCCGACTCAGGAGGTAGCAAATATGCCAGGCGGAATAGAGTGTGACAGGGGCTAAATACTACGGTGCGGACGGAGTGAGAAAGATTAGCCTGGGCCAGGGAGAGGTCACAGGCCTGATTCATGACTGGGCCATCAGGACTGCATCACATTTAAGCACTTCCCATAAGACACAAAATGGAGGGATGGTATAGGACACTGCTATAGGAGGGGGATATAGCCACAAAGATTGAAAGGATATGTACTGTATGTATATCCTATATACTGTACATAAAATATACAGCACAGCAAAACAGTTTTATGGCATCAACAATGTTTACTGTTCTGCTTCACAGGGCTTTTTTCCTTCTTCAATATGCACAATTGACTTCCTTAACACATTCATGGAAATGTGCCTGCTAAATCTATTATTCGCACTGTCTGTGTGTGTGTTCCCTCCCTTTAAGTGCAGTGACCGAGAGGGAGAGATAGGAGAAAGACGGATCTCACATTACAACTGCATCGTTGGTGCATTAAACCTTGGAGGAAAGAACACCCATCTCCACCACAGCTTGTGAGAGGCTACTCTTCATAGCCTCACCAGAAACCACCCATGAATAGGAATAGACCCATAGACTCATGTCAGGTTGCCCATTTGTGTCCTAAAATCCATTAACCTTAACAGGGGGGTCATTGGTATGGTAACAGAGTGGTTTTGCTCCCTTCCACAGAAACTTGTTACGACACCATTAACCCTTCGAGTCCCTCTCACCGTGGAAACACCATGGAGACACCACGTCGACCACATGAGCTGCTGTAAAGCATCAGTGTTACTGCACTGAGTCAGTTACACACTCTCTCTCTCTCTCTCTCTCTCTCTCTCTCTCTCTCTCTGAGCGGGTGTGAGTTATGGCCATATGTATGACATGGCAGGCAGTATATTTCATTGGCGGCAGGGCTGTAAATCCTAAAGGACATTTATGGCTGTGGAGATGACACTGACAGGAAGAGGGAGAGTGTGTAACAGTGATTACAGGAAAGCTCTGCTAGTCCAGCATAGTCTGCAGTGCAGAAAGACAAATTCGGTATACATTTGGTCCACAAAAGCAGGATCCAAATGAATCTACTGAGGAGTGAGCTCCATAGTATACAGATGACGATTCCAAATGAGTCCACTCACTGAGAAATGAATCTATGGTACAGTAGGTGCAGAAGGACGTTAGTGTGCATATAGCCAGCATGGGTAGTCAGCATGGGAGCACTGTATTGATGTTATAGTTACAGTCTGTGGGGAGATAGCAGATGGCACTGATATGGCCCCTATGGAACCAATTCACTGAAGGGAATCAAAAAGGGATGGGAATATCTTTCCCATTCCCCTTGCACCGACCAGGGTTCCATCTTTCCATCAGAGTTAATCTCTTCGCCTCTGCTCTCCGTCTCTTGAACACTCATTTGCTCCATCACTCACTCTCTCCCCATCTCCCTATCCCCATTTCTCTCCACCATCTCTCTCCCGAGCTCTCTCTCCCGATCTCTCTCTCCCCCATCTCTCTCTCCCCATCTCTCTCCCCATCTCTCTCTCCCCATCTCTCCCTCCCCATCTCTCCCTCCCCATCTCTCCCTCCCCATCTCTCTCTCCCCCATCTCTCCCTCCCCCATCTCTCTCTCCCCATCTCTCTCTCCTCCCTCCCCATCTCTCTCTCCACCATCTCTCCCTCCCCCATCTCTCCCTCCCCCATCTCTCTCTCCCCATCTCTCTCTCTCCGCCCTCCCCCATCTCTCTCTCCCCATCTCTCTCTCCCCCATCTCTCCCTACCCATCTCTCCCTCCCCATCTCTCTCTCCCCATCTCCCTATCCCCATCTCTCTCCCCCATCTCTCTCCTGAGCTCTCTCTCCCGATCTCTCTCCCCCATCTCTCTCTCCCCCATCTCTCTCTCCCCACCTCTCTCCCCCATCTCTCCCTCCCCATCTCTCCCTCCCCATCTCTCCCTCCCCCATCTCTCTCTCCCCCATCTCTCCCTCCCCCATCTCTCTCTCCCTATCTCTCTCTCCGCCCTCCCCCATCTCTCCCTCCCCCATCTCTCCCTCCCCCATCTCTCTCTCCTTCTGCTCCACCACAGATCTGTCTAATAGGGTGATGTAACATAGAGTCATGTCTGGGTGCCACTCACGTTATCAATCCCTCACATCACATTCATGTGCAACAGTGACTTGGTGTGACAGACAAAGGATGCTAATGCCATCTGTTCTGAGAGAGTCTAAAGACCCTTTCAAAACCTGTTGCAGTTGACACCAAACAGTAGAAAACGATCAATACAATTTCAGTTTTAAAGTGTTTTGCTACGTTCTGCCCTATTGAACACAACCCAGGTTTCCAATTGTAAATCAATACAAGAACCTTCCTTTAGCAAGTCAAAAGAGCATGTTTGAATGATAATACTTGGTATATTTGGTATATGTGTCTTACCTTATAGCTTTGACTGAGTACTGGGGTGACAGGTAGCCTAGCGGTTAAAAGCTTTGGGCCAGTAACTAAAAGGTTGCTGGTTTGAATCCCAGAGCCGACTAGGTGAAAAACCTGTCTGTGCCCTGGAGCAAGGCACTTAACCGTAATTGCTCTGGATAAAAGTGTCTACTAAATGACAAAAATGACTGCAGGGCCCTGAGTGTCACCCATTTGTTCCTTGTGTTACACCCATATTTCAAGCCAGTGAGGAGGGGGATTAGGTAGAAAATTAATGAGGGGTTGTCCTCCATAACATGAAGACGACAAGATATTACTTTAACTGTGACCTTTTATTTGACGTGAAACACGTGGGATTGAAAAAACAAACAAAGGGACGCCATTACTCCTAAAATATACCAGGTTTGAGAGACACATTTGGTCACAGATTATTTTTTATTACAGATCTATTTCTAAATAAATGCATCACTGAATATTTAAAGGCATTCAGTGCTTTTTCACACTGTCAAAGTCACCCAGTGAGTTCCAGTGTTATTTGTAGGGCAGAACAGATGCTGTGTGTCCCAGCTATATGGTGTTTGGCTCAGTGCTATGGTCCTCCCTTGGCTCAGTGCTGGGGGATACACGGGCGAACCCAAAAGGACACTGTGACGTAGATACAGGGATGTCCGTTCACTCTGTCACTCAAGAACCGCACAGTAGGCAGTGAGGAGACAGAGAGGAACTCCCTAGCACACATGCGCACGCGTGTATGTGTCCACACACACACGCACTTACGCACATACACACCTACGCTGGCACACAAGTTCTCTTCAGGCTCTTCTGTGAGCCGTCAAAACGTCATCAGACAGTGTAACTGTGACATAAAAGGTAACAATACATTTGTCAATCAATCAATATCTAATGGCTTGAAATCTGGAGTTGCCTCATTTATCACAAATTGCTAGAGTGTAAGCATGAGACTTCTCTTGTACAGACTAGAGACTTAACAAAGTGTTATGACAAAATGGAGGGAGCAGAACGGTATGCGTGGAGAGCTGAAGTGTAACTGTTCAAAGGAAACTCAGCAGCAGCATCAAGGAACCCACAAAGACGTTGCTTCCCAGGGGCTCCCCTTTTCAAGTCTCTCTCTCTGCGCCGCGTGAAGAAGAGACACATCTCAATGTCAGATACGAGTCCTCGACAAACACACAGCAACACTACAGCTTTCCCAATGAGCTGTGTTGCGTTAACGCACAGCAGGCCAATGAAATGTCTGACAGCAGTCCCAAGCTTTTTTTTCCTTCAGGCACTTTGTTCAATGACAAATCCTTACTTTGGAAAAGTACCTTTGTTCTGGTGTGGACAAATATTTTGCTACCTTGTCATTATGTTCCTGATGCACAGTAAACAAACTAAGACAAAAGATAGTTGGGAAAAATAATTCTACACCACAGGCATGCACCTCGCCAACCAAGGTGGGAGTCTTCCCCTATCTAGAATCCTTACTTTGCACAGAGCTTTGAGGCCACTGTGTCAAATGCATTTCCCCGGTCAGTGTCAACATTCTCAAGAAAAATGTCTGCTAGATTAGTTAGAAGTACTTGCTAAATACTCAGTGTAGCAGAGACAGACAGTCGGCGGGGGACAAAAAATAAGGAAGATTACCAACCTGTCTGACTGCAGCCTGTCACCAATTCTTCTCACAGTTCCTACACCTTACATCACTTTCTTTACCCTATTCATGTCATCCATTTCTCAGCTTTGCCTTTCAAAATGGCAGGTTCCCCCAAGCCCTGAGTTCAATCATGTTCACAAAAGACGTGTCAGGGTAGAATTATATCCCCTTTACAGAGATAAGAGAAATAACTTCACAAACACAACACATGACACAATAGAGCATCCATCGATGCTGACCAAGATCCATTAAGGATGAACACATCATTATCATGTCAGAGTCAACACAGGGACTGGGAGGGAGCGGGCAGGCTAGTCCTCAGCTGTATGGCTCTAGTCTAGTGAACCAAACCAGGCCAAATGGTCACAGACACAAGGTCTTAACCATATAAAGGTCTGTAATATAACTGATTTGGAGTGGAACAGCACTGAAGCACTCAACAATCAACCAAGGGTATAAGCTATTTTCACCTCTACCTCCATTCTATACTGTGTGTATTGTTTTGTGATGTACACGTATAATGCTTTTCTCTTGCCATATCTTCCTGGGTAACAGAAACAAGGTAGTCTCTAGATTACCCATAGACCACTGTTAACCCTACCAACCCAGCAATCAGACTCACCTCTCTCTGCCAGACAGGGTTAATGGTGTTACAGACAATGCGGGAGCGTTTCTCCTGGCCGTGGTGGGGCAGCGCAGGGTAGAGGCTGTGCTTGCCGGGCTGGATGGCGATCTTCAGGTAGGGGTCAGGGTTGAAGAACATGCCCTTCTTCAGCCCCACCGCCTGGACATCTGAGAGAGAGAGAGAGAGAGAGAGAGAGAGAGAGAGAGAGAGAGAGAGAGAGAGAGAGAGAGAGAGAGAGAGAGAGAGAGAGAGAGAGAGAGAGAGAGAGAGAGAGAGAGAGAGAGAGAGAGAGAGAGAGAGAGAGAGAGAGAGAGAGAGAGAGAGAGAGAGAGAGAGAGAGAGAGAGAGAGAGAGAGAGAGAGAGAGAGAGAGAGAGAGAGAGAGAGAGAGAGAGAGAGAGAGAGAGAGAGAGAGAGAGAGAGAGAGAGAGAGAGAGAGAGAGAGAGAGAGAGAGAGCCTAGCGGTTAAGAGTGTTGGGCCAGTAACTGAGGTCGCTGGTTTGAATCCCAGCGCCGACTAGGTCAAAAATCTGTCGATGTTTCGTTGAGCAAAGCACTTAATCCTAATCGCTCCTGTAAATCAGACACAGTAAGAGTGTCTGCTAAATTACTCAAATGTTAAGAAAAAGTAAGACAAAATGGGTGACGTACAGTAAAAGCTGTTGGGGGGCAAGCGAAACAGGAAGAGAAAGATAGAACTCTACAAACTGCTCAAGAGCCTTGTTCAAATATTAATCCCCTAATAGAGGGAGACTGAGCGATCAAACGCAGGGTGTGGATCTGGCTGTTAATGGTTCTGGGCCTTGTTTACAACTCGGCCTCTAGTCGTACCCCATTGATCAAAGCTTGTGGAGGTGTAGTTCTCTCTCTCCCTCTGCGTGTCCGCTGCCTATAACTCCTCTGGGCCGCTCAATAAATCATGAACAATAGCCTGGGCCAGGAGATCCCCCTTTCAGACTGTAAGCCCTAACTCCCTCTCTTCCACTCCAATCAACCCCACTGTCTGTGTCTTTGGTGTGAATAAATAGGGCTGTACATACTGCACCTCTAGGGGGGCGACTGTGGTAGCAGACAAAGAGGGTAAGGGTAGGAGGGTCTGTGGATGATGGGAGAGGGGGTACAGACAGCGGTCAACAGTGGCCTGTTTGGTAGCTAAGTCGCTAATGCTCATATTTGTACCAGCATTTCTAAAGCAGACCTTAGGGTGACAGTAGCAAGAGAGAAGTGGTTATGAATGAAATATATATGAAAACACGACACGGTCAATGGCTAAAGCCACACAGAGTGGCAGGGTTGAAAGATGTATGCGTGTTAAAAGAGAGTGTGTGTAGCTTAACTGTGTGTGGTGAAATGTTAGACAGAGTGCTCGTTTGGGGTACATTTTCGTTGTTTGAGGAAAGCTGGGATAGAGTGGCAACAGCTTTTCAGCTTTTACTCCAGGTAAGGGATTAGTGGTCCGGAAAAAGGAGGATATGTGAAAGTACAGCATTCGTTTAATCTCGTGGCGCCTCACATTTCTCATAGTAACATCCATTAGCTGAACATTAACACAAACAACAGTTCTGGACAACTCTTCACATTATGTTGCCTTCATACCATGTAGTTACTCAATAACTATCTCTCGATTGGCGCAGTGGTCTAAGGCACTGCATCGCAGTGCTAGCTGTGCCACTCGAGATCCTGGTTCGAATCCAGGCTCTGTCGTAGCCGGCCGCGACCGGGAGACCCATGGGGCGGCGCACAATTCGTCCAGGGTAGGGGAGGGAATGGCCGGCAGGGATGTAGCTCAGTTGGTAGAGCATGGCGTTTGCAACGCCAGGGTTGTGGGTTTGATTCCCACGTGGGGCCAGTATGAAAAAAATATATATAATAATAATGTATGTACTCACTAACTGTAAGTCACTCTGGATAAGAGCGTCTGCTAAATGACTTAAAGAAAAATGTGTGAATAAAACTATAAAACTGTGTTCAAATGACTAATGTAGGTACATGTACCGTAACTACACCTTAATGCAAATTCCATATAATAACATGCCATCTGTCCAAAGTGTGACCCATTTATGTGCACATGAAAGGATGGCCTTGGTTTCAGCTCCTCTTTAGAGAGCGTCAAAAGCAAAGTAATTTGGACCTGCAGCAGTCAAAGCCTTGAAAGAGGGCTCCTGAAGGGGTCCTGAAGATGAAAGCCTCCAGTGCCTTGCAAAAGTATTCACCCCCCTTGGCGTATTTCCTATTTTCTTGTATTACAACCTGTAATTTAAATAGATTTTTATTTGGATTTCATGTAATGGACATACACAAAATAGTCCAAATTGGTGAAGTGAAATGAAAAAAATAACTTGTTTCAAAAAATTATAAAAAATAAATAACGGAAAAGTATTCACCCCCTTTGCTATGAAGCCCCTAAATAAGAGCTGGTGCAACCAACTACTTTCAGAAGTCACATAATTAGTTAAATAAAGTCCACCTGTGTGCAATCTAAGTGTCACATGATCTCAGTATATATACACCTGTTCTGAAAGGCTCCAGAGTCTGGAGCAGTTTTGCCTTGAAGAATGGGAAAAAATCCCAGTGGCTAGATGTGCCAAGCTTATAGAGACATACCCCAAGAGACTTGCAGCTGTAATTGCTGCAAAAGGTGGCTCTACAAAGTATTGACTTTGTGGGGGTGAATAGTTATGCACGCTCAAGTTTTCAGTTTTTTTGTCGTATTTCTTGTTTGTTTCACAATAAAAAATACTTAGCATCTTCAAAGTGGTAGGAATGTTGTGTAAATCAAATGATACAAACCCCCAAAACATCAATTTTAAATCCAGGTTGTAAGGCAACAAAATAGGAAAAATGCCAAGGGGGGTGAATACTTTCGCAAGCCACTGTATATTTAACGCAGTCAGCGAATCAAACAGAGCATTCCAACAGGCACCTCAAAAACCACTATATTTGGAAGGTAGATAGTTGCAGCCAGCTCCAGAGGCCCTATCTGTAGCGATGTGAGAAATAGCTACAGTACAGATTGCCAGGGCTTCAATGACACTTGTGGGGGATAGCGAGCTGTGGAGGTAAGGGTACAGTACAGTAGGGCCAGATACAACAAGCTCCAGGGCAGTGCATGGGCGACTGGCTCTTAACAGAGCACAACAACAAACACCTCCTAAACATAACCACACATTTGCTTTGAAAGAGAATGTGTATGTATAGCTAAGGGCAAAGATGCAGTTTATCCACCTACCATGGAGAGAGAAAGAGAGAGAGAAACTGCACTGAAAGTTTTCGCCAATGCTCTTGCTCAAATAGATATAAACAAATTCCAGAGCTAGAGACGCCTCCAAAATGCCAGTAGTGGTTCCTTTTCCTAAATGTTAGTAATTTACACTGTTCATTTGTCCGAATTTTTATATCACAAACAGAGAAATATTTAGAGCCCTTTTACCTGATTTTTTTCACACATATTCCAACTTAACCCACTAAGACAATGTGCTGTAGGTACCCAGCCAGGCGCTAATGCGTCTCTCTCTCCTCACTGAATGAATGACAAATGGATGAATGGGCGATAATTGTACACCTTACTTCACAATTGAATTTAAATTAGGCCTAACTGAATGATAAGGAGGGTGAAGAGGTTGATTTAATTTAGTTTAGTGTAATGATGAGTTTGTTATGCCTATTTATCAGCAGCAAATCATTTGACAGCACGCCTTGGCGGTTGATACCATTGTCTTTTACGTTTTACTTTATGTTATGGAACTGTTTTAACATGCTACATGTTGCAGTAGGCCTTTAGAATGATGCAAAACATATACTTGACTCTATCCAGTGAAGCAAACGAAGCCAGCCCACTGAATGAATGAGAAATGGATGGAATGGGCGATAATTGTGCACCTTACTTCACAATTGAATTTAAATTAGGCCTAACTGAATGATAAGGAGGCTGAATAGGTTGATTTAATTTAGAAAGACAATAGTGTAATGATGAGTTTGTGTTTTGCATATTTATCAGTAGCAAATAATTTGACCGTGCGCCTTGGCGGTTGATACCATTCTCTTTTACTTTTTACTTTGAAAAAAAAGCTGTTATGGGACTGTTTTATTTACTATAACTCTATTACTAATCAAATGTATTGTAAGGGCAACGAAAACATGCTATGTGTTGCAGTAGGCCTTTAGAATGATGCAAAACGTATCCTTGACTCTATCCAACTTGATGAGCGGAAACAAACGATGCCAGTCAGCCTGCACAGCCGGCCCATCAAAACTACACCTGAATTATACCTAAACTAATTTCACACATAATAAGAGTTAGCCTATAGACACTATTTATTTATGCAATTCATCCTTTACAATTGTTCATGCACTGGTGCTTTTGTTTAGGAATACAGCAAATAACTTCACCTGTGCACCTGGCTGGTTAGATTATTATCTTTTTAGTTTCTACTTTGTCAAAAGAAGCTGTAACTAGACTTTATTAATTACTATAACTCTATTACTATTCGAATCTACAAATAAAGTTGATCAAATGCATTACACTAATGTTTTTATTGTAAGGGAAATGAAAATAGTCTATAGGCCTATGTTTTTTTCTAGGACTTTGTAGAATTATACGAAACATATCCTTGACTCTATCTAAACAAATAACTATTGATGTAATTGTTTTAAATTGATATATTTCTACCAATATCTCTTCATGCAATTAATCCTTTATAATAGTTTATGCACTATTTATCAAGCGTTGGTGTTTATGTTTGCACACCTTGCGGGTTGATATGCATCTGATGCATATGCTAAAGAGGACGCCCGGCAACGTTCTCTAGTGGGTACTTAATGCTGAAAGGTCAGGCGGTTCTAGTGTTAAAAAGCAAAGCTTTATGCATAGTGGACTATACCCTCATCCCGCTAAAATGGCATATTGACAATATCGACACAAAGCCTGATATAGAACCAAAAAGAGGGAATGTCTCTCCTTGAAGTCTAAAACAGACCACACTTATAAATCGATTGAATGACATTGAGCCTGACCTTCTGAACTAAAATAGACCTGAAGAGAAAGAGTTATCAATGGTACCAAACAGAACTTCTCCTGCACCATGTGACACCCTGTGTTAAAAGAGGGATGGAGGAATGGAGGAAGAGTGACTCACTTGAGAGAGAGAAACTGATGAGCCTTCTGTTGCCAAGACTCTGTGTGACCTCCTGGCTGACCACTGGCTTCAGCACCTGTGTGGAAAGAAACAGAGAGAAAGAGAGAAAAAGTGAGAAAAAGCAATGAGAGATAGACAGGAACAGGGAGGAAGGAAGCGACATACAGTAGGGAGTGAGTTACACGCTGTACTTCCCCTTTTCCTCCTCCTTATTTGTCCTCTCCTGTCTGAGAAGTGAGATCCAGTATTTCAGGGCCATTACAGTGGGCCTGGCTGAGAGCTGGGGGATCAATAGCCTTGCATTCATTAGGGCTCCATTGATCCGGTCTCCAGGAAGGAACGGGAAGAGCAGGGAGAGGCCCCCAGGGAGGGGCCTTCTCAGAACAGGGAAAACTGTAGCTGCATCAGCCCTCCCCTCCAGGGCTCTCTGATGGGGGAAATACCAACACCCAGAACCCATCAGCTGTCTCTGACATAGTGGAGAAAATTGTGTGTGTGTGTGTTTGTGTGTGTGTCAACACTGTATTTCCTACACTAGAGATTCAGAAATCGGTACTGTACCCTCAAAATCCTTTTGATATCTTGGTGGGAAGTGACTTTACCCACCATTTTCTAAATGTTTATTACAAAACAAAAGCCTTAAATGCCAGTACCAGAAACAATTGGCAAGCGAACAAAATAACCTTAAGAGCAGGTGTTGGGAGACAATGAAATGCAAATCCTTTGGTCCTGAACATAAAACAGAGGCCAACAAAAGCAAAGGTCTATTCACAGATTATAACCCAACACAGAGAGATTAACATAATCTGACTGCCAGATTAATCAAATTACAGTTGAACCATAGATTCACTCACAAAATGAATTGGCACTAGTTTCACAATAACAAAATATCCTGAATTAAAAGATGTCAAAGAAAACTGGTTGAATCAACGTTGTTTCCACGTCAATTCAACCCAGAAAATAAATATGATGACGTTGAATCAACATGGAAAACTGATTGGATTTGCAAAAAGCAATCAACGTAAAGGCATTTAATATTTTTTTCACTTTTAACCTAAATCCGATGACATGGTGACATTTGTTGTTGAATTTACGTTAGTTGACAACTCAACCAAATGTAATCAAAACTAAACGTTGAACTGACGTCTGAGCCCAATTGGAGGGTGAGACATAATTGACGAGGAGAGGTAGTAATCGATCGTCCTACTTTTTGCAAATAATGCATTTAGATTGAGGAGGGGACAAGTGGAGAAAACAAATACTTAGATAACTATCTGACCTGTAGGGGTTTTAATTTCTGCTCTTGAAAGATCCAATATTGTTTCTACCAAATGATGCATATATTTTCAGGAATGTCTCAATATGGACTGTATTCGTCAGGTGAGTAATTTTGTAAAAATGTTTAAGCACTCTGTCCCCACTATTTGACTTAGCAGGCAATGCCGTACTACATCTGCAGAGTGGATATTAATTAAATTAAAGGGCAAAAGCCATAAATAGACACCCAGCGGATCTGTCGGACAGCTCCCCCTTATCACTGTCCTTGTTCTATCATCTTCAGAGACAGAAGAGGAAGTGAGACATTCCACTCCCTCATTTTGTTCTGGTTCATATACAGTCAATTAACTAAGCAGACCAGACCCAGCTGCTAATGCATGGGTGCCTATGGGAGAGCCACCCTGTTAAGCAGACCGGAATTGACAATTTATTTCAATGGTAAACAGCCTGAGTGGGACATCTTCATTTATCCACCATCTTTGTCATCTTCCAGTTCAGAGAACACAACCTCTAATTGAATCCAATGATGGAGGAGTCATCACAATGAGAGAGAGAGAGATGCTAGACTAGAGTCATCACATACTGTACACAGACAGTGGGACAGAGAGTTTTGCTGACAAAAGGAGATTGTTTTGGGAAGAAGTGTGTCTATAAAAGCCATGGGGTGTGGTGGGGTGGGACCTAGCACACATGTGCATTAATATGTCCCTTTTCCACTGCAGGGTTTTCCACTGGTGCTTTGTCTTTCCACCCCTGAGGTGAACCTACTCTGACTTGAGGCCAGACTAGGGCCAGTGGGGTATTGATGGGAGTAACTGGTCAAGTCAGATTCAGAGAGGCACCGTCAGATTCAAAGGCAGAGGGAAAGAGAGTGAGAAGAGGAGAGGGGGGATTCTCCTCTGCAGTGCGGCTGCTCTGCTGACTGCTAAGGCTGGCGCCCCACTGAGTGAAAAGCTTACACAGCAGTCCTGTCAGCTCAACGCATGGCACAGCTTAGACTAGAGAGTCAGGACACAGTGAGGACGGAGACACATACATACATATACTTTATGCTGACATAGATACGTGTGTGCACTGCACGAACGCACGCGCACACACACACACACACACACATACACATACACACAGAGTCTTAGCTTCAAGACACATTTACACCTCAAAACGAGATCCATGACACAGAAGGAGCAGACAACCACACACACTCCCATAGCCGATCACACGACAGAGGGAGAACCAAGCACCTCTACCTGCCTCTCCTGAATGAAGAGTCACATACTACTGTACAGTAACTATTCAATGGAGGTAGATCTGAGCCAAACTCATTTCTGTAAATAACTTAATCTCCTTTCTAATGTAATAGAGGGCTTTGAGAGTGTTGAAAGAGTGGGAGCAGAGAGGGCCCAGTTCATTTCTCTCTCCATCTGGCAAAGAGAGTCACACAGACGGTGATGGGCAGATGACACTGATGATAAATAAAGCTCTACTTTCCCCCCCAATTCACTACATCAAATCCCCTCCCTGCAGATACAGATGCCCACAACAGCGACCCAATATGTCTGGGCCCTCCTGTGGGCTCTGGCATTTTACCAGTATGGGTACACTGATGGATGGGAAGCACTGGTTATAAGGTTTACATCGCAGCTCTGTGAACGTCAGCATACATTGTGTTGTTTAGTATTATGGCTGTGGGTTTCTCAGTCAAGACATTTGTAATCTAGCACATATTCTTGGAAGGAGAGTCTCTAGAGAGGAAACGCCAAGCCAGTAACACAGATAACACAGTGTGTGTGTGTGTGTGTGTGTGTGTGTGTGTGTGTGTGTGTGTGTGTGTGTGTGTGTGTGTGTGTCTGTGTGTCTGTGTGTATGTGTGTGTGATCTGAGATGAAACACAAGAGACGATGGGGACAGTTCCACACTGCTTCTCTGATTTTACAGGCTCCTTATCTCACTACACAGCCACCTCTCCTACATCCTGAGGTTAGTGTGCAAGAGACAACACATTGCAGTTAAAGTGAACACTACTTTATACATTTTTGATACAGAAATACTATCATTTAACTACTAGATTGACACAAGCTACTTAGACGACGCCTACGCTGAATATAAATGTTTTAATACACTGAGCGCCAACCATCTTCAAACTTCAAGTGTTGTGCCCTCAGGCAGAATAGAGCAACGCCACCAGGAGTTAACAGAACAGATACTGTCACACATAGGAAGAGAGTGGGGGGAGAGAGAGAGAGAGAGAGAGAGAGAGAGAGAGAGAGAGAGAGAGAGAGAGAGAGAGAGAGAGAGAGAGGTGAGAAAGAGAAGGAGAGAAAGAGAGAGAGAGAGGGTGAGAAAGAGAGCGAGTGAAGGAGAGAAATAGAGAGAGAAAGTTAGCGGTAGAGGGTGAGAGTGAGAGGTAGAGAAAGAGAGAACAAGAAAATACAAGAAGAAGAGAGAAATTAACTGGCCATTTATTACCCAGGCCAGCCAGGTGAGTAGAGTCCTCCTCCTCCTCCTCTCAGTGCATCTCGGAGACATCATCAGTCACGGCTGTTGGCTGTCTCTCCATGAATCACACTCCACACACACACACACACTTTGCCTCAACAGTCCACACATACACACAAACACAATTTTGCCTCATCGGTCCAAAGCGGCCGAGCATGTCCACTCCATCATCTATCTGCCTGACATGCTTCAGTACTGTAGTGAAGCACTGAAGCTAAGGGCCCCTTCCTCCGCCCATGTCCGTTTGATGTGCTGTGTCCTGTAGCTCAACCACCTCAGCCTTCTCTCTCCCTCTGACAAGGTGAGGTTATTTTAAACCAGGAATACAGTAGTCAGATCAGGTTTAGGGGTGATCAGCATTTCTGGTGGCCACGCCAGCACAATGGCAGGCAGCCGCGGTAACACTATAGCTAGCCTAGCTTAGGTCAAACACTGCACTACCAGCCAGGACCAACGTTCAATGTTGAATGAAGAAGTATGCAACGGCAGGTCTATGGGCTTATGTAATCAAAGCAGAAGGACAGGAGATGGTAGAAGCCAATGCGGTCGAAGTGACTCACACAATGACTGGCCAACACACACAACACAACACTGTGTAAAAAACACACAAACAGAGATACAGCTGAAGTCGGAAGTTTACATACACCTTAGCCAAATACATTTAAACTCAGTTTTTCACAATTCCTGACATTTAATCCTAGTAATAATTCCCTGTTTTAGGTCAGTTAGGATCACCACTTTATTTTAAGAATGTGAAATGTCAGAATAATAGTAGAGAGAATTATTTATTTAAGCTTTTATTTCTTTCATCACATTCCCAGTGGGTCAGAAGTTTACATACACTCAATTAGTATTTGGTAGCATTGCCTTTAAATTGTTTAACTTTGGTCAAACGTTTTGGGTAGCCTTCCACAAGCTTCCCACAATAACTTGGGTGAATTTTGGCCCATTCCTCCTGACAGAGCTGGTGTAACTGAGTCAGGTTCGTAGGCCTCCTTGCTCGCACACAGTTTTTCAGTTCTGCCCACAAATGTTCTATAGGATTGAGGTCAGGGCTTTGTGATGGCCACTCCAATACCTTGACTTTGTTGTCCTTAAGCCATTTTGCCACAACTTTGGAAGTATGCTTGGGGTCATTGTCCATTTGGAAGACCCATTTGCGACCAAGCTTTAACTTCCTGACTGATGTCTTGAGATGTTGCTTCAATATAACCACATAATTTTCCTTCCTCATGATGCCATCTATTTAGTGAAGTGCACCAGTCCCTCCTGCAGCAAAGCACCCCCACAGCATGATGCTGACACCCCTGTGCTTCACGGTTGGGATGGTGTTCTTCGGCTTGCAAGCTCCCCCTTTTTCCTCCAAACATAACGATGGTCATTATGGCCAAACAGTTCTATTTTTGTTTCATCAGACCAGAGGACATTTCTCCAAAAAGTACGATCTTTGTCCCCATGTGCAGTTGCAAACCGTAGTCTGGCTTTTTTATGGCGGTTTTGGAGCAGTGGCTTCTTCCTTGCTGAGCGGCCTTTCAGGTTATGTCGATATAGGACTCGTTTTACTGTGGATATAGATACTTTTGTACCTGTTTCCTCCAGCATCTTCACAAGGTCCTTTGCTGTTGTTCTGGGATTGATTTGCACTTTTCGCACCAATGTACGTTCATCTCTAGGAGACAGAAAGCATCTCCTTCCTGAGCGGAATGACAGCTGCGTGGTCCCATGGTGTTTATATTTGCGTACTATTGTTTGTACAGATGTACGTGGTACCTTCAGGAGTGTGGAAATTGCTCCCAAGGATGAACCAGACATGTGGAGGTCTACCATTTTTTTCTGAGGTCTTGGCTAATTTCTTTTCATTTTCCCATGATGTCAAGCAAAGAGGCACTGAGTTTGAAGGTAGGCCTTGAAATCCATCCACAGGTACACCTACAAATTATGTCAATTAGCCTATCAGAATCTTCTAAAGCCATGACATCATTTTCTGGAATTTTCCAAGCTGTTTAAAGGCACAGTCAACTTAGTGTATGTAAACTTCTGACCCACTGGAATTGTGATAGTGAATTATAAGTGAAATAATCTGTCTGTAAACAATTGATGGAAAAATTACTTGTTTCATGCACAAAGTAGATGTCCTAACCGACTTGCCAAAACTATAGTTCGTTAACAAGAAATGTGTGGAGTGGTTGAAAAACGAGTTTTAATGACTTCAACCTAAGTGTATGTAAACTTCCGACTTCAACTGTATATTTCTTTACAGATTTGCCAGAAGCAGTGCACTTTATAGGGAATAGGGTGTGATTTTGGATTCGCCCCCATTGTCATCATAACATTAATAAATAGGGAGTGCCTTTGCACTCAAAGCCCATCTTCAACACACTTCAACAGGGCACAATGCTGTAAGTGGTAGTTAACTGTGTTCCACAAACTCTCCACAGCTACTCACCTTCATTCCCAATGAAGGATAAAAGGTGCCATGCAGTGGAAAGCTAATTAAGGTAACTCTCTCTCTGGCATTTAGGAAATGAGAAACTCCACCAGTAAGAGCCAGGTCAATCTGGAGCTGTCCATGATCATCTAATCCATAGACAGATGGTAGAAAGAGTTAAACTCTCAAAAGACTTCACAGTAAGACAGTCATTGCAATACTGTAGAATGACATAGAATCTATTCATTATGTATCCTATGAATTACGGGACCTCTATGGTCATTACACTATACAATTCCACTATGCATTCAATCGAAAAGTGGGTGGGGGCATCTCAGCCCAGCATACAAAAAAAGAGGGATGGATACAGCAAGGACAACCTTACATTATGAAGTTTTCTAACCAAAACAACAGAAGGAGCGGATGAAAGAGGCTGGCCGCCCACAGAGCTCTTGAACTTCCCATTCAGCTAAGGATAAGTGGATGAGAGATAGGGAGGTCTGCACGCAACCTCTCGTTCATTAAAGAAGACTTCTGCTCACTCTTTTCTCCATGTTCTTTCTAATCCCTCTGTTTCTGTGCAGTAATTCTCCTTTGTATGTTTTTGGATGCAGTCCAGCCCTCGATGAGGACATGACTACTATAGAGTCAACTACTATGTAAACCAACTGCCATTATAGAAATTCACTTGACTCCTATGTTGGGATGCTACATTGTTGGCATATGCTCTCACATACATTGATATCAGCAGCTACAGTATGGTCTGTATAGGTTTATCAAATGTCTCTTTTTTTGAAACGCCACAACATAAGTTGATCCTAGATCTGTGCTAGACCTGTGCCTATAGGTTACAAAATCTGTGGCTAAAGGTTACTAGATCTGTGCCTATAGGTTAACCTCTACCCGGAGCATTAGGGAGGAGGACAGAGGGGGGGGGTTAAGACGAAGGTGTGTTGTGGTGACACTCACAGGGGCAGATGCATTCTTCACCGTTACACTGGGTGTGGTGGCTCGCAGTGCTCCGCTCACACCATGGTAATACTTGAAGCAGATCTTAGTCTCCGCTGCAGGAGAGAGGGAAAGAAACAGAGAGAGAGAGAGAGAGAGAGAGAGAGAGAGAGAGAGAGAGAGAGAGAGAGAGAGAGAGAGAGAGAGAGAGAGATTTTAACTTTAAGTGCCCTTTTCTTGACACGTTTCAATGCATGGCAACCAATTGTACCGTCAGACGACACTTTTTACTAAAATCGTTACATCCAGTGAGTGTGTCAAAATCAAGAGAGAGTGAGACATACTGAGATAGAGAGAAAGAGGGAGGGAGAATAAGGGATAACAAGACAGAGAGAAAAAGAGAGAAGGTGAGATTAAGGTCACGTCACAACAAAGTCGTTTTTTTCCTGCCCGTGACCCACTGGATTGGATGGAGGGATGGATTGGATGGAGGGAGGGATGGATAGTAGTGACTGAGACGATGGCAGGCTTCCTGACAGGATGATCCAACCCTAATCCCTTTGTTGACATCATCATCAGGTTGGTGGAGGAGGATGGCAGAGATGGAGCACTACAGTTCATCATTGTTGTGACAGACTAAAATCCACTGTATCCAATGAGGGAAGTCAATCACTTCAACATCATTGTATTATTTTAACAGATAATTTTCCTATCAATTGTACTGCTATCGTTGCGATACAGCCAGTGTAGGTTAAAGAGGCATCGGCTGACATAATAGGAGAATAAATCAATTTAGGATAGTGCATTCTTGTCTATCGTGTGTGAGCGAGAGAAAGGGAGAGAGGGAGAGAGAGAGACAGAGAGAGATAGAGAGAGAGAGACAGAGCGAGAGAAACACGCTCTAGAGAACACACATTGTGATGGCAATGAGGTGGGTGGTGGGGGTGTTCACGAGTGGAGAGTCCCAGGTGAATTTGTGCTGCTAAATCAGTCTCCTTATGCAGTTACTACACGTGTTCTAAAAACAGAAAATCAGAGCTGAGCAAAAGAAATAGCAACCAGAAAAGGCCCACTTTCTGAACGCTCCACTTGACTTCCCCTGTGTGTGTGTGTGTGTGTGTGTGTGTCTCAGTCTGAGAACAGCTCACACCTGCTCCTCTGTCACCTAACTAATAGGGTACCATTTCACTCCGTAACACATCCCATTTGTATCCAAGGGAGGCTCTAACGAAAATTCACTATCTGCTTGTCACACAAAAATGGGCTCCCTTTATTTAAGCATTCCTAGCACAGTCATTGGGCTCTGCCACCACAGGGGAGTTTCAGGCTTTTCCACAGGGAGCGTGAGGATATCTCTCTCTAGGCTTGGGCTTTCTGCAGCCTCGGCAGTAGATAAGGCGGTTTGTTTGGACTGATCCCCAGTCCCAGCCACAGATCAGGCAGGCTGCCATGTGAGCAGCAGACATTAGTCCTGCTAGTTGTCATATCCCTGTCGGAGATGAATAGCAAGGGAGAGAGAAATCAATACATCCGTCCCGGCAGGCGGTGGCAGGTTGGAGAATGAGATATGGACAGAAATTTGGATAATGACGGTGGGTTTTTGAGTCTGACTCACTGTGATTTCTGCAGCCCTCGGAAACCTCAGTGCCTGCCTGTAGCCTGATGCACCATTTTAATTAGTATAAATAAAGAATCACCTCATGGAATAATTCTAACAGCTTGCGACATCCGAGCTCGTGAGGTAAATACTGACAGAGGGGGGTGAAATTAGCTATCAACTCTCCTAAGGATAAACAACATGCTCTACATGCAGGATATGCTACAATGCTGAACTTCAAATATCCTACGTAGTGATAAAACAACAGGAACAGTCTCACAATATTTGCTACCAGTTGACCTGTCGACATTTAAAAGTGTGATTTTAAAGGAGGTAGGTTTACTTACAATCTGCAAAGTAGGAGCAGGTATCAATCTTCCACACTATCTGGCCCTTGTGGGAGCCGTTCACTCCTCGGTTCTTATAGTCCAGAAAGTTCTCAGACAGGACCTCATCTAAAAGAACAGGAACATCATACACAATGTTACAGTATATATTATAGCTTCTATATTCTTTTACATGCTCACTGTAATCAAAGCTTTCTGTGAACTTGACAAATGTAATTTGGGAAAAGCTATAAACACCCCACTGGGCACACACTGGTTGAATCAACGTTGTTTCCACATCATTTCAATGAAATTACATTGAACCAACGCGTGGAATAGACGTTGAATTGACTTCTGTGCCCAGTGGGATTAGTCATCATGGGCAAAGTTTGGACGATCATTCTGATGTTTGGCTGAGAGTGATATTGTCATATGAAATGTTTTATTTGTCAATCAAATTGTATTTGTCACATGTGCCCAATACAACTGGTGTAGGCTTGACTCATGCCATTGACTCATCAGAAGCTCCACCCACCTATGAGGTACATGCCGATCCAGTCTCCGGCATCCACCTCCTCCTTGATGTCCCAGCAGATGAGCATGTCCTGGGACTGGCCGATGGCGTAGTGGGAGGTGCTGACGGTCAGCGTGGAGCGGCTGTCTGAGGTGACCAGGTCAGCGTCGCTGGTGGAGCGGGGATGCAGGGCCAGGGCGGTGGCGTGGTCATGCCGCGGCCCACCGTTGGGGTACTGCTCGGGGCTGTAGCTGTAACGTGCCCCAGCATCCTTGCAGCGCCGCCGACTCTGGGCACATCGCGACGGCGACGCCATGGCGGCCAGGCCCAGGAACCTGTTCTGGTACAAGTTCTGGAGGGAGGTACAGCACACACACCATGTACTACTGGGTAATGTAACTACAGGAAGATGTGTTGGATGATTCATGTGTGAGATAATACAGCTACCCTGTCTGATGTAAATCCAGCAACTTTAAATCATGAAGTAAATTAGGGACATTGTTGCTGGTGTACTTAGATTACATTCTGACTGGGGTCTGTTGAGATTGTAGGGCACAATGGGCACTCTACCCATTGCCAATCTACTTAGACATCGAAGCTCTTTCGCGTGGCATTAAAATACTGATAAGAGCAAATGTAAACATAAGTGAACGCTCCTCGGTCATTCAGAGGATTCAGAGCCATTCCACCCAGTGGCAGCAGCAGCCATTTGGCACTCTGTTCTACATCACCATAAACATGGAGGTTGTTAACTGTTAGCAGCAGGACAATCACAGTAATTCATAGGAGCTGGCAGAAACATTTGGGCAAACACACACATTCGTAATGGACGCTAACGATGTGTGGGAAGAGTGTGGGGGAATGGGTTCCACTGATGGAAATGTTAATCTGATGGTAGAGCTGTGAGGTGCGATCTGGGTCTTGTTCAGTAGGGAGTGAACATTTTGCATTTTTTTTTAAACTGGGAGGTGTTAGTAAAACTTGTCCAATAAGAACACTGATTTTCGGTTACTGTTGCGAAATGTTTTTTGTGCAGTGTGCCCCACTGAACACTGCCCTGGTGTTGTAGGTTGTTAGGGGTTGGTGGACACATTAGTAAGTGAATGATATGTCATCCAGCCCACCAAGGTCATGGTGGGGAGGTGTACACACTGTATACATTCCATTCTAATGAGCAACCATTACGGGTGCCTTCTTCTGCTGAAGGTTGTGACTGATTACATGATGAATATTGATCATATACAGTCATATGCAATTTCACTTTTAATAACCACTGCTATGACCTCTGAAGTGGAACACAAGACCCTAAAATAATGACCTTGGTTTGGTAATGTTTAGTTTAAATGGGTATTTTCCACATTGGATGTGGGTTTGGTGTAGGCCTACAATTGGAAGGAGATAGGGAAAACTATCTAATCCAGTCTGGTGTGTCTTCACATTGTCCAAGATAGCATCCTCCTAAGGAAGCGTTCACATCCTTGCACAATGAGGGCGATGATGAACTAGGCTACGTTTGCTTGTGTGTGTTTTGATCACACAAACCCCACACAATCCCCAGAGATCTTTATCTTTTACACATAGAACACCAATATAGGTATCTGGCCTAAGGGCACCCACAGACACAATCCTCACAGTAAACAGCCTGGAGTGAACAATCCACGGTGTAGCCTACATGCAGGGCCAAAATAAAAAGTCCTATCTGTGTGTTGGAAAGCAACCCTCCCACAGTAGAAGAGGTATAGACAGACAGCTCTGCCTCTAGAGACACCTGGTAATCTAACTCCCCCTACGAAAGAACACCCTAACTTCTCAGTGAGATTACCATCACTTTATTCAGCTTTAGGCTGGTTTACTCCAACACATCTTTAGTGAAAAGGCCTGATCCTTGCTAATATTGAAAGGCGTACCTGTTTCTCTAGTTTTTGTTCATTATAGAGTCATTCAGAATCCAAGCAATGTGTATGGCCAGTTAGAGCCAACTGTAGGCCAGTTAGTCTATTTAATAGTGATATCAAAACATCACTGCACATCTCGTACTGTATGCTGTCATTCTTACATTTATTGGGGGGTTGTCTGTAGGTTAGTTAGTTGGTTTAGGTCATTGTCAATCTATTTCAATGGATTGGAGTTGAGCACCTTTACCATCTAAGCACACACAGGGGTAAGGGCTAGACCCCAAGCAGAGACATCATGGTGACCGTGACTGGGCATTGGACACTGGACCTGGGTACTTTAGTTGTAACACCATATGAGACACAGCTAGAAACACAAACACATTAAGTGAAGACACCACAGATGGACCACGATGCTGTTATGGAGCGCAGCGTGATAGGTGTGATGGCTGATGGGTAATGGTGACGGCACAGAGCGAGGAGGACACTGACCTTAACACTACACAGGTTCAGCAGCATTATGTGTCGTCAACTCAAAGCACATCAAATCCTGAGGAAAAGGTAATGGGATTATTTAGCATGGAAAGCAACACAGTGCAATCACAGTTTATATGATTGACTATATGATTGATTACATGATTATATGGTATTTTGTGTAGCATATCCCTAAATAACTAAGATAACTAAACTGTCTGTTTTTCTATCACTGTAGGGTTACATAGTTCATGGTAGCTGTGAACTGGTGTGTATGGATGCCACTGCTCTTTCAAAACGTAAACATACAGTAAGTAGCCATTTAAAACTGGATTATACAAATCAGATGTCTGAAAACGTGAACACTAATATACTGTATGACAGAGTCAATTATGGGGGAAAAAATCTATACAATATCGGGATATTATTTTTGACGATATAGGCTATCGTATCGTTTTTACAATATTGCAATATTATTTTTGCGCTAGTTTGCAGAACCTGCACCAGAACTCCAGTATTTCTTCTTCATAGCTTGTTCTCCATCTTCTTTTTAAATAGGGGGCCAATTTACTTTAAGCACTTTTATTTCCATGACTGATCAAAACTCATTCTCATAGCTCTCTCTTGTCCCTCTGCAGCAGACATATGGTGAGCAATACAGCATGTTTGGAACATCGAATCACAATAAAATCACAGTATTGATATATAGAATTGTGAGAATCGCAATACATGTCATATCGCCACCTAAGTATCGTGATAATATCATATCATGAGGTCCCTGGCAATTCCCAGCCCTATCATAAATGTGTAAATACTGGAAACAGCATAAACTGGTGATGCTAGTGGCATGAGAAAGTGAGCAGTAGCTCAGGAGTTTTCATACTTCATCTTCATCAGACAAAATATGAATCATTGAGACACAGAGCATTATGACAGAGGCAGACAAACACACACAGATTAGATCAAGGACATACTGACCATGTTAAAACAGACAGACAGAAAAAGATAGGAAGAACCAGAGACAGAAGCAGAGACGTAGACTCAGATATAAAGAAACAAAGAAACAGGACAACAAGAGCGTAGATCCTTTGCGTACAGTTTAGAATCTATACATACGGCAGCAAATACATTGCTTCAAGTACATTGAAGAACAGACCACCCCATATGCATTTGCTGATGACCACATGACAGGGAAGTAAAAACTAATCCTGCAGAAGAAAGTTAGACAAAACAAGCCGGGCTGTCGTTCTCTTAGTATCTCTTCCTTCTATCTCTCTGTAATTATCTTTCTCTCTGCCTCTTCCTACAGCGCTTAAGTGATTTAAACAGCGTATGAGATGCACGGCTCATCGGGTTTCAAATGTTATTCGTGCTAAGTGGGAGCTAAGCACATTTCTATTCTCTTCTGGAGGAGTCAGTGCGCTCTCATCAGCATTGATCGTTCAGTAACAAGGCTAATGGAGTCGGACAACAGCCGAGAGAGAGAGGTAGAGAGAAATCCTTCCACCGTTGCTAGTGTGGGACTACTGGAGGCGAATTCCCCTGATCTTCAGGAAACCACCTGATAGGCAGACAGAAACACTTCACTTACTCATAGCCTATATACTGCATAAAACATGATATTCTAGCTTCACCTACACATAAATCAAATACAAAAATCTCATTTTATTTGTCACATGCTTCGTAAACAACAGGTGTAGACTAACAGTGAAATGCTTAATTACAGTCCCTTCCCAACAATGCAGAGAGAAAAATAGAACAATTATAACACAAGGAATAAATACACAATATGTAACAATAACTTGGCTATATACACGGAGTAACAGTACTGAGTCAATGTGCAGAGGTACGAGATAATTGAGGTAGATATGTAAACATAGGTAGGGGTAAAGTGACTAGGCAACAGGATAGATAATAAACAGTAGCAGCAGCGTATGTGATGAGTCAAAAGTGTTAGTGCAAAAGTGTTCAATGCAGATAGTCCGGCTAGCTATTTAGCAGTCTTATGGCTTGGGGGTAGAAGCTGTTCAGGGTCCTGTTGGTTCCATCGGTAATGCTTGCCGTGCGGTAGCAGAGAAAACAGTCTATGACTCGGGTGGCTGGAGTCTTCGGTTAAGAGCGTTGGGCCAGTAACCGAAAGGTTGCTGGTTCAAATCCCTGAGCCGACTAGATGAAAAACTGTCCATGTGTCCTTGAGCAAGGCACTTTACCTTAATTGCTCCTGTAAGTCATTCTGTATAAGAGCATCTACTAAATGTAAAAAACGCAAAATAAAAAGCTATAGGGTCTTGTCTTAGGATGTATACAGATAATGAGTGTGTAGAGGATTTTCTGTATAGTGCAACAGTGCAGCAAGAACGTGATAGGCTGTAACAGGGCAAGAGCTCACAGTTGAATTGTACTGTTGAAGGAGACACAGATCGCATGAGTGCACCAGGGAACAGGGTTCCCCACTCACAGGCTGACACTTTAGGCAGGAATCCAATGAGACACTGCTGGTTGAATCTCAATAGTATTTCCCCTCTCCTTGACTCTTTCGCAAAATTGTCATAGGGAAGCGAGGAGAGCAATGGAGGTTCCTCTCCTCAGATGTTCTCCTCTAACGCTTTCCTCGCTCCCTGTGACAATTTTGAGGAGGTGGAGAGAGGGAAGGAAGAGAGGACTGCTGAAGAGGATTAGAGGAAGGACTTCACCCACTGCCTCCCTCCTTTGAGACAACACACAGAATCACAACAGTAGGGCCATACTTTAACATTCACACCCAGTATTGTGTGAGTATTAATCCCACTCTGACAATTCATTGGAGGCGGTTAATGCTAAACTCCATTACGGATTACACAACACACTGCCATGCAGTGTCATCATGGGAGATCCATGCACACAGTGTTATTCCCATGCCGTGTCAGGTCTAAAGCCCTATGGACCTCATTAGATAGATAACATACCCAGCAGCGCGCTGTGTCTCGGTGGGTTTAACAGGGTACCACATCTCCAGGGGGAAGACATGGCATTCATTTCTACCAGGGCTGCTTCCTGCCTGACACTGGCATAATTAGCCCATATAATTACATTTAAGAAAGAGGAATTTGAATTCCATTCACATACAGAAGGAATGACTGTTGTTTTATGGGGCTGACACTTACTCTTTATCTATCTCTTCCTCAACAACATCTCAGTTAGCCTCATGGTTAATTGCCCCTGACTTATCCACAAAGACAATGATAGTCTTCCCACGCTCTTCTTCAAATGTTAATAGATCTAAATGGGAAGCTACTGTAAGAGGCTTTGTTCTTATTCCTGCTCAGCCATGAAAGTATGTTCTAGAACAGGGATGGGCAACTTTGACGGGGGTGTGGCTCGTTGGTTTCTTTGTTTTGATTAAAATAAAACGCTATCTTCATCTCTCATGTATTTGCATACATATACAGTACAAGGCCGTATATGTGGATTTATGGACATGAAGCATGTCAATATTTTATTGGACACCAGATATTGAATACCAATATCTGTTGGAGAAGGCATGCAACACTATCAGACCAGGGAAACAGATTAAATCTACTATTTCTGCTCTACCTCTTTTCACATAAGCGACAATTGGACATTTTCCTACGATAGCCATTTTTGTATGGTATCAATTGCTAGACGGTTTTAACGCACAATCCCAACCTGTATTAAATGCTACTGAGAAGTGACTCTCTCTATGCATACCAGGTTGGCTGTTCACATTCACCATCCTCCTAACACTGTGATGAATCAAGGCAGCTCTACAAGGTGCTGCTGTCTTCCTGGCATGGTGTTAATAATCCCCAAGATGGCTGCCCCATGCAGAGACTCTTCCTCATTGAGGTAGGTACTGTAGGTCTGTGTGCTTTCATTGACTCATTGTCAAGGGTTTATGTCATTCTACCCTCACAGCAAAACGCTGACCGTGTTAGATTGTGCTATAGCCTATATTTTCCAATAAAGAGCTGACGAAGTCTCGTGAAAATGGTTTCACTCTAACCAACTTCCCTCTGACGTCAATCCAACATAATCCCATCTGCATGAAATACATATGTTCTCATTTGAAGTGAAAAGAGTTTCCCCTGAGGTAATAAAGGATGGCATACCTTAGGTTGACTGTGACAGTTCTTCCTCAGTCATTTTCTGTGTTAAACATATTGCAGGCCCAGTGGGCAGTGGACCAAAAACAAAGGTTCCTCGTCAGAATAGGCTTTTCAAGTATATACATTTACATTTACATTTACGTCATTTAGCAGACGCTCTTATCCAGAGCGACTTACAAATAGGTGCATTCACCTTATAGCCAGTGGGATAACCACTTTACAATGTTGTTGTTGTTGTTGTTGTTGTTTTGTTTTGGGGTAAGGGGGGGGTAGAAGGATTACTTTATCCTATCCCAGGTATTCCTTAAAGAGGTGGGGTTTCAAATGTCTCCGGAAGGTGGTGAGTGACTCCGCTGTCCTGGCGTCGTGAGGGAGCTTGTTCCACCATTGGGGTGCCAGAGCAGCGAACAGTTTTGACTGAAGCGTAGCATTAAAACGTGTTTCTATATGGGTCAGCTTTTGTCTAAGAGAGTATTTTATATTTTGCCTCTGGCTTGTTCTATGTTTCAACATCGTACACAAACAAGCAGATGTATTTTTATCTACATGGTATTTACATCTCAGACTGATGACCAAACAACAACTGGATATTGCCTGTACACAGGCCCCATTGATTTACAGATGTCGGATTTGGAGAAACAATTATACAATTGGGCAGCAGATCAATGCCTCTAAATCATTGTACTAGCTAGAAAGAGTATGTTTTGTGACTTTAACAGAAATCCCTCGTTGTTATTGGATAACCCTAAGATTATGGCCAGATTTCCAATGAAGTAGAGTCCGTTCTTTGGTTCTATATAGACAGAATTCAATCAGCAACCTATGCACCAATAAGACTGTTCTGAAACATTCATAAAGACTAAAATCCATCCAAATGTGTTGGTCCCAGGCCAGGCCTGTTTCTAACTAAACCAATAAGATTCAAAATCAGGGTACAAGCTAGCGGAGGACAGGTCCTGGGGGTGATTATTAGAAGTACTGTCTTTTCCTCAGAGCCACCTTCACACATTTACTGACAGCAGCCTTCTCCACACTATCAACCTCGAAACCTCATTTAGAAACCAAAGCCACTGCACCACTTATTAGCTCATCATGTGGTATATGTATTGCCCTCAGAACAGCCTCAATTCGTCGGGGCATGGACTCTACAAGGTGTCGAAAGCGTTCCACAGGGATGCTGGCCCATGTTGACTCCAATGCTTCCCACAGTTGCGCCAAGTTGGCTGGCTGTCCTTTGGGTGGTGGACCATTCTTGATACACATGGGAAACTGTTAAGTATGAAAAACCCAGCAGCGTTGCAGTTCTTGACACAAACCGGTGCGCCTGGCCCCTACTACCATACCCCGTTCAAGGGCACTTACATTTTTGTCTTGCCCATTCACAATCCATGTCTCAATTGTCTCAAGACTTAAAAATCCTTCTTTAACCTGTCTCCTCCCCTTCATCTACACTGATTGAAGTGGATTTAACAAGTGACATCAATAAGGGATCATAGCTTTCACCTAGATTGAACTGGTCAGTCTATGTAATGGAAAGAGCAGGTGTCCTTAATGTTTTGTAAACTCAGTGTATGCCTGTATGATTTGTCTCATATTAGAAGGGTAATCCAATTCAATACCAATCTTAACTCTCTTCATGTGAGATGAATATGTGTTCATCTGTAATGTGCATCAGTGTTGATGTGTAATACTGGACTGAGGTTGACTCAGGCTCCCTATGGTATGACGTTATGAAAAGACACTTACGGAAATTGAGGCAATAGTATTACTGCATAGCATTGGTCACCAACCTTTTCTGAGTCAAGATCACTTTCTGAGTCAAAATGCAGCTGATATCTACCTCTCAGATTTGTTTTGAACATGACTTAAAAAACTTAAGCCTATGCAACATTAACCTATTAAAAATAGTTATGTAGAAATGAGGTTTGTGCAGTAGGCTATAGGCCCAATACATTATCACTGCATATTGGCTTTGCTTTAATTGCCCTGCCAATGCATTGTTGTTCGGACCATTTTTTTAAATTATATTTCAAATTTTGAGGTAGGCTATATGATCACACTGGTAATAGATCAGTTGTATTACTTGTGAGGCACAGCTGAGTGACAATACATTTAAATAATTTGCTTTTTATTTTTATTTTACTGGGCTGATGGTGCCTGCATCTGATGGTCAGTCTCAGCGGAGGGAGAGAGCAGTAGACTGAGGGTCCGCCTCTCAACATCCCTCTGCTCTCCCTTTGCTCCACTGACACTGACCAAAAAGGGACACCGTCTTCCAGCTGATGGCGAAACTCGAGTCGCACCGCATGCACAAATTCATGTTGTTACTCCTATGAACAGAGAAAGTGAAATATTCCTTGGTATTAAAAAAGATCCAAGCCACTAATAATAACGCAAGCCTCTATTGATACACTTTCCTACTCATTTATTATAGCTGCAGAGCTGGTTGTAACGCGAGTGGAAGTAGGAAGAACGCACATTTTATGGCTTATAAAAGTGTTGAATACAAAGTGTTGACAGTGCTGAGTAAGAACTTAAACATGAACTCACTCATAAAAAGAGCAGCTCTTTGCTGTATTAGTTGACAGTCTCTCTCTAGTCATGGTTTTAAAAGTTTTGAAATGTCACAGTATCCACTTTGCTGTAGCTTTCTTTAAAGCCTGCTACGTTACTGCAGACACGGTAATCTGAGCCATCCGATTGGCCAGCGGTAGGCCTATAGTGCACTTGATTTGCTCTCCGGGCCCGCAAGGGAAGGCAGAGTTTGTACCTTTAGACACATGAAATGTTTCAAAATCGGAACGCTTTACATACCTGGCGCGCAGGGCAGCTGAATCGAATGCATCTATCACTTTTACAGAAATATTTGGCGATCGACTAGAAATGCCTTGGAGATCGACCAGTTGGTGACCACTGCTGTATAGTGTAGTGTCAACTCAGCACATGAAGAGAAGAGCCAGGGTAAAAAAACAAGTTTTGTTTTACACTGCTAATAATGTACTGTAACTGTAAGGTTTCTTGCTATTTTTTTAGCTTGGCAATTACTTTTGTTTGAGAGGGGCAACACCTAGGTCCTAGGTTGTGGTATGCTACAAGAATCAGTGAACATCTATGTACACTTGAGATTACTGATGAAACTAAAGCAGGAAGCACAAGTGACTCGGTCAATAAAGAAGTGGTCAGATTACGCAGATTCTAAACGACAGGACTGTTTTGCTAGCACAGACTGGAATATGTTCCGGGATAATAGAACCACGTATCCATCATTAAGTAATACCTGATGACATAGGGCACTTCAAACAAGACCAAGCCCTAGTCGCCTGTCAAGGGAGCTTCACAGGTAGGCTAAACCTCTAAAATGAGTTCCATTTCTGTGTGTCTGTTCGCATCACACTCAACCTGCTCTAGTCTATGAGCCAGGTCAGTTACAGCTGAGTCATCAGTAGCCACATTAAAACCAGTTCAGCTGCTATCTCTTGGCAGGTCACCCTTCATCAGTGTCAAGATGCATCTAGTCCAGTCAGTGGAGTGAAGGAGGGAGGCTGGCGTTGGCGTGACACTGACAGTCACGTTTGACTGGTTCGGGTCAATGGGAAGGGAAGGGAAGGGACACTGGGAGAGTGGCACATCCCTACTGGGTCAGACACTGTCAGGTCACTTACACTGGGCTGTTCAGTCTGTGTATCCTAGTAAGCCAGAGAGCAAACTACCTTCCAGTGTGTTGTTGTCTAGTATTTACTGTCTCTCTGTCTGTGAAAAGGAAGATGGAATCGAAGACAACACAGAAATGAGACATTTAGGGTTCCATCGGCTATTGGCAAATGTATAACTCATGGGAGCTTAACTTACTGAAAAGTGAACAGCGACACTTTCATTGGCTAGAGCTACTGTATATACTTTAGACTGCTTCATCAAATATTGACAACTTTGATGAGTTTGGGATAAGGTTGTAACATGGTTACTGCAAGAACAAGAACAAAAGTAAACAACATCTGCAGAGCAGCCTAAGTATGTGTACCGCTTCTAAATAGCCAATATAGCAACTGGGCACTTCTGTCTCAATCCCATTTTCAGTAGCCTACATGGAATTAATAATACACTATTTTAGAGCAAGTTAGTAAATGTTCCATCAAATTATATTTACCTTGAGTATTGCCACGAAAGAAAGATCACAACTAGGCCTACATATGTCAATAGAACTATGTAAATTACTCGGTTTGATTATTTCGTGTAGGCATATTATCCCCATTTGGTACAGTGGACAATAAACATGTTGTTGTTTGTCAACAAACTATACCTGTGAGTGTGGCCCAGTTAACGTGAATGACTGGGGTCTTTTTCAACGAGAGGATTATGAGGGGAGTCCCACACAAAGGAATAGGGGACTGCCTCGCGTGCTGCCAGAATAACACTCCGGCGGATGCTGTGACATCGAATGAGAAAGTGACATTGAATAAATCCAGATATGCACTGTTTTTGTCACACTGTCAGTAGACTGCCGCAACACATATTCTATCAGTATTATGAGCGAAGTACATCCCCATAAATTCGCCTGCTATGCAATGTATCCAGTTAGAGCGATCCATCAACAAAAGAGCGACAACGCAACATACCTGGGATAAAATAACTTGTCGGTGAATCATACTCCAATTGCAAGCAATAAATCCAAACGTGACTATCAAATCGAGCAGTGGATTTCATAGAAATCCATGTTTAAAACGTAGAAATTGAAGCCCAAACGTCCCGGCTGATGTCGACGCATGAGTAGAGCATATTCCCATCCGATAGCTAGTCTCTGGGTACCAAGCGGCAGGACCAATCACAAGCTGTCTCCTCACATGCGCTACTTTCCCTCCGCCTCGCTGCTGCCCCAACCACATCCACTTTACTACAGGACCAAACCGAAAGTGTCAGATGAGCTGATGCCATGCACAAATGTCGGGGATATTCGGAGGAAATGCCTGCTAAATCGAGCCACCAGCCTTTCTGAACCATCACAGGTAATGCAATAATATTCCCTGGTAAGGTTGGCAACATACTTTGAAATGGAACACAAAATGCAGGTTGAATTACTGTAGGCCTACATCAAATGCCTATAATATCACATCAGCTACCATAAATGCAGGGTTCAGATTCCACGTGAGTGTCATCATATTGATCCTGGATGACTACCTTTTCCATGCATTAGATGTAACTGATGTGTAGGGTACATTTTATCAGGATAATACAGATTTGTTGTCTGCATATAGGCTAGTAAACAGTAGCTAATACAATGACTCCTAAAATGAGGAAATACTATAGCCATACTCATAACATTACAAGGGATGGACTATTTACAACACATGACATGGTGTTAGAATTTTTGTAATATATATTATACTGAACAAAAATATAAATGCAACATGCAACAATTTTAAAGATTTTACTGAGTTACAGTTCATATAAGGAAATCAGTCAATTTAAATACATTCATTAGGCCCTAATCTATGGATTTCACATGACTGGGCAGAGGCGCAGCCATGGGTGGGCCTGGGAGGGCATAGGCCCACCCACTGGGAAGCCAGGCCCAGCCAATCAGAATGAGTTTTTCCTCACAGACAGAAATACTCAGTTTCATCAGCTGTCCGGGTTGCTTGTCTCAGACGATCCCGCAGGTGAAGAAGCCAGATGTGGAGGTCCAGGGCTGCTGTGGTTACACGTGGTCAGAGGTTGTGAGGCTGGTTGGACGTACTGCCAAATTCTCTGAAACGACGTTGAAGGCAGCTTATGGTAAAGAATGGAACATTCAGTTCTCTGGCAACAGCTCTGGTGGACATTCCTGCAGTCAACATGCCAATTGCATGCTCCCTCAAAAATTTAGACATCTGTGGCATTGTGTTGTGTGACATAACTGCACATTTTAGAGTAGGCTTTTATTTTCCCTAGCACAAGGTGCAACTGTATAATGTTCATGCTGTTTAATCAGCTTCTTGATATGCCACACCTGTCAGATGGATGGATTATCTTGGCAAAGAAGAAATGCTCACTAACAGGGTTGTAAACAAATTTGTGCACAACATTTGAGAAAATACGCTTTTTGTGCGTATGGAATATTTCTGGGATCTTCTATTTCAGCTCATGAAACATGGGACCAACATTTTACATGTTGTGTTTATATTTTTATTCAGTATATACAGTTGAAGTCGGAAGTTTACATACACTTAGGTTGGAGTCATTAAAACTAATTTTTCAACCACTCCACATATTTCTTGTTAACAAACTATAGTTTTGGCACAAGTGCATGACACAAGTAATTTTTCCAACAATTGTTTACAGACAGATTATTTCACTTATAATTCACTGTATCACAATTCCAGTGAGTCAGAAGTTGACTGTGCCTTTAAACAGTTTGGAAAATTCCAGAAAATGATGTCATGGCTTTAGAAGCTTCTGATAGGCTAATTGACATCATTTGAGTCAATTGGAGGTGTACTTGTGGATGTATTTCAAGGCCTACCTTCAAACTCAGTGCCTCTTTGCTTGACATCATGGGAAAATCAAAAGAAATCAGCCAAGACCTCAGAAAAAAAATTGTAGACCTCCACAAGTCTGGTTCATCCTTGGGAGCAATTTCCAAAGCCTGAAGGTACCACGTTCATCTGTACAAACAATAGTACGCAAGTATAAACACCATGGGACCACGCAGCTGTCATACCGCTCAGGAAGGAGATGCGTTCTGTCTCCTAGAGATGAACGTACTTTAGTGCGAAAAGTGCAAATCAATCCCAGAACAACAGCAAAGGACCTTGTGAAGACGCTGGAGGAAACAGGTACAAAAATATCTATATCCACAGTAAAACAAGTCCTATATCGACATAACCTGAAAGGCCGCTCAGCAAGGAAGAAGCCACTGCTCCAAAACCGCCATAAAGCCAGACTACGGTTTGCAACTGCACATGGGGACAAAGATCGTACTTTTTGGAGAAATGTCCTCTGGTCTGATGAAACGAAAATAGAACTGTTTGGCCATAATGACCATCGTTATGTTTGGAGGAAAAAGGGGATGCTTGCAAGCCGAAGAACACCATCCCAAACGTGAAGCACGGGGGTGGCAGCATCATGCTGTGTGGGTGCTTTGCTGCAGGAGGGACTGGTGCACTTCACTAAATAGATGGCATCATGAGGAAGGAAAATTATGTGGATATATTGAAGCAACATCTCAAGACATCAGTCAGGAAGTTAAAGCTTGGTCGCAAATGGGTCTTCCAAATGGACAATGACCCCAAGCATACTTCCAAAGTTGTGGCAAAATGGCTTAAGGACATCAAAGTCAAGGTATTGGAGTGGCCATCACAACTGAAGAAATAAAAGCTGAAATAATTCATTTGTTTGATCTCTGTAATTGCAAACAAAGGTTTCTGTACCAAATATTAAGTTCTGCTTTTCTGATGTATCAAATACTTATGTCATGCAATAAAATGCAAATTAATTACTTAAAAATCATACAATGTGATTTTCTGGATTTTACAGACCTCTACATGCTTTGTAAGTAGGAAAACCTGCAAAATCGGCAGTGTATCAAATACTTGTTCTCCCCACTGTAGTTGTACTCTCACACAGATGCTGGTGGCATAAGCTAGCGGAGCTAGTTTGAAGCTTAGTCAAAGGGATCAAGCTGGTGGCATTGGCTACTGGCGTTAGGTCGTACTTTAGGCTCGTAAGCATTAGCGTTGTGTTGATGGAGACAGTGGCACTATATTGCAAGAGACATACAGTAGATGGAACCCACACATACTGTAGGTAGTTACATGGCTCCCAGTTCGGTTCTCCCCTCGCTAAGTAAACTTAACTCCGTCCATATATATATATATATATGTTTTTTACCTTTATTTAACTAGGCAAGTCAGTTAAGAACAAATTCTTATTTACAATGACGGCCAAACCCGGAAGACGCTGGGCCAATTGTGCGCCGCCCTATGGGACTCCCAATCACGGCCGGTTGTGATACAGCCTGGAATCGAACCAGGGGGTCTGTAGTGACGCGTCGAGCACCTAGATGCAGTGCCTTAGACCACTGCGCCACTCGGGAGCCCGACATTATTGACACTTTACAAAGATGAGCAATAATTACTGTATAAAATAAATGATACAAATACTGAGCTATATTGTATGCAAAAAAAAATGGGAAATTACACTGTTCAAAAAAATAAAGGGAACACTTAAACAACACAATGTAACTCCAAGTCAATCACACTTCTGTGAAATCAAACTGTCCACTTAGGAAGCAACACTGATTGACAATAAATTTCACATGCTGTTGTGCAAATGGAATAGACAACAGGTGGAAATTATAGGCAATTAGCAAGACACCCCCAATAAAGGACTGGTTTTGCAGGTGGTGACCACAGACCACTTCTCAGTTCCTATGCTTCCTGGCTGATGTTTTGGTCACTTTTGAATGCTGGCGGTGCTATCACTCTAGTGGTAGCATGAGATGGAGTCTACAACCCACACAAGTGGCTCAGGTAGTGCAGCTCATCCAGGATGGCACATCAATGCGAGCTGTGGCAAGAAGGTTTGCTGTGTCTGTCAGCGTAGTGTCCAGAGCATGGAGGCGCTACCAGGAGACAGGCCAGTACATCAGGAGACGTGGAGGAGGCCGTAGGAGGGCAACAACCCAGCAGCAGGACTGCTACCTCCGCCTTTGTGCAAGGAGGAGCAGGAGGAGCACTGCCAGAGCCCTGCAAAATGACCTCCAGCAGGCCACAAATGTGCATGTGTCTGCTCAAACGGTCAGAAACGGACTCCATGAGGGTGGTATGAGGGCCCGACGTCCACAGGTGGGGGTTGTGCTTACAGCCCAACACCGTGCAGGACGTTTGGCATTTGCCAGAGAACACCAAGATTGGCAAATTCGCCACTGGCGCCCTGTGCTCTTCACAGATGAAAGCAGGTTCACACTGAGCACATGTGACAGACGTGACAGAGTCTGGAGACGCCGTGGAGAACGTTCTGCTGCCTGCAACATCCTCCAGCATGACCGGTTTGGCGGTGGGTCAGTCATGGTGTGGGGTGGCATTTCTTTGGGGGGCCGCACAGCCCTCCATGTGCTCGCCAGAGGTAGCTTGACTGCCATTAGGTACCGAGATGAGATCCTCAGACCCCTTGTGAGACCATATGCTGGTGCGGTTGGCCCTGGGTTCCTCCTAATGCAAGACAATGCTAGACCTCATGTGGCTGGAGTGTGTCAGCAGTTCCTGCAAGAGGAAGGCATTGATGCTATGGATTGGCCCGCCCGTTCCCCAGACCTGAATCCAATTGAGAACATCTGGGACATCATGTCTCGCTCCATCCACCAACGCCACGTTGCACCACAGACTGTCCAGGAGTTGGCGGATGCTTTAGTCCAGGTCTGGGAGGAGATCCCTCAGGAGACCATCCTCCACCTCATCAGGAGCATGCCCAGGCGCTGTAGGGAGGTCATACAGGCACGTGGAGGCCACACACACTACTGAGCCTCATTTTGACTTGTTTTAAGGACATTACATCAAAGTTGGATCAGCCTGTAGTGTGGTTTTCCACTTTTAATTTTGAGGGTGACTCCAAATCCAGACCTCCATGGGTTGATACATTTGATTTCCATTGATAATTTTTGTGTGATTTTGTTGTCAGCACATTCAACTATGTAAAGAAAAAAGTATTTAATAAGATTATTTCATTCATTCAGATCTAGGATGTGTTATTTTAGTCTTCCCTTTATTTTTTTGAGCAGTGTATATTATTTTATAGTAATACAATTGCTCAGAGAAAGAGATTTTGTTTAATAAGTAACACTTTTTTCTCAAAAAGGTAGGGGTCAAAATGATTGACACCTAAAGATTCTTATAAATAAAGTAGTCAAAAGTTTAGTATTTGGTCCCATATAGCTAGCACGCAATGACTACATCAAGCTTGTGACTCTACAAACTTGTTGGATGCATTTGCAGTTCGTTTTGGTTTTGTTTCAGATTATTTTGTGCCAATAGAAATGAATGGTAAATAATGAGGTGTCATTTTGTAAACAAGAATAGAATGTTTCTAAACACTTGTACATTCATGTGGATGCTACCATTATTATGGACAATCCTGAATGAATTGTGAATAATGATGAGTGAGAATGTTACAGAGGGTCAAAGATCATACCCCCAATCAGACCCCCAAGACATGCTAACCTCTCACCATTACCAATAACAGGGGAGGTTAGCATGTCTTGAGGGAAAATAATAATACTACCTCTAACTACTACACACTCAAACAAATTACGTACAGGAGTCTAGGCCAGTAGAATATACCCTTAGCATAATATACTATCGGTATATGCATTTTATAGGTATATGTAATATAGTATAGGTATGTATTTGGGGCCAAATCCACCCCAAATTCCCCATTGCGATTCACATAGATAGATGGTGCACCCCAGGACCAAATCACGAGTTCATGACCATTTCTATTAAGACCTCTTAATGTATCCTGAGAGACGCCCTCCAATGGATCTACAGCAATTCACAGGACACAACACCCCTATATAACTGACTAGAGTAGGCTACAAAGTTGCCTAATAAATCAGACTGTGATACCAGCTTTCTGGTTTACAGTCTGAAATAAAGCACTGCAAAAACTTAGCACATTTCCTTACAAGCCAGAATGTTGAATACAATTACATTTGAACTTACTCTACCGGTTGTCTGTGTGGTTTGTCATTTTGAGAGAAAATATCCACAGGAAAGTATTATTTACTTGACTTTTTAGAGCGCTGGTACTGCTGTTGAGATTTCTATCACCTGGCACATGCGCAAAACCATGTAAACACCTGAAAGACTTCGGTTAGTATGCATGCATCGTGGTGCCAGGATAACAACCTCTCCCTCAACGTGATCAAGACAAAGGAGATGATTGTGGACTACAGGAAAAAAAAGAGGACTGAGCACGCCCCCATTCTCATCGACGGGGCTGTGGTGGAACAGGTTGAAAGCTTCAAGTTCTTTGGTGTCCACATCACCAATGAACTATCATGGTCCAAACACACCAAGACAGTCGTGAAGAGGGCACGACAAAACCTATTCCCCCTCAGGAGACTGAAAAGATTTGGCATGGGTCCTCAGATCCTCAAAAAGTTCTACAGCTGCACCATCGAGAGCATTCTGACTGGTTGCATCACCGCCTGGTATGGCAACTGCTCAGCCTCCGACCGCAAGGCACTACAGAGGGTAGTGCGTACGGCCCAGTACATCACTGGGGTCAAGCTTCCTGCCATCCAGGACCTCTATACCAGGCGGTGTCAGAGGAAGGCCCTAAAAATTGTCAAAGACTCAAGCCACCCTAGTCATAGACTATTCTCTCTGCTACCGCACGGCAAGCGGTACCGGAGCACCAAGTCTAGGTCCAAAAGGCTTCTCAACAGCTTCTACCCCCAAGCCATAAGACTCCTGAACAGCTAATCATGGCTACCCGGACTATTTACACTGCCCCCCCCCCCCCCCCCCCCCCCCCCCCCCCCCTGCCCCACCCCATCCCCCTATTTTACGCTGCTGCTACTCTGTTTACTATTTATGCATAGTCACTTTAACTCTACCCACATGTACATATTATTTAAACTACCTCATCTAGCCGGTGCCTCCGCACATTGACTCTGTACCGGTACCCCCCTGTATATAGCCTTCCTACTGCTACTTTATTTTACTGCTGCTCTTTAGCTATTTGCTTTTATTTTTTATTTTTCTTAATTAACACTTTTTTATTTTACATTTTTCTTTAAAAAACTGCATTGTTGGTTAAGGGCTTGTAAGTAAGCATTTCACTGTAATGTCTACACCTGTTGTATTCGGCACGTGGCAAATAAAATTTGATTTGATTTGATTTGATGGAGAAGGAGTGGGGAGGAAGATAAAGAGGGAGTTCTATTAACACAATCATTCATATGGAGTTTATCCCCCTTTTGTTGCTATAACAGCCTCCACTCTTCTGGGAAAGCTTTTCCGCTAGATGGTGAACATTGCTTCGGGGACTTGCTTCCATTCAGCCACAAGAGCATTAATGAGGTTGGGCACTGATGTTGGGCGATTAGGCCTGACTCGCAGTCGGCGTTCCAATTCATCCCAAAGGTGTTCGATGGGGTTCAGGTCAGGGCTCTGCAGGCCAGTCAAGTTCTTTCACACTGATCTCGACAAACCATTTCTGTGTGGACCTTGCTTTGTGCACGGGGGCATGCTGAAACAGGAAAGGGCCTTCCCCAAACTGTTACCACAAAGTTGGAAGCACAGAATCGTCTAGAATGTCATTGTATGCTGTAGCGTTAAGATTTCCCTTCACTGGAACTAAGGAGCCTGAACCATGAAAAACAACCCCAGACAATTATTCCTCCTCCACCAAACTTTATAGTTGGCACTATGCATTGGGGCAGGTAGCGTTCTCCTGGCATCCACCAAACCCAGATTCGTCCGTCGGAGGCGTTAGACATCCCGGGTAACCGTGCCCAGCCTTATTCAGCACAGCTTAATGGACAGAGTCTCCACTCATTGTCACAGGTACGCCTATAGCAGAGCTCTGTGGTGATGGAATGGACAGCGCCTCTGTTCAGTTGGAAATAGATATCTCCCCTTTTGGGAATTTTTGACAGGTTATAGGCACAGTTCAATACACCGACATTGTCATTTTTGCCTCAGTGGATTGCCGTTAACTTTTTCTGCCCAAAAAGTTTACGCAACTGAGTGGCTGCGAGGGGAACATTTCTGGCCCAGTAACCTAAATGGAAATGGGATAGCATGCTTAAACCTTGGTATTATATATATGGCTTAAAACACGTAACCACCTAAGCTTGCCAAACATATATATCCTAATCCTTTGTTTTTACTGCCTGGTGGCACAACACAAACTCAACAAACAAACACTCAACTCTTATTTTGAAGGTTGGACAAGATATGCATATGGCCAATGAGACAGGACTACAGATTCTGCCCCACCCACATCACCAGTAATGAGAAATTACTTATTTTCTCTTTTTTTTTTTTGCAATATGTAGGCTGCTTCCAACTAAATACAAAAACAACTTGTTTTTTGGTATTATGGATTTGAAGACATGAAAAGTTAAACAAATTAATTTGACTTGGAAATTGAACAATCCAGTTGTTTTCATATTTTGTCTTCTACATTAGAAAAATAAAATGATGTGGAAAAGTAGGAAATCAAAGCATTTTGCATTTGATCATTTTGGGCTTTGAAATTGGCAAAATAAAAAAAATAGCCATTTGTTGTTTTTGTTTTAAATATATATATATATATATATATATATATATATATATATATATATATATATATATATATATATATATATATATATATATATATATATATAATGTACAAATATAGAGATTCATTTCCTCTTGTTTGGCCTTGCCCAGATGAAAGGAAATAGGAATTATACATAAGCACACGGACCCTTAACAGACTCTGGCATTTGTTATTTCATAATACAAACCATGTTTGATAGCACAGCGATAGAACCGTTAGATGGCAATGTTATCAAACCATGTTTGTAGCAAACAATTACTCTGTGGTTTGTGTGTGAAAGGAGAGAACTCCGACGATAGCTAAGCTCACAGGCACGTCGTCCCTTGAAGGCAATTTGGCAATGCAAGTCTGCGTTTAGGCTGCGTTTACACAGGCAGCCCAATTCTGATATTTTTTTCTCACTAATTAGTCTTTTGATCAATCAGATCATCTCTGAAAAAGATCTGACGTGAAAAGGTCTGATGTGATTGGTCAAAAGACCAATTAGTTGAACAAATATCAGAATTGGGCTGCCTGTCTAAACGCAGCACGTGTGTGTTTGTTTCATTAAGTCATTCACAAATCTTGAAGTTCCTTCTAATATCTGTTCACAACCATGCCCAACCACTCCAATCATTTGTGTTTGCAAATTCACTGTCTTCAGCTAGCTTGGTGGCTAACTGATGCGGCTAATGGTATTGAGGTAATTATCTCACCTGCCATTTTGAAATAGGTGTTCCCAAATGATTGCCTTCTCTTCTATCCACATCATGTCTCTAGACTTTCTCTACAACTGCTGTTTTAAAACAAATCCCACCTTCTCTTCCACAGAGTCATAAATACATTTTTGAATAGCACATGGAACTTGCCTGAGTCAACCATTTAGCCTGTGAATAATTAATCTGTCTTGTTAATGTGTTTTATGTAAGGTGTGGACCACTGATGATGTTCCTGATGATTCATTCATATTACTATGACAGAGCAGAGAGATATAGAGGTTCTGATGGTAACAACAGACTCCATTTTAGAACATGGGCATGATGAAAAGGATAACACTCATCCTCCTCTTCTGATCTTTGAAGCTGTGGCTGCCTGGCACATATATTTTTATTGCTGTAATAATTCATAGGCTTGTACGCTATTGATCATATCGACTTCAGTTTGTAAATCACAGGTTGTGTGAAAGTCAGATTATATGAGGACCGACATATATCAATATTCTAGTGGATGACTTGATGAAGGCTACAAAAGTTTCGAAATAGATTCTAGGTTTTCTCATAGACATGATGATATTTCTCCGTAAAACTCTTAACATTCCACTGAGGAGAATTGATTGCTTTATAACGACCTGCCTAGGTTTTAATATCTTTCTAAATAAGCTAGGATACTGGATATTAGATTGCATATTATATACCTTTGTAGGGGTGATATTGCCATGGCAGTATATTTTGGGATGCTACTGCCCAGTGACAAATAGAGCTGGTTTATACTGACATCTGGCGGTAACAGTCATCATTACAGCCATATTAGGGGCTGTGTATTCACATCAAATACATGACTTGTTGACCTAGGCATGAATCTATCTGTAGTGATTAAGGTGGGTGAAAGACATAGCAGGGCTTGCACCAGCAATGTTGTGGCTACAGGAGAGCACACTACCACCTGTTCCATAGCAGTCCAGATCTCTTGGCAGAGTCCGTATTACACTTGCATGCAGGAAGGCTACACTATTGCCACTGTGCACAATCACAATGTGAATAGGGGAACACCTCCAACATAGAACAGGAAGACATGCAGGGATCCCACTGCTGCCACCAATGTAGCGATTGAAGGGGAACAGTTTGCATTGTTGGTTTATAAAGCACAGTATGTTCCAAACCGTGGATTGTCCATCCATTTTGGGTTAGAGAACAAAAGGGGACACTGAAGGGAATTAGTTTGCTTTCATTCTCTCACTTTCATCCCTTAACTAAACTGAACAGAAATGACAACTTCCTTCTGGCATAATTTAAGAATCTATCGTGGCTCTCTAAAATTATAGCTTGTGTTTCTACCCAAACTGTGATTTATACGCCAGAGACTAAAGTGTTGTAGTTACACATCAAGTGGCCCAATCGTAAGGGCCACTTATTCTGAAATGGGGCCAATGAAAGCTAACGCCGAGAAGATGGCTCTTATTTGTTCTTTATTGATCCATCCGGAGCATTAAACATTCCCCTCACGCTAGCGTCTGTATCCACAGCAGTGAACACTGAGATGAGACACAGTTTCATCTGCACCGCTGGCATGCAAGTAAATGGACTTGATCCGATGGCGACTTCATGTTGTGTGACTCGAAGTTTGATACGCTGCATGATGGTAGGGTATGATGATTAGATAGTAATGTGGTGAGATAGTGCGAGAAGCACTCGAGTCTCACTTGACTTCTTCTTGTTTTGGTTTCAAGAGGGACATAAGAGAAATTACATCCCTGGACACTCAGCTCAAGAGCAGCAGATAGGGTGTGAGACAAGAATATGGTGAAATCAGAATTATTCTGAGCCTCTGTTGTTGCCTGCGGTTATTTTCCCCAGATAGAGAGCCGATTGAGAAGCTACGTCCCTCTTCATCTCCTCTTACTTTCTCTCTCTCCATCTTCTCTCTGTCAGTCCCCGGCCATTAAACTTGACTAATTGGCGGCTTAAAAGAAGAAACGCTTCCCTGCAATCTATTTATCCTTTAACTACACATGACATCAAAGTGGGGGAGATTAAAGGGGAGGAACAGATTTGGGAGGCGAGAGTGGCGATGTTTGAAATGAAGATAGAGGAGTGGGGGCCACCGCATGGGGGAAGGGGACGGTGGCACCGTGGACACCCACGCCAGGATGGCCCGGGCCCGGGGGAGACTGACTGGCTGCTCCCCTGGCCCAAGACACTTCCCCATTCACTGGTTTAACTATTGCAGCTGTCTCCGTCCCTGCTCTGGGCCGTTGTCCCAGTGCGGTACGACTAGCTACCACCAGGGGGCAGTATGGCCATTTCTGGGTTGACATTTGTTTTTTTAGAAGTATTCAGACTGTTGGCTACAGACTCTCTTGCACTCTCTCTCGCTCTCTTTCTCCGCTCTCCTCAAGTCTCTCTGCTCTCTCTTGGCTTTCTCATTGTGTATAATGACGAATGTTAAGTAATAAAAGCTGCAGGTGATTTCATCCACACCAGCCCCCCTCCATATTTACCTAGAGGGGGGCTGGGGCCGGCACCAGTAGTATTGGCTTCATCTCTATCCAACTCCATTGCATCATCCTTCCTGCATAAATTGAACATCACATATCACCAAGCTACTCCTCTAAAGAAGACGAATCAAACTGAATATGGAGGATGTGAATATTCCCTGACAAAGTACTTCTGCCGCTGATCAAAGGATGAAAGATTTCACCCTCTATTCGTCTCAATGACTTTAGATTTAAATTCCTGCTGCCTGATCTTGAGTGTTTCCACTCGGTGATATAGCAACACTGCACATAATAAGAGTGCAGTGAATTCTCCTCTTCATATCTCTCTCTGTCTTTGTTAGCTGACAACCAGGAGAGAGTCGAGATGATAGAGTATGACATGTTCACAAAAATCTTAGGGACAAAGTTCAGGTTGAAATTGGAATATTAATCTAAATGCCTTTCCCCTTGCTAGCTGTTGCCCTTCCCTAATGCACTGTACATGTAGTAGAAGACTTCCTGGAAATGTAATAGCTAAATGTAAAGCTTGTCTTCCCGTCTTCAGTGTCATCCCATACAGTACTCACGTGGCCCTAGCCTGCGTTTCCAAATATTATTTGGTGGCCCTAGCCTGCGTTTCCAAATATTATTTGGTGGCCCTAGCCTGCGTTTCCAAATATTATTTGGTGGCCCTAGCCTGCGTTTCCAAATATTATTTGGTGGCCCTAGCCTGCGTTTCCAAATATTATTTGGTGGCCCTAGCCTGCGTTTCCAAATATTATTTGGTGGCCCTAGCCTGCATTTCCAAATATTATTTGGTGGCCCTAGCCTGCATTTCCAAATATTATTTGGTGGCCCTAGCCTGCGTTTCCACATTATTTTGTGTGTGGACTTATTTTATTTCCTCACCTACACAGAGGCAAAAATTGAATTTATTTTCTTTCCCTTCAGCCTTCAGTGTGAAGTTTCTCTATAGCATGTCCCCAAGAAGGCCACAACACTGAGGACTAAGGACGACCACCATCCCAGCTAATGAAGGGCCCAAGCCCCCAAAGTGCCTGAGAACAGGGGTACAACTCTGTTTCTGTGACAAAGAGCTGACGCCTTTTGTGTGTCTGCCATTGCAAAGCTTGTGTTATGTTCCTCCTTGGCAGCCATTCTGCATTCTTTTCCCCCAACATTGCTACGTTGCGTTTCCCGCGCTCCTCCACACCTGCTACTTCCACCGTCGTCACGGCACTGGCTCCTCCACGAGGCAGACAGTTACATTGTAATTACCACACAGGGCCTCTGGAGAGAGGCACACAGCCTTTCCGGCAGCCATGTTTCTTTATTTATTTAGTTGGCTCAGGAAACGTAATTATGAAAAGTCAAGTAATGCCTGTCTAGGCTTTTTTGTCATTTGATATTGTGCCAATGTCTGTTTTGGGAAATGGTGCATAGTGCCAGTTGGTTGGCGGTGGCGCTGGTGATGTCATTAGAGATAATTGGGACTCCAGAAACAGGATGCTACTTGCATCGGGGATATTATTTTTAGCCATGTGCTGTCATTTTGCTCTTGAATATCCTCGACTTGTAAACATCCCAATTAGTTAGACAAATGAGAATGGGGGCTGTTTGAGGAGAAAAAATGAAAGCCCAAGAACTTTTGATGGATGGAAAACAAACTATTCATAGCCTGCTCAGGCTTCCTAGATGAGAGGTTGGTTCAATCCTCTGTGGTGTTTTTCTGTCTCCCTTTTGTAATGAGTAACTCATGGTCGATAGAACAGGTGTTGTGACCTTCCTCATCTCTTCAATGACAGGCATACTCGACTCCATGTCTAAAAGTTTGAACAAAAGAGTGACTGATTCATTCGTTACAGTTCATGCACTTCACTCACTTAATGATTGCGAGGTAAATCTTGGCTGTCGCTCATTTTCGAAAGAGTATAATGGCGTAGAGCGCTGGAGTGAGGAAAAAAACACTAATATTACAGTAGATGATCATAACAGTGACTGTTAGTGCTCATTGGATGTTACTTCGCAACGTCTCCTTGGATCTATAATTGAGTCCAGGGCACCAAGGCCTCATAAAAATGTCATTACGTCTCGAGGGTTGCAGTAAGAGATGAGAAATTGTCATAATATCGGCTGATTTCTTCTGATGTGTCCCTATGGCATCTCATCACCAGCCGAGAGTCTCAGCGTGTACTTGGCCTGCTCTACTGTAACTCTTCTCTTAGCTTGTAATGAACCATAATAATTAAGTCCAAAAAGGACTGTGTGCATTAAGTTCTTGCATTCATATGTGAGTGTGATTCCATTAGGCCTGGGCAGACCGTGTGGTGTGAATGGCTAATGGACACATTGTGTGGAGCTGAGTAAATGAGCAATGGGGGCCAAATGCGGCAGCTGGAGCCAGCAGCTGGGCTTTGTGTGTTCAGTCAAAGCCAAAGTCACCCACATCAGGAGCTCCAGTGTCACCCACACCCATTCATCTCAGCTCTCAACCCCAGTCACTATTACTCACAATGGGAAATACAGCCTTTGGCTGTGCAAAAAGGGAATGCTAGCAATCTGGTTTTAAACCTATCTTTACCCTTAACCACACTGCTAACCCTAATGCCTAACCCTGACCTTAAATGAAGACCAAAAAGCACATTTTGTTTTCATGAATGTTTACGATAAAGCCAATTTTGACTTTGCAGCTGGCCCATCTAGCGGAAATCGCTCAGTTCTGCCTCAAGAACAAGACTCATCCCAATAAACGTCAACCTGTGGATGTTGACCCTACAGAATAATGCTGGTTCAAGTGACTTTTGGTTCATGCCACTTACTGAGAGACCAGACACCTTGGCACAGTGAGTGAGAGGAAGTGTAGTGTAGTGCAACCATATTGCTCATCTCACACATCAGTGGAGGAGAGCAATGAAAGGTTGTCTGTCGACGTGACATTAGTAGCATATAAAAGAGCTGTGCTTTGGACACGCAAGTCACACACACATGCACTCAAGAACATCATGAAAGAAAGCACATTTTATGTGCACGCACACACACACACCCATCACTCATGTGCCATCTCTATTACACACACACACACACACACAATGGAAACATTGCCCCCCTCCCTCCACTCTCAGCTCAGGGTGAGTGAGCACGTCCCTCCCTGAAGGAATAATTTCATGCTCCTGCATTAGAATAATTTGTTTGGCATGGAAATCACATGGGCAGGGGGCATGTGCCCATCGGTGAAACCTGTTTGATCATCATTAGAGACACTGGAGGGGGCGTCGGCTGGTGGGGCGGCAACTCTGTCTTCAGACTGCACCGGAGACTACTGTGGAGAGAGTCGGCTGTACATAATTTCAGTTGCAAACACTGAAGTGTGCAGATTCTTCGGCATGGATCTGTTGGCATGCGGACAGATGCTCCAACAAAAGTGTGGGGAAGTTCTTAAAAAGCTCAGTCCAGAGACTGTGAGACCACCTGATAAATTACTAGCCCTCTCTCTCTCTACCTCAACTTGCTCATCTGTTAGGCATTTGCCTTTAATATTGATCCCTGTGGTGTAATTCCTATCCTCATTGTGTTAAACTAAAAGTTTAACTTCTCTGCTTTTTTACTTTCTTTGCTGCTGTTCTATCTTTTTAAAGGTCACGAACAGTGAAAATGTTTTTCATCAAATTGGATGATATATGGATGAAACCAGTTGAAACCAGTAGGTTGACACAAGTACGAAAAATGACTGTAGCTGGTACATTGACAAAGTTGATCATAAAGTTACTGGTCCACCCCTCCCATGTCAAATGCCTGGATTAAGGAGGCAGGCACTACTTCCGGCATTATGCAAAGTCACATAATGCAGGACATTTTATACATCAATGGTTGCGTCTTATAATCTTAACTAATGTATATATTTAACACCTTAAAACCGTCATCACATGTGCACATCATACGGCTTTGTTCACAAACCGTACGATAGCTCAAGCAGAACGTGGCAGAACGATACTGGTAAACAACCCCTTTACATCCGTGTTGTGACTTTTAGCTAGCAGACTACCTACCTGCATGCTGGAAAAAGCACACTGTGTTGTGACTGGATGCCATAGTGTTAATTTAACCTTACACTATTTTCCGAAGAATAAAGACATCTGACAGCAGTGGCTGCTTTTCATTTCGGGTGGACAAGGTGCACCAAAAACTATGATCATGTTACACATGCACAGTGCTAATTTCCAGCTAAACAGCTTTATCAATACATGGGTCCCCCTCCTCTCCCCCTCCCCTCCCCATCAATCTCTGTAGTTGGTTGCGTTTCCTAAAGCCTAAGTAATTCACTTTTATGTGATATATCACCTTTTGTTACTTTCTATTGTATTTTTCAAGCATTCGGATGGGAGATGAGTGTTACACATTGTACAAATCAATGGGGTCCTGTACACTGATGGGTGGCCGGATGCCTATATTAGGCTTATGGCGCTAATATATATATTTTCTGTCAAATGACCATTATTTCTCACCTTTATTACTCATGAGTGTTCATGTTGATCAATATTTTGTCTGATCAATACATACAATTCTGAACATATTGTCATATATAATGCCAATACAGAGGCACCAATACCTTGTCCAGTACACTTATTGAATGATGTTTTCATGTACATGCCCTTTTGTCTAAGCTTCTAAGGTGACTCAGGCTTTACTAATTCTTGTGAAGAAGTGTATCAGTGAATTGTATTCTGTAATTATACTGAACAAAAATATAAACGCAACATGCAACAATTTCAACGTTTTTACTGAGTTACAGTTCATAGAATGAAATCAGTCAATTGTAATAAATTCATTAGGCCCTAATTTATGGATTTTGCATGACTGGGCAGGGCCACAGCCATGGGTGGAATGAGTCAATCAGAATTCGTTTTTCTTCAGCACCCCACCCCCCCGTTGCATATACCCTGCTCATTCTCCTCCCCCATATCCCAATTTGTGCCACCCATAAGTGAGAAACCTACAGTGGGGAAAAAAAGTATTTAGTCAGCCACCAATTGTGCAAGTTCTCCCACTTAAAAAGATGAGAGAGGCCTGTAATTTTCATCATAGGTACACGTCAACTATGACAGACAAATTGGGAGAAAAAAAATCCAGAAAATCACATTGTTGGATTTTTAATGAATTTATTTGCAAATTATGGTGGAAAATAAGTATTTGGTCACCTACAAACAAGCAAGATTTCTGGCTCTCACAGACCTGTAACTTCTTCTTTAAGAGGCTCCTCTGTCCTCCACTCATTACCTGTATTAATGGCACCTGTTTGAACTTGTTATCAGTATAAAAGACACCTGTCCACAACCTCAAACAGTCACACTCCAAACTCCACTATGGCCAAGACCAAAGAGCTGTCAAAGGACAGCAGAAACAAAATTGTAGACCTGCACCAGGCTGGGAAGACTGAATCTGCAATAGGTAAGCAGCTTGGTTTGAAGAAATCAACTGTGGGAGCAATTATTAGGAAATGGAAGACATACAAGACCACTGATAATCTCCCTCGATCTGGGGCTCCACGCAAGATCTCACCCCGTGGGGTGAAAATGATCACAAGAACGGTGAGCAAAAATCCCAGAACCACACGGGGGTCCTAGTGAATGACCTGCAGAGAGCTGGGACCAAAGTAACAAAACCTACCATCAGTAACACACTACGCCGCCAGGGACTCAAATCCTGCGTCCCCCTGCTTAAGCCAGTACATGTCCAGGCCTGTCTGAAGTTTGCTAGAGTGCATTTGGATGATCCAGAAGAGGATTGGGAGAATGTCATATGGTCAGATGAAACCAAAATATAACTTTTTGGTAAAAACTCAACTCGTCGTGTTTGGAGGACAAAGAATGCTGAGTTGCATCCAAGGAACACCATACCTACTGTGAAGCATGGGGGTGGAAACATCATGCTTTGGAGCTGTTTTTCTGCAAAGGGACCAGGACGACTGATCCGTGTAAAGGAAAGAATGAATGGGGCCATGTATCGTGAGATTTTGAGTGAAAACCTCCTTCCATCAGCAAGGGCATTGAAGATGAAACGTGGCTGGGTCCTTCAGCATGACAATGATCCCAAACACACCGCCCAGGCAACGAAGGAGTGGCTTCTTAAGAAGCATTTCAAGGTCCTGGAGTGGCCTAGCCAGTCTCCAGAGCTCAACCCCATAGAAAATCTTTGGAGGGAGTTGAAAGTCTGTGTTGCCCAGCGATAGCCCCAAAACATCACTGCTCTAGAGGAGATCTGCATGGAGGAATGGGCCAAAATACCAGCAACAGTGTGTGAAAACCTTGTGAAGACTTACAGAAAACGTTTGACCTGTGTCATTGCCAACAAAGGGTATATAACAAAGTATTGAGAAACTTTTGTTATTGACCAAATACTTATTTTCCACCATAATTTGCAAATAAATTCATTAAAAATCCTACAATCTGATTTTCTGGATTTTTTTTCCTCATTTTGTCTGTCATAGTTGACGTGTACCTATGATGAAAATTACAGGCCTCTCTCATCTTTTTAAGTGGGAGAACTTGCACAATTGTTGGCTGACTAAATACTTTTTTCCCCACTGTACATGCCAAGTATAGATCATATACAGTTTTTGTGTTCCCTACAGGTTATAGAAAAGGGCAGAAGCTCTGAATGGTCCTAACTAACTAACTAACTAACTAACTAACTAACTAACTACAGTTTAAGAAATATTTGCTCTTTTAGTATTTCTCCAGTACGTTTCCTCAAGGAGAAAGCATCCACTTCTATGTCAAAAATAATAAAAAAAAACACTATAGCAAATACAATAGTAATTTCTGCAAAAATACTACAATGAATACTACACTATTCTACAGTCCAACTACAGTATAATACAATCCACAAAAATACTACAGTATATACTACCTTTTCTTTTACTGTAAATACTACAGTATACTACAGTAAATACTACAGTATTCACTGTAGTGTTTTTGTGGACTGGACTTTAGTCCGCAAAAACACTACAGTGAACACAATAGTATTTATACCATAGTATAGTATTTTTTTATGTGGGTACTATGCACAGTAGATAATTAAAAGTATAACTGAGAGGAGAGGAACTGAAGGTGGTGAAAGAGAAGCCTTAGCTTCATGTTATCTGTTTGTTCAAATCAACAAATCAGCGCTTTCTATCATCCTTCAATATAACGGACACTTCAATATGGGGGGGGTGTCCCAGGTAACTCAGTGTGCCAGGTGGGAATAATTGCTTTGACAGTATGTCATCTTTTAAACTGCAGGTTGAAATATGTAATCATCTAGCAACGCTGGCTGGGTAGGAGGAGGATGCAATCGTCTGGTGGTTCCGGATCCTTATCTTTATAAAGTGAGTCATACTGGACCTTACTCATTCTTATCAACTATGTTTGGCAGTTCCTAAAATTGTCACAATGTCGTGTCCTATTACACCGGATTGTAATTGAAAAGGTGCATTGGCTCTGTTCGAATTGAATGCACTGCCTGTAATGTTAACTGCTAATGTACGTGTATATCAATATGCAGTCCAGGTGTCATATAAACATTTGAAGACCACGTTGAACTACTTGAGTGTTAAATTTACAAACCTAATCAGCAAATGAGCAAATGCACGGTACCCAGGTTTTGTGATCTGCATTTTTCTTTGTGAGGATGGAAGCGAAATGGGTGATTAAAAAGCCCTGAGTGTAGCCAGAGAGTTGCTCCAATGGTAATAAAGTGCTGGCCGACTCAATGTGCCATGTAGGCAGCAAGGCAGCAGGATCTAACATCTTGTCAGTGGAAACGCTGAGACGATCATCTGCCAGGCTAATAAGCCTCGTCCCATCAGACATGATGGGAGTGACCGATGGTGGGAGTCTGTCTCAGCGTCAGGCTGTCAGCCCTCTGGTTAACGGAGGACAAGGGCTGTCAGTAGTACAAAAGCCCATCAGTCGGGCCCACCTACCTGCCCACAGAACGGATGAACGTTGTCTAGTCACCTACCCGCCCGCCTCACCGGCCCCCCTCACCGACATCCCGGCCAATCACAGTAGCCATCATTCACACCCGACGAAGAGGGGCATCCTCATTAGTTAATTACCCTCCGCCTGTGAATATCTCCCAACAGCCCCTAATGCACCGCCGCTGCCACCCGCCTCGGTCTCTGGCCTTCCCACTTCAGTTAAATGAAGTGGCGCAGTGGTCTAAGGCACTGCATCGCAGTGCTAGCTGTGCCACTAGAGATCCTGGTTCGAATCAAGGCTCGATCCTAGCCGGCCGCGACCGGGAGACCCATGGGGCGGCGCACAATTGGCCCAGCGTCGTCCAGGGTAGGGGAGGGAATGGCCGGCAGGGGATGTAGCTCAGTTGGTAGAGCATGGCGTTTGCAACGCCAGGGTTGTGGGTTCGATAAAATAATGTATGTGCTAACTGTAAGTCGCTCTGGATAAGAGCGTCTGCTAAATGACTAAAATGTAAATGTAAATGTAAATCAAAGAGAGACCTTCTAATCCTGGTTTCATCCTATGGGGCGTATGAAAAGACTGAAGAAGAGGAATGAATATTAACTTGTTTTCAGTCACGTCTCCCGGCTATGTAATGCCTCAGGCAGCCATATACATTATTACAGTACTCCTAGTGATTTCTTAACTTCTGCTGTTATGATGTATGCAGTTTACAGGGTCCGTTTATCCCGCCCTGGAAAACAATTGCATCCAAGCAATAATCAATCTTTATGAGAAAACATTATGAATATTGATGTTTTTTGTAACAAGAGCCCTGGAGGCAGCCATATACATTATTACAGTACTCCTAGTGATTTCTTAACTTCTGCTGTTATGATGTATGCAGTTTACAGGGTCCGTTTATCCCTCCCTGGAAAACAATTGCATCCCAGCAATAATCAATCTTTATGAGAAAACATTATGAATATGTACAACTCATTCGCAAATGATAATGCCAATTATCTACCTGTAGTACAATTATGCATCAAAGTGTATAATTGATCACATTGGTGCGTCTCACTGCCGGTAGAATATTGATTGCATTCCACTACAGTATGAGGAGGCGTGGATCCTATATAAATAATTGGAGCATGACCCTGGCGGGGCAGAGAGGTACAGCCAACAGATAGCTCTGTTTAAGATTAATGATCAGTGCAAATGGAGTAGAACATATACAGCGATCATCAGAGATCCTACAACATGGGCCCATGACGGGACAGGGGGCAAAGGTCAGGGATGCCCTCACCTATGTTCCACTATTGTATATTAATAATGAGAAACACAAGATACATCATAAATGGTCAAACAAACCTACATTTTTACTGGCTTGCAACTGACAGAGATGCAACCTCACATGTAACCTCACATGTAGTTAATATGTTTTGTGGTTAATGAGATTAAGGTCCATCATTGTACAGATGAGATCAATCAGTTAGAAGTTTTACATCAATGTGCATTTACATGACATACCTAATTTGAGGCAAATGTATATGTAAAATGCTTTATTTTGTGATTAGTATGCTATAGTAGTCACCCATAGGGGTCAATTCAACTAGCACAGTATAGACTTTGTTTTTATTACTTGAAAACAAATGGATAGGAAAGGTGCTGGTTGGCAGAAAACTTGACACATTCTCAACCTCTATTTTACTTACAAAATTGCTGACTTTGACCCGTAGGCTGGAGTGTAGTTTTATGAGTCTGTGTGGGACCTGCCTTGTAAACAACAGATGAGATGATAAATTGTACTCTGAAACCTTCAAGTGATACAGTTGCATGCCTGGTGATGTTCCTGAAAGTACAACACCTAAAATATGTCCTGTTGGTAGGAAGGGCAGAGAAACAAGAAGACCCTATAAAACATTGAACTGCTCTTCAACTTAAATTGGATGTAACCTTTTGTGGAGTTCTGGCTTGGGCAGAAGTTATTATCTAGAGATCTGTCTACTCTGGGCCTACATACTGAATTGACAGATCCTGACGTTAGTTCACAGGCAATGGTAAAAAAAAGTGCATCTTACTTAACGCAGCAATTAGAAATTTTTTATTTTAGCTGAACTTAATATTGATTTAATACACAGCCGGGGAACAGCAAGGTTCAGTGGTGAGTCAGAGTGGCACCGCAAGTCTCCTTATTGCATTATTACTGCGGCTGCAGTGTCTGCAGATGGCAAACACCCTTTAGCATCTGCCACAAGAGCAAGGGGCTTCCTCCGAGAACCCATCAGGAGACGGGAGGATATTATTCCGAAAATGATGGTACCTTCACATGATCGCCTCCGGGGCAACAACTGAATGAAATCTCCATGTTACTGAAGCGAACTACTTTCAGGCTTCAACAAGTTGGTTGGTCTTTCTTTCGTATTTCGATTAATGATGCAACTCGCGCCAAATGTGATTGCATTACAAATCATATACAGTCTCAAGCAGGATGTTCATCTTGTAAGGCGTGAACATCAAAGACCGGGAGAATCCTGTGCATATGGTTAATTTCTCCAGTGGAGGACTGGTCTGATATTCTATCAGAGGGGAGCCAATTACGTATCCTTGGGAGGCACATATGGAGAGAGGGCTATATTTAGGGGGAACGCTGCTGTGAGGAAAGGATTAGGGAGAGATAGAAAGAGACAGACAGAGGAGCAGAGAAAGAGTGGAGGCAATATTGCTAAAATGAGGTATTGTGACTCCCCGTTGAGAGATCGAGAGAGATGGAACCATCAGCCATATCAAAATATGATGAAGGTGTCTTGGAGAAATCAGAGCTAAGAAGAGAAACTCTGCTTTAGTAGTTAGTCCAAATCCAGTCCAATGTATTATGTAAATGGTTTAACAATTACATTAGAGACCAGCAAGATGAGTTTTGCATACCTACTACACTAGGCTACTCATTGCCAGTTTTGCATACCTACTACACTAGGCTACTCATTGCCTTGATAATGAGTGTAAAAACAAATGTTTTTCAAATATTAAACATGCAGGAAATGTATTCCTAATTACTCCAGTCATTAATTCGAGTAATATCTGTAAATGTTTTGGGCAAACATAAAACCAGTGACTTACTGGGTAGTTAGAGCAGAGAAATTGTGCGTAACATATATGATTTCAGCCAGTGAGGAAGCAGGTTTAGGGAATCTAGAGTGTTATTTCAATGTATAGATATATCAGTTGATATGAGAATGTGGTGGCAGTGAAAAGCTACAATAGTGGATGAAGAGTGAGATAAAGACCACTGGCTGACATTTAAATGGTGGTGTCCATCACGTAAGATCACAACATGGACAACAAGCGTTGGGAATGAGCTGCGTCTAATGGACTTTAGACACTTACTCTTTGATTCCATCCATCATTGTAATTGCACATCTATCTAGTTAATTATTCAGTATCATTAACCTTGGCAGTCTCCCTCTAAGAGCATTGCCATCTGTTAATTCCTTCCTTCAGACTTGCGTTTTTTTGCTGAATAACCCACGGTTGCGGCGACGTGCTTGGTGGTTGTTAAAGCACTACTGAGGAGTGATGACGTTCTCTGGGGAGGCTTGGGGGGAGATAGAAGTTCTGGCCACAAGTCTCTGGGTGGGTTAATGAAGTATCGCTGTAGAAGCCCTGTAAACGGATAACTCCTGCTCGCAGCTGTGCCATTTGCACATATCAACAAGTGTAGCCGGCGCGGTCTGCTCGTTGCCGACTACTGCGTTGTGTTCCGGTGCACTGAAGACAAGACACTGGCGTACTTGAAGGCACTTTATTGTGTACAACTCTCTCAATCTGTTCAACATCAAGGAGAGAAAATGTTCAAAACTCTACCCTCGACCAGAATCCGCATCTCTCAGTCGAGTACAATGCAGACTGCATATAATCACATTCAAAAATCCAAGGAATAAAATACAACATAATTGGAAAATAAACATCGCATCTGGTGTATATCTTATGTATGTGTCATATTGCATGTTATCTCTGCCAAAAACTCTGAGCTTTTAGCCTTTACATTAATACTGTGCAACATGACATAAACCATCTTTCAAATAGGTAATACATACAGTAATATGCACGAAGCAACATGTAATCCTTCACATTTGAGCTTTTCAGTGCCATTAAACACTAATCAATACATGAAAACATTTTAAATGAACACATATTTTTAACCTGATATAGGGAATACATACCTGTTCAACATCAAGGAGAGAAAATGTTCAAAACTCTACCCTCGACGAGAATCCGCCTAACATAAAAAGAACAACGTGGGCTTCAACACAAGAGGATAGAATGACGATTGCTAACTTACAGCTAAACAAAACACGAGGTTAGCTAAGTTAGCAATTTCTCAAACTCTCAAAAATAGCTAAATTCACGACACAGCTTGATTAAATGTACGTACACTCATCATATAATATACATACAAGTTACTATGTGCACTGAAACGTTTTAGTTTTAACAGGTATATCAAGTTTATATCACGCCGAAGTGAACACATACCTCTCTCAGTCGAGTACAATGCAGACTGAGAAAAGCATGAGACCCCTCCGCATATAACCAAACCAACACTCTAGAGGGCGGACTTACACAACTAACTCTCCCAATATCTGTAAACTACACGAAATGCTGAACAATACAATATTTTGGTGAAATCAACTCACAAAATAAAATAAAAAATAGAAAATGAACGGTTGCAAAATTCTGTAATTCTTTGACCTGTTACACAAGCACCCCTCATTATTATCATTAGTCAATATTGGACGTGCCTGTTATTAATTAATTGGAGAGGGATTGATGAATCCAAAACATCTTCCTTTCACCTGGCAATTAGAATATTATGTCTTGTTTTATAGGGGCTTGAATTGACATGATCAACAAGTGGTTTAAGTTAGGGCTGTGACAATACCAGTATCGCAATCTTTCTTCCATGGCAAAAATGAAAACACGAAGCGGGCCAAAAGCTTTTTTGTGTTGGATTAGGCAGTGCTGATTCCTCGTAAACTGATTCCTGGTTTGGTAGGACAGGTTCTAAAAGTATGACATGGGTCTCATAAGTGCTGATTAGCTTACGTCTGTGATGGGTGATTTGAAGGAGTCAGGCGCAGGAGGGTAAATCATAGAATACAGAGTTTATTCCGGAAATTCAGAGTTACGCAGAATTGTGTCAAACAGTCCAGTGCGCAAAACAGTCACACTGGAACCAAACAGGCACACGGGGAAAATACACAGCGCTCAACCGAGCTACACTCTCCTCACACTTAACAATCACCCACAATACAAGGGGGCAGAGGGAACACTTATACACGTACTTATGAGGGGATATGAACCAGGTGTGTGTAATAGACAAGACAAAACAAATGGAATGATGAGAATGTGAGGCAGCAGTGGCTAGAAGGCCAGTGATGACGAACGCCGAAGCCTGCCCGAACAAGGAGAGGAGGCAGCTTCGGAGAATGTCGTGACAGTACCACCCCCCCACCTTGACGCGCAGCTCCAGCAGTGCGCCGACAACGGCCTCAGGGATGGCCAGGAGGACGCGGAGCAGGGCGAGCCGGATGGTGATGGTGGAAATCCCGCAACAGGGAGGGATCGAGGATATCCCTCACTGGGACCCAGCACTGTTCCTCTGGACCGTACCCCTCCCACTCCACGAGGTACTGAAGGCCCCCACCCGACGCCTCGAATCCAGGATGGAACGGACGGAGTACGCCGGGGCCCCCTCGTGTCGGAGGGACATCCCGCACCTCAGACTCCTGGAGCGGACCAGCCACCACCGGCCTGAGGAGAGACACATGGAACAAGGGGTTAATACAATAATCATGTGGGAGTAATAACCTATAGGTAACCTCGTTTAACCTCAGGACTTTGAACGGCCCCACAAACCGCGGGCTCAGCTTCCGGCAGGGCAGGCGGAGGGGCAGATTCCGGGTCGAAAGCCAGACCCGATCACCCGGTACGAAGACCGGGGCCTCACTGCGGTGGCGGTCAGCGTTGGCCTTCTGACGACGCACAGCGCGTTGGAGGTGAACGTGATTCAGCCTTCCACGTCTCCTCCGCGTGCCAAAACCAGTCATCCACCGCAGAGCCTCGGTCTGGCTCTGGTGCCACGGTGCCAGAACCGGTTGGTAACCTAAAACACATTAGGTTCATGGAGGAGTGACAGAGAGAGTTCTGGACATATTTGGCCCATGGCAAGAACACCGACCACTCGCCTGGCCGGTCCTGGCAGTAGGACCGCAGGAACCTATCCACATCCTGATTTACCCGTTCCACCTGCCCATTAGACTCGGGGTGGAAACCAGAGGTCAGGCTGACCGAGAACCCCAGACGTTCCATGAACGCCTTCCAGACCTTGGATGTGAACTGGAGACCCCGGTCAGACACTATGTCCTCTGGTACCCTGTAGTGCCGGAAGACGTGTGTAAACAGGGCCTCCGTAGTCTGCAGGGCCGTGGGGAGACCGGGCAGAGGAAGGAGGCGGCAGGCTTTGGAAAAGCGGTCCACAACGACCAGGATGGTGGTGTTACCTTGAGAGAGGGGAAGATCAGTAAGAAAATCAATACTTAGGTGAGACCATGGCTGTTGTGGAACTGGTAAAGGCTGTAACTTACCCGCTGGGAGGTGCCTAGGTGCCTTACTCTGGGCGCACACAGAGAAGGAGGAGACATACACCCTCACGTCCTTAGCCAAGGTAGGCCACCAGTACTTTCCGGTCAGGCAGCGCACTGTACGACTGATACCTGGGTGACCAGAGGAGGGGGACGTGTGTGCCCAGTAGATCAGACGGTCATGGACAAGAGCAGGCACGTACTACAGTCCAGCTGGACACTGAGGTGGAGATGGCTCTGTGCGTAACGCCTGCTCTATATCTGCGTCCATCGCCCATACTACCGGCGCCACAATGCAGGAGACCGGGAGTATGAGGGTGTTGTCTCTGGGCCTCTCCTCTATGTCGTACAGCCATGACAGTGTGTCTGCCTTCACGTTCTTCGTACCCGGGATGTATGATAGAGTAAAATCAAACCGGGTGAAGAATAGGGCCCACCTGGCCTGGCGAGGGTTCAGCCTCCTCGCTGCCAGGATGTACCCCGTCCAGACGAGGAAAGGGTGTTTCGCTCCTTCGAGCCAGTGCCTCCACACGGTCAGGGCTCGGACAACAGCCAACAGCTCCCGATCACCAACGTCGTAGTTCTGCTCCGCCGGGCTGAGCTTCTTGGAGAAGAAGGCACAGGGGCGGAGCTTGGATGGCGTGCCCGAGCGTTGAGATAGGACCGCGCCTATCCCTACCTCGGATGCATCCACCTCCACTACGAACGGTAGTGATGGATCGGGGTGGGCCAGTACCGGGGCTGATGTGAACAGAGCCCTCAGGTTACTGAAGGCCCTGTCAGCCTCAGCAGACCAGCGGAGCCAGGACGGCCCACTCTTCAACAGAGGTGTAATGGGAGCTGCGACCTTGCCAAAGCCCCGGATAAACCTCCGATAGTAGTTGGCAAAGCCAATAAAGCGCTGCACCTTCTTTACCGTGGTTGGAGTCGACCAATTCCGCACGGCTGAAATGCGATCTCCCTCCATCTCCACACCTGAGATGGTAATGCGGTATCCGAGGAAGTAGACGGACTGTTGGAAAAACAGACACTTTTCTGCCATGGCATAAAGGTCATTTTCCAACAATCGGGCCAGGGACACATGCTCGGCGCGCGTAGCGGAATACACCAGAATGTCATCGATTTAGACCACTACACCGCGACCAAGCATGTCCCGAAACACCTCGTTCACAAAGGACTGGAAGACGGATGGAGCATTCATCAAACCGTAAGGCATCACCAGGTATTCATAATGCCCCTTGGTTGTGCTGAATCCTGTCTTCCACTCGTCCCACTCTCGGACACGCACCAGGTTGTACGCACTCTGGAGATCTAATTTTGTGAAGAAGCGTGGCCCATGCATTGACTCAATCACCGAAGGAATGAGGGGGAGAGGATAACTAAATCGTATCGTCCCCTTGTTCAGTGATCAGTAATCAATGCAAGGGCGCAGACCGCCATCTTTCTTCTTCACAAAAAAGAAACTTGAGGAGGTGGGCGAAGTGGAGGGACTTATAAACCCCTGGCGCAGGGACTTGGTGACATATGTCTCCATAGCCTTCGTTTCAGCCTGTGACAGGGGATACACATGACTCCTGGGAGGTGCAGCGTCTACCCGGAGGTTTATTGTGCAGTCCCCCGCCCGATGAGGTGGTTACTTGGTCGCCTGTGTTTTGGAAATCACGTGCGCCAAATCGAGGTATTCAGGGAGAATGCGCACGGTGGAGGTACTGTCTGGACTTTCCACCGTGGTTGCACCAACAGAAACACAGAGACACCTACCCTGACACTCTCGCGACCACCCCTTGAGAACCCTCTGCGGCCATGACAAGGTGGGGTTGTGGAGTGCTAACCAAGGTATACCTAACACAACAGGGAAAGCAGGAGACTCAATAATAAAAAAAAGTGACTTGCTCGCGATGAGTCTCGTGGGTACCATAGTGACTGGTGCTGTAACCTCCCTAACGAACCCGGACCCTAATGGTGGACTGTCAAGTGCTCTGATGGGGAGTGGAATGGATAGGGGAACCAATGGAATGCCTAGACTGTGTGAAAATGACCTGTCCATAAAGTTCCCAGCTGCGCCTGAATCGACTAGCGCCTTACACTGGGGAACTACAATGTAATCAGGAAAGTGGATGGGTAGGGTACAGTGAGCAGCAGAGGGCTCTGAACGAGTGTGGGTGTTCGATACATGGGGAGACGCGAGAGTGCCCTGCCTGCCGCCTCCAGACCCAAAAGAACGCTGACGACATCGTGTAGTGAAATGTCCTCTTGTGCCACCAGAGTGACACTGGCGCTGTCGTCCTCCACTCTCCCGGATCGCCGCTCCACCCAGCTCCATCAGCTCGTGATCCAAGTCGGGCGGGGTTGGAATGGGCAGGCCCCCTCCAGGTAGTCCTCTGGCCGCCAGCAGGTTGTCCAACCGGATGGCCATGTCCACCAGTTGAGTGAAAGACAACATGGTGTCCCGGCAGGCTAGCTCCCTTCGGACGTCCTCCCGTAGATGCCATTTAGCAGACGCTTTTATCCAAAGCGACTTACAGTCATGCGTGCATACATTTTTTGTGTATGGGTGGTCCCGGGGATCGAACACACTACCTTGGCGTTACAAGCGCCGTGCTCTACCAGCTGAGCTACAGAGGACCACCGGAAGTGGTCAATAAGGGCCCGCTCGTTCCACCCGGACCCAGCTGCTAGAGTCCGGAACTCCAGAGCGAAGTCCTGCGCGGTCCTCGTCCCCTGCCTCAAGTGGACCAGCCACTCGCCCGCCTCTCGACCCTCGAGCGGGTGATCGAAGACAGCCCGAAAGAGGCGAGTGAACTCCCTGTAGTTGTCCAACGCGGCTCCTCCTTCATTCCATACCATGTTGGCCCACTCCTACCACTCCGATGGGGCCGGGCTGATGCTGGAATAGTAGAGCTCCAGTTGGAGGAGGAATCCCTGGCAGAGAGCAGCTGTCCCGTCGAAATCCCATGGTCGGGATATATGGATCCCTCTGGGTGCTGGGGTGTGGGTGGCTGGATCCGGTCGCCCAGCTGGTCCAGACAGACCTGGAGAACCCGATCCATTGCTTCTCCCAAGCTGGCTAGCATCGTCGAATGCTCCTGGACCCGTGCCACGACTCCAGGCATGCGCTCGTCTCCTGCTGACTCCATAGTGGTTGGGTGATTCTGTGATGGGTGATTTGAAGGAGTCAGGTGCAGGAGGGTAAAACAGAATACAGAGTTTATTTCGGAATGCAGAGTTACGCATAATTGCGTCAAACAGTCCAGTGCGCAAAACAGGCGCACTGGAACCAAACAGGCACATGGGGAAAATATACCCCGGCAATACAAAATACACAGAGCTCAACCGAGCTACACTCTCCTCACACTAAACAATCACCCACAAGGACAAGGGGGCAGAGGGAACACTTATACACATACTAATGAGGGGATATGAACCAGGTGTGTGTAATAGACAAGACAAAACAAATGGAATGATGAGAATGTGAGGCGGCAGTGGCTAGAAGGCCGGTGACGACGAACGCCGAAGCCTGCCCGAACAAGGAGAGGAGGCAGCTTCGGAGGAAGTCGTGACAACGTCACAACTGCAGTAAAAGGAGAATTAACCTAAACTACACTGCTCAAAAAAATAAAGGGAACACTTAAACAACACAATGTAACTCCAAGTCAATCACACTTCTGTGAAATCAAACTGTCCACTTAGGAAGCAACACTGATTGACAATAAATGTAACATGCTGTTGTGCAAATGGAATAGACAACAGGTGGAAATTATAGGCAATTAGCAAGACATCCCCAATAAAGGACTGGTTTTGCAGGTGGTGACCACAGACCACTTCTCAGTTCCTATGCTTCCTGGCTGATGTTTTGGTCTTGGACTTTTGAATGCTGGCGGTGCTTTCACTCTAGTGGTAGCATGAGATGGAGTCTACAACCCACACAAGTTGCTCAGGTAGTACAGCTCATCCAGGATGGCACATCAATGCGAGCTGTGGCAAGAAGGTTTGCTGTGTCTGTCAGCGTAGTGTCCAGAGCATGGAGGCGCTACCAGGAGACAGGCCAGTACATCAGGAGACGTGGAGGAGGCCGTAGGAGGGCAACAACCCAGCAGCAGGACTGCTACCTCCGCCTTTGTGCAAGGAGGAGCAGGAGGAGCACTGCCAGAGCCCTGCAAAATGACCTCCAGCAGGCCACAAATGTGCATGTGTCTGCTCAAACGGTCAGAAACAGACTCCATGAGGGTGGTATGAGGGCCCGATGTCCACAGGTGGGGGTTGTGCTTACAGCCCAACACCGTGCAGGACGTTTGGCATTTGCCAGAGAACACCAAGATTGGCAAATTCGCCACTGGCACCCTGTGCTCTTCACAGATGAAAGCAGGTTCACACTGAGCACATGTGACAGACGTGACAGAGTCTGGAGACGCCGTGGAGAATGTTCTGCTGCCTGCAACATCCTCCAGCATGACCGGTTTGGCGGTGGGTCAGTCATGGTGTGGGGTGGCATTTCTTTGTGGGGCCGCACAGCCCTCCATGTGCTCGCCAGAGGTAGCCTGATTGCCATTAGGTACCGAGATGAGGTCCTCAGACCCCTTGTGAGACCATTTGCTGGTGCGGTTGGCCCTGTTTTCCTCCTAATGCAAGACAATGCTAGACCTCATGTGGCTGGAATGTGTCAGCAGTTCCTGCAAGAGGAAGGCATTGATGCTATGGACTGGCCCGCCCGTTCCCCAGACCTGAATCCAATTGAGCACATCTGGGACATCATGTCTCGCTCCATCCACCAACGCCACATTGCACCACAGACTGTCCAGGAGTTGGCGGATGCTTTAGTCCAGGTCTGGGAGGAGATCCCTCAGGAGACCATCCGCCACCTCATCAGGAGCATGCCCAGGCGTTGTAGGGAGGTCATACAGGCACGTGGAGGCCACATCAAAGTTGGATCAGCCTGTAGTGTGGTTTTCCACTTTAATTTTGAGGGTGACTCTAAATCCAGACCTCCATGGGTTGATACATTTGATTTCCATTGATAATTTTTGTGTGATTTTGTTGTCAGCACATTCAACGATGTAAAGAAAAAAGTATTTAATAAGATTATTTCATTCATTCAGATCTAGGATGTGTTATTTTAGTGTTCCCTTAATTTTTTTGAGCAGTGTATATATAGCTACAGTATAGTAATTAAACACACATTTACCTTACTCGTGAAAGTAGTAGATGAATCGTAACCCTCCCTGTTTTTATATATCACACCGATTCCTAGCATGTAATAGATAAAGTTAAAGGAGATAAAGTTGTTAATGTGTACGTCGCCCTCCTAAATGTCACAACATGACAAACAACCTGGTTCCGCCCCATTACTCCCATATCTTCATTTATGGCCGGACAGGCAGCCTTTATTCATATTTATGCACCAGAGTCTAGTGTTTGCTTGGATTTACGTGCCTGTTAATAATTAATTCGACAGGGATTGATGAATCCCAGAACATCTTCCTTTCATCTGGCAATTATTACATTATGTCTTGTTTTAAAAGGTGCTTGAATTGGTATGAGCAACAGGTGGTTTTAGTAGCCTCTTCACTCTTTGAAATAAGAAGAAATTATGAATCAAAAGGGAATGGAATTGATAAGTGCTTAAAAGCTTTCTCGTGTTTGATTGGGCAGTGCTGATTTCTCATAAACTGATTCCTGGTTCGGTAGGACAGCTTCGAAAACAGGTGCTGATCAGCTTACATCACAACTGCCGTAAAAGGAGAATGGACCCTCCCTGTTTTTATATATCACTCCGATTCCGAACAGGTAATAGATAAAGTTAAAGTAGATAAAGTTGTTCATGTGTACATCGCCCTCCTAAATGTCACAACATGACAAACAACCTGGTTCCACCCCATTACTCCCGTAACTTCATTTAGGGCCGGGCAGGCAGCCTTTATTCATATTTATGCACCAGAGTCTAGTGTTTGCTTCGACGTTAACATACACAGGGCTGCGAGGATTTACATCCCCACACAGACCAGAGTGTCAACATCTGATGGATGATCTGGTATGCTTGGCCATTACTCACCTGGTTCAGCACAGACCCATTGCCAGCTTCATTTATCTACGAACCAGAAAGAAGCCACACCCACAGGCTTATTGGGGTAGACATTCGTATGCAAAACAACGAGGCGGCTCGTGGTAGAAAAGCAAATATGGGGTGTTATTATTAGATTTGGCTTTGACAAAGGACGTCTCCAGAATCTCCGGACCTAGAATCCCCCACTGGATACAGTAAGATAGAATATAAACTCAAAGGCTGGTAGGGAGAGAACATAGGATACAATAAACACATTAATAGGCTAGTAACAAACAGACTATTGAACAGGTTGTTAAGTAGTAATAAATTAGTGGATACCCCAGATAGAGATTAATCACTGTATGTTCGCTGCTGATCCTCCAACCAAATTGAATGTGAGGCATTGATGTGTACTGTCTAAAACATTGAGGAAAACGGCTTATTTTTCCTGTCACATTGCAATACACAAATATATGCACATATTTTTTCTTCACTTTTACTTAGTCTTAATTCATTAACTTGAATTGATGACAGTACTTAACGTCACAGTAAATTGAGACACAGACTAATTTGACTTGGCAGATGCACACACCTGTGCCTTATAAAAAGTGAAACTGTCATACAGAATCTCTTCAGAAAATAAATGGACAGAGCTAACTTTGTAAAATGTTATGTAGAGAAAAGTTAATAGGGACTGGTTGAAAACAGAACCTGTTGCGATTGAAGGTTAGCTTTGTTCAAATCACAAATAAGCCACATTTGTTTGCTTTTTTCTCACTACAAAACGCATGGTTGGCATTTATATGCATTAGCTATTCGAAATGTTTGCCGTATTGAGTGGATTGTTCCCCTCACATAGGGAGGGAGGGCATACTATTCCTTCAGCTAATTGATCATGCTGAAGTCAAACAAACAATATAATGGAAAATGCTTATATTCAACTGTGAACTGAAATGACTGAATGACTGAAATATCTGAAATATATTTTACAAAGCCCATGCCTACTGCTCTGATAAACGTACAACTTCAAGTTGTATCTGTAGCTAGTTTCCGTGTGCCAAATACCTCGGTTTCATCTAAGTCATTGTTATGTACTCATAATGTATGGGAATCGATTACAAGGCTTGCCCGCATTTTGTGGACGTGCATAGATCTTAAAAAGCCTGCTCAAACGGGACCTGTCATAGCCAATCACTGGAGTTCCATGTTTACTTTACTCATGTCTGAGGCTTTACAAGAGACTGTGGGCCGCGGCCATTGTCTCTGTGAAAGGTGAGCATTGTGGTGGATCCGCTGAGTAAGCAGCATTGGGTAAAGAAGGGACCATGAAAGGAAACCAATGGAGGAGAGGGCTCTGTGAGCCTTATGCAAATTGGCACCTCTTTTTGTTTGATCAACTCGACTCCTCGATAAACAAACACTGCCGAGTGTAATGGAGTGTTTTAGGGAAACTCAATCTTCCAGTCAGAGTAGGGGATTTTCAATTACTTTCATCATCCGGATGACATGTCCGGCTCCCTCACCGACCTGACGTGACACAAATGCTGCTACATCTCAAAACATCTAATTTCTTACCTATGTTCCCCAGATGGTATTTTATGGTATTTCCCCATGTTCATTTCAAAGGATAGTACACTTCAGAATGGAAATTTGAAAACGTATGAATAGAGAGTGGTTGGTGTATCTGCACCCAATGCACTGCAGTGCAGAGGAAAGGAAGGCGAATGCATCAGTCCAGTGGGAACTCAGGCCTCTGTGATGGTAGTGTAATTATATTTGGCATGAGTGCCGGTTGAGGGCTGCTGTTAATGTTGCGTTGGGAAATCTCATCAGGGTCTCAGTGCCCTTGACAGTTTCATTAAAACTGTCCCTCCCCCTCTGCCAAGACGTATAAAGTATTTATAAATACATCTTTAAGGCCCCTCATTTGTCTATAATGCCTATGGACCAGCCCATTTGTTACATCAAATCAATGTGGCCCAACAACCTCTGTCTCTGCTTATCTGGCTCGCTAATGGCTAGGTCTCTTTTAATTTCAGGTACATATATATCATTGTTATGGTTAGGGGCAGTTCGGGATTGGTGGTACATCCATTTTGGGACTTTTAAATAAAATCAGTAATATACAGTATAGCCATTGAAGAATATACCTGCCTCCTTATTAGATTAGTTTAACTGTCGTACCCAGTAAGAACCCAAAATATAGGCTGTCACACCCTGATCTGTTTCACCTGTCTTGTGCTTGTCTCCACCCCCCACCAGGTGTCTCCCATCTCCCCTCATTATCCCCTGTGTATTTATACCTGTGTTGTCTGTTTGTCTGTTGCCAGTTCGTCTTGTCAAGCGTACCCGCGGTTTTCCTGTACTCCTGTTTTGCTCTATTCCTGGTTTTCCAGTTTTTCCCGGTTTTGACCATTCTGCCTGCCCTGACCCTGAGCCTGCCTGCCGTTCTGTACCTTGTGACACTGTTCTGGATTACCGACCTCTGCCTGCCCCGACCCTGAGCCTGCCTGCTGTTCTCTACCTTGTGACACTGTTCTGGATTACCGACCTCTGCCTGCCCCGACCCTGAGCCTGCCTGCCGTTCTGTACCTTGTGACACTGTTCTGGATTACCGACCTCTGCCTGCCCCGACCCTGAGCCTGCCTGCCGTTCTGTACCTTGTGACACTGTTCTGGATTACCGACCTTTGCCTTCCCCGACCCTGAGCCTGCCTGCCGTTTCTGTACCTTTCGGACTCTGCTCTGGATTACTGACCTCTGCCTGCCCTTGACCTGTCGTTTTGCCTGCCCCTGTTTTTGTAAATAAACGTTTTGCTATTTCGAACTGTCTGCATCTGGGTCTTATCCTGAGCCTTGATAGGCTTGTTTTACTATATTGTCCAAGCAATGTAATTGTAAACAAACTCTGTATAGCTTCAAAACATGGTTAAAAGTATAATTTGGAGGTCATTGTGGGTTAGCCATTGCATCCTTGAGCTCTGTCAATGAATTTGAGTGGTTACATTTCTCCAGACCCATCCCTTAGCTATTTAACAAACCAAGTGGCGGGATGAGTGCCGGATTGCCCCTTTAAGAATAATATTGATTGGCTTTTGTGTGCATTACCAGCTAAAACTGGGAAGTCATTAAGCACAGAGAACAATGAAATGTACTTCTTGTATAGGGCATGCCTTCTTTTGGAAAACACATTGTGGTCAACTGAGTAGGTCAATGGTCATACCATGTTTTAAAGCATGCCAGGATGGGTTAAATGTAAGGTCAAGTCTGTGAACACAATTGGCATCAACATCCACACCCCAATTTCAGAAAGTTTTCATGCAAAATATGTCACTCACCCAGCTATTCAAGCTAGCGCCCTGCTGCCGAGCTCTCATTTTCAACTCAATACAACAATCAGCGGAGGCTCCAAACTTCATTCTGGCTCTCACAGCCACATCAATAAAATTTCTGCTGATGTTCCCTGCTCATCACTTTGGGTAAGGTAGACTGAGTTATTCTATCTGGTAAAAATCGACGGCAACATATTCCCTGATTACTAAATGTGCACAGTATGTCAGTTTCACCACCGACTACACCCTTTAACCAGACCCAGAGCATATAGGTCAGGGCAACTCTGACTGAGCCCCCCACTGACAGTCATGGGCACACTGATCACTAATATAATTTACTTGTCTCATTAGATCATGTCACTGATCCTTCCCTCATCAATAGCCCATGATGCGCTCTCTCTCATTGAGTGGAGAGATCTGGTTGGGAGAGGGAGTGAAGCTTCCCATCCCCTCTGCTTTGATACAGAGGCGTTGAGACATCATGGATACATTTTGGCCCTAATTAGCCTAATTATCTTGTGTTGTTAATTGGTCCCCGTTGTAGTATTCAGTATGCACGTACCCTGGGAGGTAATCAGAGATGGTGATGAGCAGGTATCCTGAGGAGATGGTTCCCTCTGTTGTTTCTCAATCAGCTCTGTTTGGAGTTCAAATAGCAATAATCAAAGTGTCTCCCTCTGAATTTCCATACATCTTTTGACTTCAGGCGCTGGCAGTCTTCACAATGATGCAAAGTTTGCACCTGTTTTGATGTGGCTTTACAGTCCCATAGACTTAACTATGTTGGTGGGCTCTGTGTGGATTGTGGGTTCTGGTTAGCTAAACATCATGTTCTCTCTTGCAAATTATTAATGTTTACATGTTTACACCTTTGAACTTCAAGGGTGAAACCCAAAACGATCAACAACAAACAAAAAAATCAGATATGTATACCGGAACTGAAATTAAATACGTCATCCACTTAAACCACATGACACTGTGCTGAAATGGATGCTTATCTCCCTGAGACAGGTCTGCTCGGGGCGGTTTGATATCAAGTCTGCCTGTGTAATGCGTCAGTGCGAGAGCTTCGGCAGATCAACCTCAGTCAACAGGGGTGCCTGTAATGTTTGCCTTTCATTTGAATCTGAAACAGTCTGACGTTTTCGGAGCAACACCTGCTGTGCCGCCTACTCGCATTACACAGTCTGTATATGTTTAAAGGGCTGTGGTACCGTTCACCTACTGTACTACTTTGACATTCACCTTTATTACCCTTGGTTTTAATTACGAATGGGGGACTGTGTGATCGGACTCTGCTGAGAACTCAGCACTTCACTTTGGGTGGGCATTATAATGAACCTCATACTGTACATGTTGATTACACCAGTGAGTATTGTGGAAGTGCAAAATACATGGCATCTCCTACTATTCCTTTTGACTTGATCTGATTCATCGATATGCCGCAAAAGGGTGGCATGTCAGCTATAGCTACAATAATACTATGTGATAGGATGGGTATGGTTTAGTAATGTAAATACATTGAGGAAGGTTGCTGGCAAGGTTGAACCATTATTCTCCTAAGTTTGAGTAAATCTAAGTATGGACAAGGCAAGCTTATCACCTCCATGGCTTTGAGAGATGGTTTGCACAGGTTTCCCACTTATATCGGAAAGTCATTGTGTGTCGGCTACCTTTTTGTCTCTTTGAAATGTTCTTTCAGAGTCATGAATCAAAGTGTGCTATGGATTTGTTCTGTTTTAAGAGTAATTGCTGCCCAGGTCTGGGTCTTTTCCCTCTAATCTCCTTGACTCCAGATAGGAAATCTGAGAACACATAGATTCCTATCTCAGGGCCACCTTGATGTTCAGTAACGATGCATTCCCTACATGATAATTATAGATACATCTCCCCAGCTGTCAAAGCCATTCCCCAAGACCTTGTTACGCAGGCACGAAAATACTGGCCTGGCTAAGAGGCTGTAGGACCTCTTAGTCAAGGAGCAGGGATATTTGTCTATCCAATGTAGTGTGGCAGTGTACTTGGGCTCAGTTTTCACCTAAAATAGATCCCTAATGAGAGCAACTGAGCCAAGTACACCAGGAACTAGATGCCATACAGTTGTCATAGATCAGACCTCTGCTTAGCAACCGAGTAATACCTTTGTATAAAGTGACAGCTTGACCTTGGATTGTTGTTGTTGATCGTCTTTTGTTGGCCTCAAGAGTTTGCTCAAGAGAGTGCTTTGATAAAGGAGCTTGCCCCGGAACTTGTCAGCAATAAATCATATTGAAGGGAATTAAGTGACCGCCCTGAAACTTTGATTTCAGTCGTTATTGTTCAGTTGTAAGACTGGAGATAGGCCTCGAATATCAATGTGCCATATTAAAGAAATAAAATTTACAAAACATTAAGAACACCTTCCTAATATTGAGTTGCCCTCAGAACAGCCTCAATTCGTTGGGGCATGGACTCTACAAGGTGTCAAAAGTGTTCCCCAGGGATGCTGGCCCATGTTGACTCCAATGCTTCCCACAGTTGTGTCAAGTTGGCTAGATATCCTTTGGGTGATGGACAATTCTTGATACACACGGGAAACTGTTGAGTGTGAAAAACCCAACAGCGTTGCAGTTCTTAACACAAACCGCTGCGGCTGGCAACTACCACCATACTCCGTTCAAAGGCACTTAAATATTTTGTCTTGCCCATTCACCCTCTGAATGGCACACATACACAATCCATTTCTCAATTGTCTCAAGGCTTAAAAATCCTTCTTTAACCTGTCTCCTCCCCTTCATCTACACTGATTGAAGTGGATTTAACAGGTGACATCAATAAGGGATCATAGCTTTCACCTGAATTCATCTGGTCAGTCTATGTTATGGAAAGAGCAGGTGTTCATAATGTTTTGTACACTCAGTGTATACCCCTGACTGCAAGGCAAGCATGCAGCATCTCTTATCCGAGTACATTGCAGAGGACATTTTTCCCTTTTAAGTCCCATTTCACATATTCCTTTGGTGGTTCTCTCTGCAAAGACCTAATAGAGGCCATCAGTCATAACCAATGAACCATAATTTGCATCTGATCATTCGAATGCAGCAAAAAGCAATTGCCTTCCTTTGCAGACATTCAAAATGTGGGGAATTGACATATAGAGCCCTCACCCTCTTTCATTTGAGCAGAGGGCTGAGTTGTTTTGGGGAAAAATGTGCATGACTATAACGGAAATGAAACAATATTTATTTGAACGTTAAGCGAACCATGAAGGATTAACAGTTGGTGGGTTTATGTTCTGATATTATTATGTAGCTTGTTAGTTTGAACTTTAGAGTTAATCATTGACTCGATAACAATTGTTGTCACCAGAGGTGTACAAATTGTGCTCTTTGCTAGGTAAACAATTTGGACAAATAATATTTTCAGTGTCAATTTCGGAAATTGTTTCCGTGTTTTTTTTGTGCTGAAGAAACAGTATGTTTGACATCCGCTATGTACATTTTGGAAACCTGTAACTTTACCGGGTGTTATTGCAGTCTTGCACCCACAGTCTCTAGCTATCGAGCAGTCCCTGCCTGTCCCTGAATAATCTATTCTCACTAGGGACCATTCCCCTTTTTTATATTCAGCAAACCATCTGCACCATATGCTGCTTCCAGGGAGGGCTGTGAAGTGGTCATGTTGACTGCAGGAGTGATGGAGAGGCAGGAGAGGCGAGAGAGGGAGACTGAGATGGAGAGGTAGGAGAGAGGGAGACTGAGAAGGAGAGGCGAGAGAGACAGATGGAGAGGCAGGAGAGAGGGAGACTGAGAAGGAGAGGGAGACTGAGATGGAGAGGTGAGAGAGACAGATAGAGAGGCAGGAGAGAGGGAGACTGAGAAGGAGAGGGAGGCTGAGATGGAGAGGCAGGAGAGAGGGAGACTGAGATGGAGAGGCAGGAGAGAGGAAGACTGAGATGGAGAAATGAGAGAGAGGGAGACTGAGAAGGAGAGGCGAGAGAGACAGATGGAGAGGCAGGAGAGAGGGAGACTGAGAAGGAGAGGGAGACTGAGATGGAGAGGTGAGAGAGACAGATGGAGAGGCAGGAGAGAGGGAGACTGAGAAGGAGAGGGAGGCTGAGATGGAGAGGCAGGAGAGAGGGAGACTGAGATGGAGAGGTAGGAGAGAGGGAGACTGAGAAGGAGAGGCGAGAGAGACAGATGGAGAGGCAGGAGAGAGGGAGACTGAGAAGGAGAGGGAGACTGAGATGGAGAGGTGAGAGAGACAGATGGAGAGGCAGGAGAGAGGGAGACTGAGAAGGAGAGGGAGGCTGAGATGGAGAGGCAGGAGAGAGGGAGACTGAGATGGAGAGGCAGGAGAGAGGGAGACTGAGATGGAGAAATGAGAGAGAGGGAGACTGAGGGAGAGGCACCGAATTGCCTCTCCCTCAGCAGAAAAAAACACAGAATTGCCATCGCCCAAAATGAGCACAAGCCAATGAGCTGAGATGAACTGTATGCTCGGGTACTTATGAGAGTTTACTTTGCAAATGCCCCCTTCACCCCTCCCTCCCTGTCGTACACTATCCCTGATGACAGACTGAGTTGAGTTAATTCGCAAGGAATCGAAACAGCAGAGGCGGACAAATTCAGATGAGTACACTACTGAGGGATCAGCGTAGATGCTCATTCCCTCTTGATGAGTCTGTTGAGTATAATAGTATAATCTCTCACAGTTTTTTTTTACACGCACACCCCTCAAGCCATGATGTTCTGCAGGGCCTATTTATAATCTCGGCTCTTCCCATGTTGTTGTTACTCTGAAGCTAATTGTGTATAAGGTTGGGATACAGTCATGATTCAAACCACATAACAGACATACAGTTGAAGTCGGAAGTTTACATACACCTTAGCCAAATACATTTAAATTAAGTTTTTCACAATTCATGACATTTAATCCTAGTAAAAATTCCCTGTCTTAGGTCAGTTAGGATCACCACTTTATTTTAAGAATGTGAAATGTCAGAATAATAGTAGAGAGAATGATTTATTTCAGTTTTTATTTCTTTCATCACATTCCCAGTGGGTCAGAAGTTTACATACACTCAATTAGTATTTGGTAGCATTGCCTTTAAATTGTTTAACTTGGGTCAAACGTTTCAGGTAGCATTCCACAAGCTTCCCACAATAAGTTGGGTGAATTTTGGCCCATTCCTCCTGACAGAGCTGGTGTAACTGAGTCAGGTTCGTAGGCCTCCTTGCTCGCACACGCTTTTTCAGTTCTGCCCACACATTTTCTATAGGATTGAGGTCAGGGCTTTGTGATGGCCACTCCAATACCTTGACTTTGTTGTCCTTAAGCCATTTTGCCACAACTTTGGAAGTATGCTTGGGGTCATTGTCCATTTGGAAGACCCATTTGCGACCAAGCTTTAACTTCCTGACTGATGTCTTGAGATGTTGCTTCAATATATCCACATAATTTTCCTTCCTCATGATGCCATCTATTTAGTGAAGTGCACCAGTCCCTCCTGCAGCAAAGCACCCCCACAGCATGATGCTGCCACCCCTGTGCTTCACAGTTGGGATGGTGTTCTTCAGCTTGCAAGCACCCCCTTTTTCCTCCAAAGATAACGATGGTCATTATGGCCAAACAGTTCTATTTTTGTTTCATCAGACCAGAGGACATTTCTCCAAAAAGTACGATCTTTGTCCCCATGTGCAGTTGCAAACTTTAGTCTGTTTTTTTTTATGGCGGTTTTGGAGCAGTGGCTTCTTCCTTGCTGAGCGGCCTTTCAGGTTATGTCGATATAGGACTCGTTTTACTGTGGATATAGATCATTTTGTACCTGTTTCCTCCAGCATCTTCACAAGGTTCTTTGCTGTTGTTCTGGGATTGATTTGCACTTTTCGCACCAATGTACGTTCATCTCTAGGAGACAGAACGCGTCTCCTTCCTGAGCGGTATGACGGCTGCATGGTCCCATGGTGTTTATACTTGCGTACTATTGTTTGTACAGATGAACGTGGAACCTTCTTGGCTGATTTCTTTAGATTTTCCCATGATGTCAAGCAAAGAGGCACTGAGGTTGAAGGTAGGCCTTGAAATACATTCACAGGTACACCTCCAATTGACTCAAATTATGTCAATTAGCCTGTCAGAAGCTTCTAAAGCCATGACATAATTTTCTGAAATTTTCCAAGCTGTTTAAAGGCTCAGTCAACTTAGTGTATGTAAACTTCTGACCCACTGGAATTGTGATACAGTGAATTTTAAGTGAAGTAATCTGTCTGTAAACAATTGTTGGAAAAATTACTTGTGTCATGCACAAAGTAGATGTCGTAACCGACTTACCAAAACTATAGTTTGTTAACAAGAAATTTGTGGAGTGGTTGAAAAATGAGCTTTAATGACTCCAACCTAAGTTTATGTAAACTTCCGACATCAACTGTAGCTATTTTTCCATCCTGCATTGTAGTTGCCAATCATATCTATTGTTATTATGGCTGACGGGTGTCATTTTGTGCCAACCTACTGGCTATAGGCTACTATGGCCTTCTCTTTGATAAAATAAAACATTGGGTGTTCAGGTGGGAGGTAGTTAGCAGAGGCTCACACTAGGCTTGGGCGGTATACCGTATATACTGTATAATGGGGTATTTGGAAATAGCCACAGGATGGTTTTTCAATACCATCAATACCGTTAACTATTTATTTGAAGTTTTTCAACAGCAACAAAATATTTGTAGCTACTTTTTAAGTAAATACCTGCAGTCAACTTGTGCACTACGTTAGGAGATAAAGCAGATCACGTTCTTCATTTCATCTGTCACATTATTTTACATTATTAAGCTTACCATAGTTCCCCAGAACAGTTGAGCCAGTCACGTGTTTGTTTGTAAATAGCACAATATGAGAAAGCAGGAGTCCAGCTGTGTATTGACAGGGGTCGCGTTTTACATTGAAAGTAAACAGTGTTTTTTTACTTCAATAGAGTGATTAGGGACGTGCAACTGTAGTTTTCCTTAACAGAAAATACATTAGTGCAACACATTCGTTAGAAAATAGCTTCATTGTCATCAGATGACAACAGAAGTGCAACGCTGTTTGGCTGGCAACCACACAAGTAAGAGCTTACAATGAAAAAGCAAGGTATTTTTTGCAAAACGATACATGGCCATCATTTTTCTAATGTTTATCATAGAAAGAATGTAGCCAACTACATTTCCCAATGTTTTGCTTAAAGTTCATCTTGCAATTTACCGGAGAAAAGTAGGCTGGCTGTACCAAGAAAAGTACTAGAGAAAATTTGTCAGAGCGCTGTCTAGTGATAGAATGCTTGTTTGTGAATTCTCATCCGAGTGGATAAGTGCAACTGAAGCACAAAATGAGTCTGATGATGAGCAGAAATTACAATAAGAAGCATTTTACATCTGCGTTTACAAAACGCAGCAATATATTTCTCATGCGTTTTATAATTCTTTCCTGTGTGAAAAACACAGAGTTTTGCGTTAACACGACCCATAAGTTTAAGTTTCTAGTTATCTAAGTAAGTGGCTGAATTAATAAGGTGACAGGGCATCATATTGTGTTTTCTGCAATGTTTAAGAAGTCAAAGCCATTCAGATGAGTTATTTGTACAGCTGCCACTATCTTGAACTCCTTGCGTCTTTTCCCATTCTCGGCCAGTCTTCTCCTCCCCCTTCTTCTCTGAGCAGAGCAGGCAGGCCTGTTGCCCTAGTGACTCCAGACTCCACAGAGACACAGAATTGTACACATGCTGCTCCAGAGCCAGTACTGTTCTACCTTCAGACAAGCATGCGTCAAAACTTTGTTTTATTTGCACAATGTCTCTCGTTCACATTTGCTTGTAAATGTCCAAACTCAGCAAAAATGACATTCGGTAGCTCCTATAACTTTATCAGCTGGATTGCTTATCTTTGCAATTTGTTTATTTTCGTTTGCACTCGTTAGCATATTTAGCTAACAGCCTCCATGGAAATGTGTGATTACTTGTGCTAATTTTGTTAGCATTGGTGGGGGTGGGGGGGTGGGGAGATGATGATGATATGAAAATCTGGATACCGCCCAACCCTAGCTCACATATCTCTCCTCACTCAAGCCACTGGCGGTTTCTCCCTCTCCAGAGTCTTGCTTCGCTCCACCATTAGTCTTATTTACTTTTAATGTGACAGAGACAGAGAATGCCACACACCAGCCCTTTATTAGAAACCTGTGGCCTTGAGACATTTAGGGCCATGAATCATTCTCAACACCTCAACAGTTGGGGGACGCAACGCTTTTTGTTGCCGCAGAACCCCCCGTCCTCATCCTGCACATAATTCTCTTTAATGTGTCACCTCAGAGTCAACAAATGTAAGAGTTTAATTGGAAAGCGTTAACGGGAGAGGCGGGATACTTTATTGTCAGAGACTGCCTTGGAGAGAGGGCCCATAATGGAATGTCAGGAAGCCAGAGCCCTGAGCCACATATGAAGAAGAAACCTCGCTGATGCACTGCTAATGCTAATGCTCTCCACCAGCCCAGGCAGGCAGGCACCTCTCCAGGCCTTGATGGATGTTAATATTTGGCTTGAATAATTTTGCCTCCTCATTCCGCACACCTCCATTATTTATTGCGACAGTCCAGAAGGAATGGAGGCGGAGGGGAAAAGCAGTGGTCCAAACAATCACACCTGGATTATGGGCCAGGTTGGCTGTGGAGAATAGACTTGGGGCTGCAGGTAGAGGGCCAACCTTAATACCATGGCAGCTTCGTAGCAGTGAACGAGATAATGATGAGCGAACAAGCCTAATTATGGATGAGTGAATGAAAGAAAACATGTTGGTTATTGATTAAGTGCCACTTTACAACTCTGACATGAATGTTGAACTTTACTCTCTGCACTCATAACAAGGGGAGAACTTGGAAGAGCCTACCACCAAACATTTTGCTCCCTGCTTTTGCTTTTACATGACCATCCATTCTGGTCTGGATTTTAGCGATTTAATTACAGTTCTAGTTAGCTATTGTATCACTGTCATCGATTTGTTTTCGCCCAACGGTTATTTTATCATCTATTGTCACCCTGGATGTCTGCCTAGTTGAGGGCCTCTCTTCGGCCTCCTCCTGTTACCTGCGGCACTGCTCCCCGCCTGCCCTGGTCTGTCTCTCCCAGTCTGGTACAGGTGCCCCCGCCACTCTCTCTCTCTCGCCCCGGAGCTTTGCTCGCCTATGTTATACGCATACACCGCATACTTTTTTTACTAATCTGCTGTTGGACTATTTGATTTGTGATTCTTGCTATGTTTGTATTATTATTTAGGAACGCGTTTATTTGAAGTCATAGCTCATTTAATATGAGGGTTTAGCGTTGTGTTGGCTACATATCTTAGATTGTTCTGTTAACTTTATGTGCTTAGTGCTGGGTTTTCTCACATGTTAATTGATAGGGCAATAAACAAACATGCTGCTGTTGCTCATTTTGCTGTTGTCTTCCCTTGGCTTTTACAATGTTGGCGATACTTTTAGAGCCTGTTGCTCTGTGAATGAGGAAATATATGACTGTTTCTCCCTCGTGTCTTGGGAGAAACCACATGCTGGCTCTGTAAATGCTCGCGAGAACACTGCACATTTCTCCCAAACAACATGGGAGAAATCTGACTCTTGCGCTTACATGTCAGGACTGTTCTCTTGGTACTTAACCATGTCTCTGGACTTTACACATCTCCTGAAATATGTGGCGTTGAAGACTCTGGTGACTGTGGATTGTCATTCAAGTGCTGTCTGTAAATCCAAATGTTGTAACCCTTGATCTAATCTTACCTTTATCTTGCTGCTTCTACTGTCTGGAAATGTGCAATCTAACCCAGGTCCTGACATGTTTACCCCTGCCGAATGAAGTAGTCAGAGTGGCCGGAAGTTTCTGCATATGAATGGAAGAAGTCTTCTGCCGAAGCTTGAGTTTGTGAGTATATGGATACAAACTGCCGACCCTGACGTATTTATGCTTTCTGAAACCTGGCTCAAAAAATCTGTTACAGACAGAAATATTGGCAAAAATGGTTACAATGTTTTTCGTACAGATCGTAAATCTAAGGGTGGTGGTGTTGCTGTATACGTAAAAAACAAGTTCTCGGCGGTCGTTCTGACTTCTGTTACTAAACCTAAGCAATTTGAATATCTGTCTTTGAACCTTGGCTCATCTTTAAATATTGTTGTATCTTGTTGTTATAGACCCCCATCTGCTACTGTTGGCTCTCTGGATTGTATTTTCGAATTGTTATCACAGCATGTCAACTCTGAGTTTGTCTTGATGGGTGATCTGAATTAGGATTGGTTAACATCTAGCTCTGATCAACTCAAAATTATATGTAATACCTATAATCTCACTCAGATTGTCAACAGTGTAACTAGGTTGAATATAAAGTATCCTCTGAAATCCTCTTTGAATGATTTGATCTTAACCAATACCCCTCATCGTTTTTAATGCTTCTGGTAGTTTTGCAAATGACATTGGTGATCACTGTGGTATTGCCTGTGTGAGAGATGGTAAAATTCCTAAGTGATCTCCACGTGTCATTACGAAAAGAAACTGGAAGCAGTTTGATATTCAAGATTTTTTACATGAATGGAATAGAATATAATTAATCCCTGATGTTGAATTAGCCTTTTCTTACTTCCACAACGCATTCCAGGCTGTATGCAATAGGCATGCCCCATTCAAAAAATGCAGGATTAAGGGCAGAGAGAACCCTTGGTTTACTGATGAACTTACTAAAATCATAAGGGAATGAAATGCTATATGGGCTAAAGCAGGAGGGTCTAGTTCGGCGTATGATTGGATGGCTTTTAAATGTCTTCGAAATCTGGGTGTGGCTATGACCCGAAGACTGAAAGCAGACCACTACCTCAAATCTACTTCAGATAATTTAAATAATAATCCCTCCAAATTTTGGCAAGTAGTGAAAGGTTTGGAGTGCAAAAAAAATACACAGCTTCCCAAACAATTGTTGGTAGACACACATATTGTAACTGAGATAACCTTTATTCTGAAAGCCTTAAATCAGCATTTTCTAGATGCAGGCAGTTTATTTGAAAAGGTTAAAGGTCTAAATGAGTCCCCAGTGAATTTACCTGACTCCCCTGTGCAGTCCTTCGCCAGGTTCTCCCTCTCATCCTTCTCTGTTTCAGAAGTGCATAAAGCCCTGAAAGAAATTGATAGAAAGAAATCCCCTGGCCCTGATGATCTAGACCCCCGCCTCCTACACCTAGCCATAGACATCATTGCTCCCCCTTAACATGTATGTTTAACCTCACGCTTGACGTTAAGGAAAACCCGAAGTTATGGAAATCTGCTTTTGTACTGCCTCTCCTGACAGGTGGAGATCCTTCGCTACTTGACAACTATCGACCCATATCAAAATTGTCTGTACTGTCTAAGGTACTGGAGTCCTTAGTTAGTAGGCAGCTGAAGGCCTACCTCCAAGAAAACAACATCTTAAATGGAATGCAATCAGGTTTTAGGTCTGGTCACAGCACTGTTTCAGCAACTTTGAAGGTTTTAAATGACATCCAAACTGCTCACAAGAAGTTATTGATTTGTCGAAGGCATTTGACACCGTGGACCATGCTGTGTTGGTGCAAAGGTCAAAATGTTGTGGAATTGCTGGTCATGCTACAGATTGGTTTATAAATTACCTATCAAATCATACACAATGTGTAATGGCGGATGGTTGTAAATCTGAGTCCATAGAGTTTTGCTCAGGTGTTCCGCAAGGTTCTATTTTGGGCCCACTGTTGTTCATTTTGTATATCAACAACATTAGGGATCATATTGAAACAGCGGATGTTCATTTTTATGCAGATGATACTGTTCTATATTCAAGTGGTAGTAGATTATTTGTAGCTTTTGAAAATGCCCAAAGAGCATTTAACACCATACAACAGAATCGGTATGATTTGAAGCTGGTTCTGAATTCGGGTAAAACAAAATGCATGGTATTTTCAAATGCTAGGCATGTTACTAATCATGCCATTGCTATATTAGATGGACATACTATAAAGCAAGTCATAGTGTACAAATATTTGGGAGTGTGGATGGATGACAAGCTGAGCAGAGCCCCACCTGTTTTGAGCCCCACATTTTTAGCTAAAAAAATGCATGTTATTTTGGCATGAATACGTGTTTGCAGTAACAATGTAAAAATATATATACAGTGGGGAAAAAAAGTATTTAGTCAGCCACCAATTGTGCAAGTTCTCCCACTTAAAAAGATGAGAGAGGCCTGTAATTTTCATCATAGGTACACGTCAACTATGACAGACAAATTGAGAAAAAAAAATCCAGCAAATCACATTGTAGGATTTTTAATGAATTTATTTGCAAATTATGGTGGAAAATAAGTATTTGGTCACCTACAAACAAGCAAGATTTCTGGCTCTCACAGACCTGTAACTTCTTCTTTAAGAGGCTCCTCTGTCCTCCACTCGTTACCTGTATTAATGGCACCTGTTTGAACTTGTTATCAGTATAAAAGACACCTGTCCACAACCTCAAACAGTCACACTCCAAACTCCACTATGGCCAAGACCAAAGAGCTGTCAAATAACACCAGAAACAAAATTGTAGACCTGCACCAGGCTGGGAAGACTGAATCTGCAATAGGTAAGCAGCTTGGTTTGAAGAAATTAACTGTGGGAGCAATTATTAGGAAATGGAAGACATACAAGACCACTGATAATCTCCCTCGATCTGGGGCTCCACGCAAGATCTCACCCTGTGGGGTCAAAATGATCACAAGAACGGTGAGCAAAAATCCCAGAACCACACGGGGGGACCTAGTGAATGACCTGCAGAGAGCTGGGACCAAAGTAACAAAGCCTACCATCAGTAACACACTACGCCGCCAGGGACTCAAATCCTGCAGTGCCAGACGTGTCCCCCTGCTTAAGCCAGTACATGTCCAGGCCCGTCTGAAGTTTGCTAGAGTGCATTTGGATGATCCAGAAGAGGATTGGGAGAATGTCATATGGTCAGATGAAACCAAAATAGAACTTTTTGGTAAAAACTCAACTCGTCGTGTTTGGAGGACAAAGAATGCTGAGTTGCATCCAAAGAACACCATACCTACTGTGAAGCATGGGGGTGGAAACATCATGCTTTGGGGCTGTTTTTCTGCAAAGGGACCAGGACGACTGATCCGTGTAAAGGAAAGAATGAATGGGGCCATGTATCGTGAGATTTTGAGTGAAAACCTCCTTCCATCAGCAAGGGCATTGAAGATGAAACGTGGCTGGGTCTTTCAGCATGACAATGATCCCAAACACACCGCCCGGGCAACGAAGGAGTGGCTTCATAAGAAGCATTTCAAGGTCCTGGAGTGGCCTAGCCAGTCTCCAGATCTCAACCCCATAGAAAATCTTTGGAGGGAGTTGAAAGTCCGTGTTGCCCAGCGACAGCCTCAAAACATCACTGCTCTAGAGGAGATCTGCATGGAGGAATGGGCCAAAATACCAGCAACAGTGTGTGAAAACCTTGTGAAGACTTACAGAAAACGTTTGACCTGTGTCATTGCCAACAAAGGGTATATAACAAAGTATTGAGAAACTTTTGTTATTGACCAAATACTTATTTTCCACCATAATTTGCAAATAAATTCATAAAAAATCCTACAATGTGATTTTCTGGATTTTTTTCCCCTAATTTTGTCTGTCATAGTTGACGTGTACCTATGATGAAAATTACAGGCCTCTCTCATCTTTTTAAGTGGGAGAACTTGCACAATTGGTGGCTGACTAAATACTTTTTTCCCCCACTGTATATATCATTGAGTTAAAAAAAGCAGCATACAAACATCGTCTCTTTTTTTTGCTTTCTTGAGTAAGGCAGCTCCAAAATGCAGGTGTTTCAGCCTAGCTCAATGCTTTCTGTGGTGGTGGGGCAGCCAGTGGAAAATACGGAGCGTTGCGCCGTGATTGGCTCAGTGTTCTGTCACTCATGGGGACACTACGTCACCGCCAAGTCTAAGGGTAGAGCGAGAAAATTCAAGCCCCTTGGGTGCTGCCATAGAGTTACATTAGAAGTGCCCATCTAAGAAGGCTCAAGGTCATTGGCCACAGATAAAATGACGTCAAATCACGTTATATCTACAGTAGCTTTGATTGGACTGATCATGTCAACATCATACTTTCAAAATCTTAGCTAGCAGTCATCATCATGAATCAAGTCGACAATCTACTGGCAAATCCTTTTTAATCCTTGTCATATGAAGATAAATAATGAAGAGAAATTATAGATAAAACGTATCGGTGCTCATCGGCCATTGGACATAAACATTAAACAACAAGTTGGAAATCGCAAATTCAACAATGAATAGTTTGGAAGGAATCCGTGGCTAACTGCAAGCATTGCAAAGCAATCACTAGCCTGCTATTCAGTGGAGTGGCTGTGTGGTCCCAAGTATAGGATTAAGGGTATATTTTCCAATTTTTAAATGATAAACATTCAACATTGGCCATGCTGTCAATGAAGCTTGACTTGTGCCGCGCTCAAAACAACTGTTAACTAGGAACTGCGAAATCTGACTTCAGTGAGTTCAAGACAACTGGGAACTTGGGAAAAAACGAGCTACGACTGGGAAAATACGTTTTGAACAGTCATCCAACTCGGAATTGTAAATCCGGAATTCGTGCTTCTTTCTAGAGCTACGACCTGAAGATCACTGACGTCATCATGATTCCACCTTGTTTTTTTTTAGAGTTCCCAGTTGTCTTGAAAGCACCATAAATCCAGAGAATGCCAGACTTTGATGACAAAGTTTGATAACAAAATTTGCCCACGAAGGACCGCCGCGCCACCTTCCTGTTCAAGTGAGCACAGCACAACAAGGTGAGTCCAAAAATGTATTGTATGCTGCTGCATAAATGATGTAATATGCCAGGGAGATATGTATACTGTAGCTAAGAAAGTAATACTAAGTGTATGTTAGTAGCCCATGTGCCTCACCCTAATAATTTGGTCTATTTTCCCCTCTTAATTTCAACTACTGTTCTGACTTGGTGGTGCACATGTAGCCTATAACCTGTTTTAGAGAAATGTAATCATTGAATATTGTAAGAGCTTTCATTATCTGCTTATATGCCCCCATTATTTATCCTATGGTTCTGACTTGGTGTACAGGGAGAACACTGTAAGAATGGCCCATGTGCTGAATTCTGTCACTATACATTTCAAAAGTGCTGAACAAATAGTTATATTGACTACGTCCGTCGTAGCACGCTCATTAATCTCTTAATCGAAATTACGGATTGCCTCTTATCTCTTATGCCATAGTTTGTACATTTCAATTGTCAGTAGAAACCACATTTGTTTAAGCAAGTCAGCCATATCAGCTATGTTTTTTTTAAAGGCAGTAAATGAGGCTGAATGAACTGTTTCGCTGCCAGACAAGGCTCCGCTGATAGCCAGGTGTAGCAGTGAATATTTATGCAGGTTTTCTTTTTTTTTGTCTTATTTCGTCTTCGTTTCACAATAAAAAATATTTTGCATCTTCAAAGTGGTAGGCATGTTGTGTAATTCAAATGATACAAACCCCCCCCAAAAATCCATTTTAATTCCAGGTTGTAAGGCAACAAAATAGGAAAAATGCCAAGGGGGGTGAATACTTTCGCATGCCACTGTATGTAGGCCCTAACAGTTTGTGGGCACCCTTTGTCACCGTTACAGTGCAATTAATGTATTGTTTAGTGCTGTGTAGTGGCTTTGCTGGCATGCATCCCACTAGTTTTTTTTTGCTCCACCAAGATTTACATGCTAAAATGCAGGCCTCAACCACTACCCTGAGAGCACTTGATTCAGGATCATGCGGCCCTCAGGTTCATTACCAATCAAAACGTCTAACACATCATTACGATCTCTACAGCGCCGTTGGCTGGTCGTCATTGACCTTGCGTAGGCTTAAACACTGGTATACACACATTTATAAGGCCATACTGGGTAAAATGCCACTTTATCTCTGTTCTTTTTTTAATCAGGTCAGTAAATAAATATCAATTACGGTCCCATTCTCATTTGCTTTTAACAGTACCAAGAATTAGAACAGGTCACGGTAGAAATAGTTTTAGTTACTCAGCTCTGTGGTCCTGGAATTCTCTCCTCAACATTTAAAAATCTGATGATCCAGTTACGTTGGTGGAGTTTAAACACTTCGATGTAAATATCATAGAAGAATGTAATTGTCTTTTGGACAACAGTTTTTTAGTTATGACATTTGTGTTTATTTATGTAATATGTAATTGTTGTACTGTATGTGTGTCTATAGTTTGGTTCATTGTTGTGTTAGTCTATGTAAGTTGTTTTGTCTGAAACTTTGTTCCCCTTGCTGCTGTTGGACCAGGTCTCTCTTGAAAAATAGATTTTATCTCAATGAGAAAAAACCTTTATAAATAAAGGTAAAGAAATAAATACATTTACATTTAAGTCATTTAGCAGACGCTCTTATCCAGAGCGACTTACAAATTGGTGCATTCACCCTATAACCAGTGGGTTAACCACTTTACAATATTTTATTTTTTTTATTTTTATTTATTTTTTTGGGGGGGGGGGGGGGGGGGGGGGGTAGAAGGATTACTTCATCCTATCCCAGGTATTCCTTAAAGAGGTGGGGTTTCAAATGTCTCCGGAAGGTGGTGAGTGACTCCGCTGTCCTGGCGTCGTGAGGGAGCTTGTTCCACCATTGGGGTGCCAGAGCAGCGAACAGTTTTGACTGGGCTGAGCGGGAACTATGCTTCCGCAGAGGAAGGGGAGCCAGCAGGCCAGAGGTGGATGAATGCAATGCCCTCGTTTGGGTGTAGGGACTGATCAGAGCCTGAAGGTACGGAGGTGCCGTTCCCCTCACTGCTCCATAGGCAAGCACCATGGTCTTGTAACGGATGCGAGCTTCAACTGGAAGCCAGTGGAGTGTGCGGAGGAGGGGGGTGACGTGCGAGAACTTGGGAAGGTTGAACACCAGACGGGCTGTGGCATTCTGGATGAGTTGTAGGGGTTTAATGGCACAGGCAGGGAGCCCAGCCAACAGCGAGTTGCAGTAATCCAGACGGGAGATTACAAGTGCCTGGATTAGGACCTGTGCCGCTTCCTGTGTAAGGCAGGGTCGTACTCTCCGAATGTTGTAGAGCATGAACCTGCAGGATCGGGTCACCGCCTTGATGTTAGCGGAGAACGACAGGGTGTTGTCCAGGGTCACGCCAAGGCTCTTCGCACTCTGGGAGGAGGACACAACGGAGTTGTCAACCGTGAAACTAAATAAAACTAAAAGTAAATAAAACTAAAACTAATGACATTCATTTTTTAACTCCTTTATGTTAGCTACTAGCTACACTGGTATGTTCTGATTATTCACTAGGAAACAATGAATTGCATATTTGAACAGACAAATTCAAATCTGGTAATTTTGTATATTCATTATGTAGTTGAATATGATTATTCCACTGTGGAATATGGAGACAAAGTTTCCTTTGCCTCAATGAACTCAGATGACAAAGTCTCAGCTCCAAGGAATATGCCCCAGTTCAGAAGATCATTTACATTCTACATTTTAGTCATTTAGCAGACGCTCTTATCCAGAGCGACTTACAGTTAGTGAGTGCATACATTCTTTTAAATTTTATTTTTTATTTTTATTAAGTTACCAAGTTAGAATTGAAACAATACATGCTTTGCTGACCATATTTAGGCCTGATGCAGTATGGATGCAGTAACAATATGGATTCAACCAGTTTTTGCCCTGTGGGACATAAACAGATACAACTCTCTATTAAAATGGCTTGTTAGGTGACAAATGTACAGCAGTTGCCATGCCTAAAGACATTTTCCTCAGTTTTCCTCAGAACCAGTTGTCTGATCAGGGGTCTTGACAGCCCATTGTCCAAGGTCCCGCTTGATCAGAGAGCTCTCTCAACCAGCTAAGAAAAGCTGTCTGATTACACACCAGTGGTTATCTTTGGCAGACCTGACACTTGTAAAATGGAAGCGTAAAAAGACAGAGCTTGATGCACCTCACTGCGGAAAGACACTGAGGGGCCATCTTTGATGGACAAATAAATGAGTGAGCCGAGACTGTGGCTACATTGCAAGCAGGGCGGACGGGTAGGATTTCGGTTTCAAACTGTTTTGAACTCGTCATTACACGAGGCGGTTTTCCCGAGCTGAGGGTGAGTTAAATCAGCCAGTAAACCATTGTACATTTACATATCCCTGGGCTCATTAAGCCACTGTCTCCCATTGCTAGTTCTCATGCCCTCTTATGTGTTCTTCCTTCACTATGAAGCACGCAACGTCTACGGGTAAATTAACAGTCAAAACAGCTAATCCAGTCAGTTCTGTGATAGTTGTCTTATCCATCTGCCACTGTCAGAAGAAGAAAGAGGGAGAGCTCCTTAGTCCTATATTAGCTTCACCAAACTCTCCAGCGTCTCAGCCGCAGGGACCGGGCTCCAAAATGTTGGACAGTAACTTAATTAGTGAGTTATCAAATTATAGTCTAAGGCGATTGATATTCTGCCCTGTAGCTAATGCAATTATATTTTGCATTTCATTTATTATTTTCGCTTCCCCCAGTGAATTTCACTCGGCCCTAGTTTAAATTATTTTCACCAAGTGACCATCTCATCTCTCCTCAGTTTATAATGTGGCTTTATAGATTTTTTCACCACACTTTCTTTTCACTGATCTCACGCTGTAATCCCAGTCCAATTATTTCCCGTCATTCTACAGCAAGGCACCCTCAGCCCAAGCCTACAGGGTTTCATTGTTGTTGATTCGCTCACAAGAGGATTTATAATGCATTGTTTCATCCGTGGTACATACAAACAAACAGGAAATAGTCTGGGTGAAACTTGTCAGTCTTAATGATTGCTTCCAAGTGATATCAAATGTATCACAGGAGGATTTCTAATGCATTGTTGTACACAATTCATGAAGCCTGTCATTGTGCTCAGGGGTGCTGCAAAGATCTGACGTTACCTTGAGTAATGCCGAGCGTGTGTAGAAGTCGATAGAGGTTTTCAAAGTTGCATGATAATCTCCGACAACTGACAATAAAAGTGAGCATCTGCTCAAGCTGCTTGCCAAACATCACATCAACTGGCATAATGCATTGATTAAAATAAGCAAATTCCTGTGATCTATTATTATTCCAATCAACAGTTTAAATCATTTGTTTGAACAGGTAATACAGATGTACTATTTTAATTTGAACAGTTTCTCACAGCGAGAAAATAATCCTGCAGCAACAGGAAATGTGAATTATTATTTTGTATTATAATGAATGGACATTTTTGTTGAGGTTGATCCATCTTTTGTTGGGCAAATCAAGTCTGACATTTTTAAGTGGAAATTACAAACTTCAGAATCCTTTTTAAACCTTGAATACACAGTAAGTTTGCATGTCCTGCTGTACATGAAAACTCTCTGCGACAACAGAGTGATCAAATTAAGATAATAGGTAGGTTAGAACATTAACCTGCAAGGGTTGTCCCCTTTTACCAATCAAGATTGGAACAAGGTATTTTCTATTTCTAGGGCCTTGTATCTACTGTGTGTTTGTTTGTAACCAATCAAGATGTGTTCCCAACATTTCTTCATCCTTACCATGTTTCATGTGTCAGTGTATGAAGTGTGTGATGTTGACTACCTTGTTAAACGCCCTGAGCCACGAGAAGGCCCTGAGCATCACTATCAGCCTGTGTAGAGGGATAGACCGACCATAGCCTTGAGCTGTAGTTGAGCTCTAGGGGCTGAGGTGTCTGCATCAGTCCAGGTCTGCACATGGCCCTCAGCGGGGTCGGTAGAAACCGTAAACATCTGTTTTTCAGGGATACAGTATCTTCAATCTAGCTTCCTTTTCTCCTGAAATCCAGATGTGGGGACCCCGCTCAGGCATTTGTTTTACTCCTGCTACGTTAGCACATGGCTGTCTTCACTGACTTTGTTCTTTATTTATTATTATTGAGACGTCATATCTCTTCAAGAAATGATTCATGCCTGTATGCAACCCTTTCACCCCACAGAAACGTGTAGTTTTCACTATGGTTGTTTTGCAGTGCTATAAGGCTATGAGCACGTCGACACAGGTCCTTTCCATCTTAATATCTCACTGTGGAAAGAGAACGGACCTTCTGAAGTGACCTGCAGAACATCTTTCTATATATCACATTGATGGGAATTAAATGTCACTCCTCCGATCACCTTTAATTGGTGTGTGATATTCCTTGGTTGTCATTTCTCCAGAATGAGGATGGCATTTTTTGCGATTTTCCTGTAGGGGGAGGGTAGCGCGTCACTCAGGTTGACGGGTCTGTAATGCATTTCTCGCCAAAGGCTGAGATGTTTAGGACCTGCCTGTCATTTAGGGGTATGGGTTTTTGGAGGGTATGGGGGGGGGGGGGGGGGGGGGGGCAATTCATTTACCCAAGCCATCCATCAAGAGGAGTCTGTCTTGAACCCTTGGTTTGGGGGCAGCTGGTTGCCTGGACGGACCTAAATGGATTGTCTGCTGTAGCATGAGTAGTCCAAACATCAAAGTACTCCACAATGCATCTTTCTTTCCTAAACATAACGATTCCTAAACATTCGAATTGATGTGGAGAAATAAATGGATGTTTGTCCAAAAAGAAACCAACACATATTAGTTTTATGTCTATGCCGTTGCTGCCACAATCATTTAGCAATTGCATTATGTGGATATGGAGTGTGAATCCAATTTAAACAGAACTAAATGTGTCCTCCCTCTAGCGAACCCTTTCCTGATGCCCCCTCCTTGACGAGCAGACTGTTAAATAGTCATTTAAGCTCTGCTTAAGTTATCAAGCAATTTAATGCGGTGCAAATGGACTCCGAGAGCATGCCTTGTCCATATTTGTATTATTTATTCCAACATTATCAAAATGTATCCCGAATTAAAGAGCATTCTTGGCAAGTTCATCTACATAATGTTATTTATTAGACTCCCACTCTGGCTTCAAGGACTAGGTTCGGATATACTTTGGGCTCATTGTATATCATATACTAATCAATCTCACTGCAAGAAAAGTGGAAATGCCAAGGACGGCTCTAAATAAAAGGTGGGAGACACATGAATATCAATTAAGGAAGCTTGTTTTGCCATTAAACTTCCTGCCATGGTGCTATGGGCACAGCCAGGCAGAAACCTTCCCGACAGCTGGGAATGTACTCTGGTGCTATCAGCCATAGTTCTGACTGTCAGTCCAGAAAGAGAACACAAAGGGACCAGTCATTGCCTGTCAAATCTCCTCTCCTCCCATTCCCCTGAGTGGCTGCCCAGGTGGCCATCCACTTCTCTTTGGCAAATCAAAAGGTGCAACTGTCCCGCTGCTTCCTCAAACAATCACTTTTACAACAGTGAAGTGTCATTTTACTCACCCTTCTTATAGGGGGCAACCTATTTTATACTCTGCAGTAAATCTTGAAGTGCCACCATTTACGGTAGTTTTTGAAAAGCAAGGTAGGCTAGAGCACGAATGGGTAACTGGCAGCCAGCCCGCGGACCCCCCCTTTTTTTTTTAAGAACTCAGTCGGGGTCTCAACTTACTGTTGAGAGTTAGAATAGTAGAATACCCTAGGTGCAATTTCGAAATTTGGTTGTGTATCAGCAGTTTTTCTCTTGTTATATCAGTCACTGACAGTCAGTCAATTAGCCTGTGTCAGCAATTTATTTATTTACTGGTAAGTTAGTCTAGCCAGCTATCTAAACTTGTAGTAATCATGATTGAATTACCGACTGGGGAGCACCCATTTATTTTGTTTGTCACTCTCATTCAGATACCATATTAAAAATTGCAAACATTTCTCTCCAACATATGGCAAAATGTGTAGAATTACAGGAAGTTAGCTGTAAAACTGCTCATTATTCTCTCCGCCCCTTGGCAAAATGTGTAGAATTGCAGCAAACTGCTTTAAAACTGCAACATTTTCTCTACACCCCATGGAAACATTTGTAGAATTGCAGGAAATTTGAATTGGCTAGAATTGCAGGAGAGATTTTTTTGTTCACTTAGAGACATTTTAAACAACAACATTTAAATTAGGGCCCTCAAAAGGCTAGGGCCGGCTCTGACTGCATGTGTGGGTACGCAGACATGTGAGCCATCGCGGACCTTCATGATGAGTTTAGATTTTTTGTGGCCCCCACCCCCATCAAAGTTACCTATCCCTAGAGTAAAGCACACAACGTTGCTTCCATGTTCCTTTTACAGTCTTATTGTTGTACATTCTCTCTGTGTAGCCATCTCAAATGTTTCCAGATATGGCTTATTAATGACAGATTATTAGACTTAACCCTTATAATATCACTAACTTTGGTCATCAATCATAGTACACCTGAAAATATAATGAGGCTTTGGACTTGACAAACATAGCTGTTCGATAAATGATGATGCATTGAACAAAATAATTTCAAGAACATTTCTGTTTACATATTTCTGTTCCCTGCCTCACCATGCAATATGCAAGTCACAGCTATTTAATGTTAACATGGTACCACTTGAGGCAATGTACGCCAAAGCGTTCAGTCATGAAATGCCTTAACCAAACACATCCTGTTCAACCATATATATTTCATCACTAATCTAGAAATAATGTTAACTTCTTAACCATGTGTTACATTTATGGCTATTGAATAATGAATGAGTAGATCATGCACATTTCCACAAATAGAAGTGCCTATTTGTTCTTATCTTCAGTCAAAGCCGTGGGGCAATACTGCTCAGTGACTGTGACATATTGTAACTACAATTAGACAGTGAGAGTCCTCCTCTCCTTCCTCTCCATCAGATCAACAGAATGAACTGGTGGCATAAACTACAGGGATTTAAATGCAACTCTCAATGGCCGTCAGCTATTTCATATGAGACCATTCAACAGGAATGCGGGATGGGGGGGGGGTTCACGAACAGCTTATGATTTTGCAGATCAAGGACTCTAGGACGCTGCCAGTCTATTGAATATGCTGCCAATGTGCACACCCTATTTAAAACACACATGTTAAGAGGGTTTTCTGAGCAAGCTGCTCGGTCCCCCACCATTCCTCAGCAAAAAGAAAGCAGTCTTTCTCCTTTCTTTTTTGTACCATTTATATAACTTTGCAAACTAAGACCATGAAAAGCTGTTTCTTTGGAAATGGCTTTGAATTGAATATTGTCAGTATTCCTCCATTATGATAATGTGTAAAGGGCACTCCGGAGGGAGTTAAGTTTACTCTCTTGGGACTGTGGGTAGTTTGCTCACCTTGGGTTGTACCTACTCCTGCTGGTCGCTGCATTGGCTAGGAGAAAACACAATTTATCTGTGCCCTGCCAAAAACAAAATCCATGTTTTTCTAGTGATATCAGTTGGAATCCCAAAACAGCCCTAAGTAAGACTTCTAGACTAAAACATGAAGTTAAAATAATTGAATGCAGCTTATGACTGATTATGATAGAACACAGCACATATTCACCCTGATGTAAGTCCCTCAACAATTGATTAAACATATCTCATACCCTAATAAAACGTCTCCTCACTCCACACATTTCGGGTGAGACTGAGGCTGAGGTCCAAATATGGACACCGTACCCCCTTTATAATATAAGCCCCCAGCGCTTTGATCCCTACTAAATAACATATCATAATGCAGTCCATTATGGTCATTAGTCAGAGCACATAGCGTAGTGGTAACGATCCATCAACGGAAACGACAATGTTGCAAAAAGGCTTAGTGTTAATGTACACGGTTGCTTCAGTTATTTTCATAATCGCTAATCTCAGTGTGGATACATGTAAAATCTCTGAAAAGATTAACAGAATTGTTAAGCTTTACACCTCAAAATGTGATTTTTTTCTAACAATGTTAAGTCATAACTGCATAGCTGCCTTTTTTATTGTTACGCAATTGTTACACAATCATGTGAAAGAATGATTGTTGACTTGTGCTAAAAAATGTCAATGTTTTCAATGCCACCCAAACATTTGACCTACCAAACAGATACACAAGTCCCACAAGGCACTCGTTCAAAGAGAGGTACAAATCACAGACTTGTGGGTGGGTGGAACTGGGTGCATTTTCAATGACTCATTTGATATTGTCCTCTTGGTAATCATGCTTTTGTCAGTGTTTCTCTAGCTTGCCTCTATTGCTGCACTGCATCACATCCCTCCCCATTGCACAGAAACACATTGCCATGGCAACTTAGGCTGAGGAGATTTACAAGTAGAATTGCTGTGGTCCAGAAAATACCAACAACATAAAAAAGGACAATCAGTGATTGTTACACTAAACAGGTCCCCGGAAAGGCAGAAACGGCCTCTACAAAATGGCAATCATTTTCAGAAAAAGTTGACTCAGCCTGTAATTATTAGCATTGAAAAAACTAAAAAAGACAAAGTAAAATGTTATTAATTAAAATGAACAAAGAATGTCTGCAGCATGTGGAGGCTATTTTGTGTGTAATTTGTTGTGGATTGTAGTATTGCCTAGTGCAGTGTGATGCAGTTGATTTGATTTGTCTAGTAAAGCACAATCTACATATTTGTGTGACTTTAGCATTCCACACAATATTATGTAAGCCAATATCATAGCTAGTTATTGTGAATTGTATCAAGCCACCTTGTGGCAGGGCCAAAAAGGACCCCCCCACCCCCCACTGCCTTAATTCCATTCATACTTTTCTACTGCTCATGTAGCCAAATTCTCCACTATTTGTGTTAACATACGCCTACATTTTCTACAAAAACACACTCCCTCATCACACATTTTAGGCTTAGCAAGCTAGAACCAAAGATGGTAGGGAATTAGTTAAAGCTAGAATCCTTAATTGCTACATGCATTTTTGGATATATAAATTAATGATATACTGTATACCCATTGATTCTTGAACAATATAACCTATAAATGCCTCTTGAGATTAGTTAAACTGTCGTACCCCATCAGGACCCAAAATATAAGCTTGTTTTACTCCAATATTTGTAAACAATGTAAATGTAAACCAACACTGTATAGCCTGAAAAAATGGTTAAAACTATAATTTTGGTAGGCCACACAAGCTCACAAGCTCACAGAACGGCGCATAAAAATCGTCTGTGCTCAGTTGCAACACTAACTTCCAAGTTCCAAACTACCTCTGGAAGCAACATCAGCACAAGAACTGTTCTTCGGGAGCTTCATGAAATGGGTTTTCATGGCCAAGCAGCCGCACACAAGCCTAAGCTCACCCTGCGTAATGCCAAGCGTCGGCTGGAGTGTTGTAAAGCTCGCCGCCACTGGAGCAGTGGAAATGCATTCTCTGGAGTGATGAATCACGCTTCACCATTTGGCAGTCCGATGGACGAATCTGGGTTTGGCGGATGCCAAGAGAACGCTACCTGCCCCAATGCATAGTGCCAACTGTAAAGTTTGGTGGATGAGGAATAATGGGATGGGGCTGTTTTTCATGGTTCAGGCTAGGCCCCTTAGTTCCAGTGAAGAGAAATCTTAACGCTACAGCATACAATTACATTCTAGACGATTCGGTGCTTCCAACTTTGTGGCAAAAGTTTTGGGAAGGCCCTTTCTTGGTTCAGCATGACAATGCCCCCATGCCCTAAGCGAGGTCCATACAGAAATGGTTTGTCGAGATCGGTGTGGAAGAACTGGCCTGCACAGAGCCCTGACCTCAACCCCATCGAACACCTTTGGGATGATTTGGAACACCGACTGCGAGCCAGGCCTAATCGCCCAACATCAGTGCCCGACCTCACTAATGCTCTTGTGGCTGAATGAAAGCAAGTCCACGCGGCAATGTTCAAACATCTAGTGAAAAGCCTTCCCAGAAGAGTGGAGGCTGTTATAGCAGAAAAGGGGGGACCAACTCCATATTAATACCCATGATTTTGGAATGAGATGTTCGACGAGCATCTGTCCACATACCTTTGTTCATGTAGTGTATGTCTATGATTTTGAGTGGTTACATTTCTCCAGGCCCATCCCTCAGCTTTTTACCAAAACAGATGTGGGGTCAGCCAGTTTGTTATTGTTTCAATAATAGATTCTAGCTTCAAGTATCTTTGCTAGAACCGCTAATGGGGTGGGCTTTATCATCTGACCATCACTAATGTAGGCTAGATGAATCAGCTAGTTAGCTAGGCTATGGTATCAAACCAAGCTTACTAGTCTTTACTTGATTTGAAATTGTTCTGCTACTGACAAACAGTTGAACTGCAGTTTCCTCCTTTCCTGTCCCAAAGTAACCTAAGGTATTCCTTTCAAATTTACCTCTCAGTACTGGTGGACAGATCGTGCATACGCGCTCACAGTGGCAGAAGGGCAGCGGAGGGGACTTTTTTCAAGATTCATGAGTTTATGAGAAATTATCTACAGTGGGGAGAACAAGTATTTGATACACTGCCGATTTTGCAGGTTTTCCTACTTACAAAGCATGTAGAGGTCTGTAATTTTTATAATAGGTACACTTCAACTGTGAGAGACGGAATCTAAAACAAAAATACAGAAAATCACATTGTATGATTTTTAAGTAATTAATTTGCCTTTTATTGCATGACATAAGTATTTGATACATCAGAAAAGCAGAACTTAATATTTGGTACAGAAACCTTTGTTTGCAATTACAGAGATCATACGTTTCCTGTAGTTCTTGACCAGGTTTGCACACACTGCAGCAGGGATTTTGGCCCACTCCTCCATACAGACCTTCTCCAAATCCTTCAGGTTTCGGGGCTGTCGCTGGGCAATACGGACTTTCAGCTCCCTCCAAAGATGTTCTATTGGGTTCAGGTCTGGAGACTGGCTAGGCCACTCCAGGACCTTGAGATGCTTCTTACGGAGCCACTCCTTAGTTGCCCTGGCTGTGTGTTTCAGGTCGTTGTCATGCTGGAAGACCCAGCCACGACCCATATTCAATGCTCTTACTGAGGGAAGGAGGTTGTTGGCCAAGATCTCACGATACATGACCCCATCCATCCTCCCCTCAATACGGTCTAGTCGTCCTGTCCCCTTTGCAGAAAAGCATCCCCAAAGAATGATGTTTCCACCTCCATGCTTCACGGTTGGGATGGTGTTCTTGGGGTTGTACTCATCCTTCTTCTTCCTCCAAACACGGCGAGTGTTTAGACCAAAAAGCTCTATTTTTGTCTCATCAGACCACATGACCTTCTCCCATTCCTCCTCTGGATCATCCAGATGGTCATTGGCAAACTTCAGACGGGCCTGGACATGTGCTGGCTTGAGCAGGGGGACCTTGCGTGCGCTGCAGGATTTTAATCCATGACGGCGTAGTGTGTTACTAATGGTTTTCTTTGAGACTGTGGTCCCAGGTCTCTTCAGGTCATTGACCAAGTCCTGCTGTGTAGTTCTGGGCTAATCCTTCCTCATGATCATTGATGCCCCACGAGGTGAGATCTTGCATGGAGCCCCAGACCGAGGGTGATTGACCGTCATCTTGAACTTCTTCCATTTTCTAATAATTGCGCCAACAGTTGTTGCCTTCTCACCAAGCTGCTTGCCTATTGTCCTGTAGCCCATCCCAGCCTTGTGCAGGTCTACAATTTTATCCCTGATGTCCTTACACAGCTCTCTGGTCTTGGCCATTGTGGAGAGGTTGGAGTCTGTTTGATTGAGTGTGTGGACAGGTGTCTTTTATACAGGTAACGAGTTCAAACAGGTGCAGTTAATACAGGTAATAAGTGGAGAACAGGAGGGCTTCTTAAAGAAAAACTAACAGGTCTGTGAGAGCCGGAATTCTTACTGGTAGGTAGGTGATCAAATACTTATGTCATGCAATAAAATGCAAATTCATTACTTAAAAATCATACAATGTGATTTTCTGGATTTTTGGACCTCTACATGCTTTGTAAGTAGGAAAACCTGCAAAATCGGCAGTGTATCAAATACTTGTTCTCCCCACTGTATATGTAGTTTGAAAGTTTAAAGTTACAAGACAGAAAAGAGACAAAAAATAAAAGGTAATAATTAAAAAATAACGCCACCAATTAAAATGTCTTTTTATTTCATAGGAGGGCGAAAGGGTAATTGCTCCAGCACCCCTATGGCTCTATCTGTGCAGTACAAATATACATGTATGCCTTAAAACCTTTCCATTGACTCCTGACCTGCTTTACAGTGCCTTCAGAAAGTATTTACACCCCTTGACTTTTTCCAAAAAAAATTGTGTTACAAAGTGGGATTAAAATGGATTTAATTTTATCTACACAACAATCTACACAAAATACTCTGTCAAAGTGGAAGAAAAAATCTAACATTTGTACAAATATATATACATGTACAGTACCAGTCAAAAGTTTGGACACACCTACTCATTCCAGGGTTTTTCTTTATATTTACTATTTTCTACATTGTATAATAATACTGGACATCAAAACTATTAAATAACACATATGGAATCATGTAGTGACCAAAAAATATATATCAAAATATATTTTATATTAGAGATTCTTCAAATAGCCACTCTTTGCCTTGATGACAACTTTGCACACTCTTGGCATTCTCTCAACCAGCTTCACCTGGAATGCTTTTCCAACAGTCTTGAAGGAGTTCCCACATATGCTGAGCACTTGTTGTCTGCTTTTCCTTCACTCTGCGGTCCGACACATCCCAAACCATCTCAATTTGGTTGAGGTCGGGGGATTGTGGAGGCCAGGTCATCTGATGCAGCACTCCATCACTCTCCTTCTTGAGAAAAATAGCCTTTACACAGCCTGGTTGTGTCATTGTCCTGTTGAAAAACAAATGATAGTCCCACTAAGCCCAAACCAGATGGGATGGCATATCGCTGTGGTAGCCATGCTGGTGTACCTTCAATTCTAAATAAATCACAGACAGTGTCACCAGCAAAGCACCCCCACACCATAACACCTCCTCCTCCTTGCTTTACGGTGGGAAACACACATGTGGAGATCATCCGTCTCACAAAGACACGGCGGTTGGAATCATAAATCTCCAATTTGGACTTCAGACCAAAGGACACATTTCCACCGGTTTAATGTCCATTGCTTGTGTTTCTTGGCCCAAGCAATTCTCTTTTTCTTATTGGTGTCCTTTAGTAGTGGTTTCTTTGCAGCAATTCGACCATGAAGGTCTGATTCACACAGTCTCCTCTGAACAGTTGATGTTGAGATGTGTCTGTTATTTGAACTGTGTGAAGCATTTATTTAGGTTGGTAACTCTAATGAACTTATCCTCTGCAGCAGAGGTAACTCTGGGTCTTCCATTACTGTGGCGGTCCTCATGAGAGCCAGTTTCATCCTGACGCTTGATAGTTTTTGCAACAGCACTTGAAGAAACTTTCAAAGTTCTTGACATTTTCCATATTGACTTACCTTCATGTCTTAAAGTAATGATGGACTCTTTGCTTATTTGAGCTGTTCTTGCCATAATATGGACTTGGTCTCCTACCTCATGAAGATGGTAGAGAGAATGCCAAGAGTGTTCAAAGCTGTCATCAAGGCAAAGGGTGGCTATTTGAAGAATCTCAAATATAAAATATATGTTGATTTGTGTAACACTTTATTGGTTACTACATGATTCCATATGTGTTATTTCATAGTTTTGATATCTTCACTATTATTCTACAATGTAGAAAATAGTAAAAAATAAAGAAAAACCCATGAATGAGTAGGTGTTCTAAAACCTTTGACCGGTAGTGCATATATCTTGATTAGATAAGTATTCAACCACCTGAGTCAATACATGTTAGAATCACCTTTGGCAGCGATTACAGCTGTGATTCTTTCTGGGTAAATAGATAAGAACTTTCCACACCTGATTGTGCAACATTTGCCCATTATTCTTTTAAAAATTCTTCAATCTCTATCAAATTGGTTGTTGATCATTGCTAGACAACCATTTTCAGGTCTTGCCATAGATTTTCAAGCAGAATTAAGTCAAACTGTAACTCGGCCACTCAGGAACATTCACTGTCTTCTTGGCAAGCAACTCCAGTGTAGATTTGGCCTCGTGTTTTAGGTTATTGTCGTGCTGAAAGGTGAATTTATCTCCCAGTGTCTGGTGGAAAGCAAACGGAATCAGGCATATTAGTTAAAACCAGTGGAGGCTCCTTAGAGGAGGAAGGGGAGGACCATCCTCCTCAGTGAAGTTCATAAAAATAAAAATAGTGAAACATTAAAAATGTTATCCTTTTTAGATAAAACTATACTAAATATATTCACGTCACCAAATAATTGATTAAAACACACTATTTTGCAATGAAGGTCTACAGTAGCCTCAGCAGCACTCTGTAGATCAGCACCATGGTGTAGCCGAAGGACAGCTATCTTCTGTCCTCCTCTGGGTACATCGACTTCAATACAAAACCTAGGAGGCTCATGGTTCTCACCCCCTTCCATAGACTTACACAGTAATTATGACAACTTCCGGAGGATGTCCTCTAACCTATCAGAGCTCTTGCAGCATGAACTGACATGTTGTCCACCCAATCAAATTATCAGTTAATTAATCTGGTACTGAAAGCGTAAGCTACAGTTAGCTAGCACTGCAGTGCATACAATGTGGCGAGTAGTTGACTCAAAGAGAGAGAAAGACAATAGTTTACTCATTTTTAACAAATACATTTTTTTAAACTTGTACTTTTACTTACTTTTACTTAGCTAGCTGAATGCAGCTAGCTAGTTTAGCCTACTCAAACACCCGGCTCAAACAGAGATGGATGCTATGTTAGCTAGCTGGCTATGGCTATCCAACACTGGAACTCTTCCAAGTCAAGGTAAGCTTTTGGTTTTATTAATTTATTGCCAACGGGGCCCGCCGGTGTAACTGCTAAACTGTACTGCATGATTGTAGTGGTTTTACTAACGCGTTAGTTCTAGTAGCTATGTTGACTATGAGGTGACAACGATGTAGGTTGTGTGTAGCCGTTAGCGGTCATGATATGAAGGTTTGGCTGATGTGTTGTGCACTGAAGTCCACAAGCGAAGGGAAAAGGTGAGATAGTTGCGAGAAGGAATTATATATACAACAAGCAAAGTGATCATGCTGTTTTATATATGGCTGCTATGAAAGTGAACTGTTTTTTAATGTGATCGGGGTGCATTCATTCCGCCGATTCTGTTGTAAAACGTTTCTTAAACAGAAGCAAACGGGGATAAACATACCTGAATCTGTCCAATAGAAACTCTAATTTGCAACTGTTGGACTAATGATTACACCCTAGATCAGCTAGATGCAGTCAAGACTGTGCAAGGTGGTATTGAATGTGTCACTGTCTGTCACCTTGATTTCTCAGAATTCTCTCGACCTGTGCACCTACGTTCTAAACTTTCATTCATAGGCTAGGTTGTAGTAAACTTCCTGATGGGTACAGGGAAAATTTGAGTATCATGTAGTAGCTTAAACCTATCAATGTTACATTGAGCTGGATGAATGGAATATGAATGACGGTCATCCAATATGCTGTAATAGAAATAAGGCCATGCTCATTAAAACAAATCATCCTCCCTCATCTTAAACGGCACTGACCACCACTGGTTAAAACGGTTTGGACGCTACAGACAGTTGGTATATCAGTGTTACCGACTTCAGACGAGTCCCGTGAGTCCCCAGGCCAAATAGTTCGGATGCTACAGACTTTTTCGTAAGAAGACTGATTTTCGGGATGTATCATGGTCTGACAAACATCGCTGTAGCTTGGCCACCTTCCACCGCAGATGCGGAAGGCCGACATAGGCGGATGCGGTAGATTGAGACGCAGCCCATGCAAAAAATATATCTAGCTTAAATTGATGGATTCTAAAGGATTTTAAACACTATTGCACACAGAGTGAGTCCATGCAACTTATTATGTGACTTGTTAAGCACATTTTTACTCCTGAAGTTATTTAGGCTTGCCATAACAAAGGGGTTGAATACTTATTGACTCAAGACATTTCAGCTTTTGATTTTTTATTAATTTGTAAACATTTCTAAAAACATAATTCCACTTTGACATTATGGGGTATTGTGTGTAGGTCAGTGACAAGAAATCTAAATTGAATCAATTTTTTAATTCAGGCTGTTACGAACACCATGGCTTTAAAAGTCTTGCCTGCCTCAAGAACCGCTAAACTACTGCTAACCATACAAAAATACAGTGGGTGGTCCGCTCAGGTCTAACTAATGTTTTTAGACAATGTTCTTTCTACGGGTAGTGTATTACCAAGGGCAACTTGCTAAATCCCCCTTTTCCCAGGAACACACAACATAGTTACCATACAGAGAAACCAGCAAATGATTGAGTACACAAAAAACAGGACACCACAGTATCCATACTGACAAATGAAAAGAGTCTCTGTCAGCAAACACAACTGACTGGCTTTTAAAACAATAGGATGTGTGATGTGAGTGAAAAACCAGAAACAGGTGGTGCAATGCAGAGGACTGTCCACTGATTGGTCCACCTCTGCAATCAGCAGACAAATGGATGTCGGACAGGTGGGACACCCCAACGGCCACCAATCTGGAACACAAAGGACACCTGTGATTAGGGCAGAAGGAGAGAAAAAACACAAAAACACATACAGGATACCTGTATCCGTAACAACAAAATGTGGAAAAAGTCAAGGGGTGTGAATACTTTCTGAAGGCACTGTAACTTAGTCATTGTCTTTATTATTTAAAATTCCATTGAGTATTCAACATTGTTTCTCCCATAACTGATGAGCTTTTGATCGGTTAGCTTCCACTCCCTTGTGTCCCATTTGAGCCAATATGTTTACAGAAGAACTGAAGCTCGTGCTAATGTTCTCAAATCAATGACCTCAATGACTCCCCGCAGGGTTAAAAAAAGGATGCCAAGGCTTTACCAAAAAACACACATATGCCTTGTTAATGGTCTCGCCAAGAGCCCACTGGCCACAGACGTCAATTAAACATCTATTCCACGTTGATTCAACGTAATTTCATTGAAATGACATGGAAACAACATTGATTCAACCTGTGTGTGCCCTGTGGGAGGACAAGGGGATATGGTGTTCCATCTCGAGGGCTGTCTTTTTCCTTTGATTTCCTATTGAGGCCATGTAATAAAGGGACATTTCTCTTGAAGTGGAAGAAAGGAGGGTAAGCTGCTGGAGACCTCTCAGACTGACAGATGCGGTGTGTTGTCATCACCTTGCTCTCAATCAGTCTCACATAATGGCCTAACTTCCCATAGCCGGCGGTGTGTGGTCGGCGCAGTGATTAAGAGCTCCTCTCGGCCAATCCCGGGCAGCCCAGGATATCGCTATGTCATCCTTTGAAGGCCAGTGGCCTGCTGATGATAACAGTGGCTGATAGATCTGGATCTCTGAGCAAAAGTCTGCAGGCGGACTGCTACACATTCTCCACATGTTTGCTTTGGAGCATGAGTGTGAATTTGAATGAACCTAACGAAAAGGCCAGCATAATCTTATTCTCAGAAGAAAATGTGACTACAGAGAGATTAGAGGGCTAGAGATAGATAGATATAATTTGATCACTCTTTTGTTGCTGAGAATTTTCCTGCGCCGCAGGAAATGCAGATGAGCTTCGTGATTTACATAAATTCACTGAAAACCAACACTAACACACGGTTATATTAACAGTATTCCACTTTTCATGTAGCCTTATTTTGACCAGCTAATAGCCTTACCACTGTTCAATCAACAATAGGGACCAAACGTTAAAATACTGTTGCTGCAGGATTATTTTGCTGTGACAATGTACACGGAGTGTACAAAACATTAAGGACACCTGCTCTTTCCATGACATACTGTAGACTGACCAGGTGAATCCAGGGGAAAGAAGGTGAATCCAGGTGAAAGCTATGATCCCTTATTGATGTCACTTGTTAAATCTACTTCAATCAGTGAATAGGAAGGGGAGGAGACAGGTTAAAGAAGGATTTTTAAGCCTTGAGACAGTTGAGACATGGATTGTGTATGTGTGCCATTCAGAGGGTGAATGAGCAAGACAAAAGATTTAAGTGCCTTTGAACGGGGTATGGTAGTAGGTGCCAGGTGCAACGGTTTGTGTCAAGTACTGTAACACTGCTGGGTTTTTCACACTCAACAGTTTCCCGTGTGTATCAAGAGTGGTTCACCAACCAAAGGACATCCAGCCAAATTTACACAACTGTGGGAAACATTGGAGTTAACATGGACCAGCATCCCGTGGAATGCTTTCCACAGCTTGTAGAGTCCATGCCCCAACGAATTGAGGCAAAAGGTGGGGGGTGCAACTCAATATTAGGAAGGTGTCCTTAATGTTTTGTACACTCAGTGTAAGTCAAATGAAGATCCTACATCTGTAGATAGATAGATAACTTTCACAAGCTCATAGACAAATAACAAACACAAGAGAGACCACACAGGAGAGGTGTGTTTCAGTATTTTATTAAATCACAGAGTCAGTTTTGTCTCAATGTCTGTTCACAGTCCCCTAACTAGAATATTGAAAGGCACAATGCCAAGTTACAATAGAACAATTCCTCCTAATTGTTTTACCGGATTACAGTGGTGGGTGTCGTGAGGAGGAACAAGTGCCTCAGTGCACTCATAAAAGTGGGGGGAAACATAACAAATGCTAACATAGCTAAATGCTAACAACAACCTAATTGTGCCCTAAATCTACATTCCTAATGTGAGTTATGCACATGACTCATCCACTAGAGTTAACTCAACTGTGGTGAGTAGCTGTGAGTTCAGTGCAGAGTAACAGCACACCTCGGTAACAGCACACCTCGGGCAGGTGAGACAAAAGGCGCCTGTGGGGTCTTTCATCACCCTGTTCCTCTCTTTTTCCAAAGAGGATATTCTTCATGCCTTCTGATTTAGCAACTGTAGGCTACCAGAAGAGCTAAGATTACTGCTACTAACACTATTTTGGTCAAATCATTGAAATATATGTGAAATGATGGTGTAATTGCGCACCTAAAGACTGATTTAGAATGTATTTTTGCTTTTGAATGTAACTGTGTTGAGCGTTCAGTTTACTATCAATTCTGAAATGGCCCGCAAGTGTGTGAAATGTTTATGTTTATTTAGCATTTTGTAATGTGTTTATCTTGAACAGAGCGTTCTGTGAGGCACCTTCTGTGAAGGTGTGAGAATCCACTATAATCATACATAATAATACATCTCTATGTATTCGTGCACTGCACTTGTCGTTAATGCAATTGCAGTAATTTTGCATTTGTCCGTTTCCGACTGGCAGCACATCATTAAAACTAGATTTGAATCCAGTGCTGCGTGATGGTGCATCTTTCTCAGAATAATGCTTTAGTGTGCATGCTCAATAATGGCTTCGGTTCAATCAAAACAAACAATAGACTAACCACGCAAGGACCACACATTCTTCATTCACTGCTCCACTCACATGTCAAGATATTGTGAAGGTTGAAGCCCAAACAGCTTATTTATCCTTAAGAAAATAATTATAAAGCATAGCACAAGCAGTGTTGCTATATAACATGGGTGTCAAACTTATTCCACGGAGGGCCTAGTGTCTGCTAGTTTTAGTTTTTCCTTTCAATTAAGACCTAGACAACCAGTTGAGGGGAGTTCCTTTCTAATCAGTGACCTTAATTCATCAATCAAGTACAAGAGAAGAGCGAAAACCGCAGACACTAGGCTCTCCGTGGAACGAGTTTGACAAGTGCTATATAAAAACAGTGTTGACTACATCATGTGAATTTACTTATTGGAGAAAAAAAGGTGACGGTTGGACTTATATCAAAACACTGTTTCTGTCATCTCTCCTTATAGTGTACATTTTGACAATAGCATGTCAAGATAATTTCTGTTCCTCTTGCATTTACTCTTGGTTCAAGAATACTCCACTGCATTCAATTCTTATTCATTTTCTTTTCACTGCAGAGATTCTTTTCCTTACTGTACCAATACAGCATGACATTGCCTAAAACAGAAAAATAAAAGCTTTCAATTAACTTTTCTATAGCTACACACGAGAAATGACAGCTTTCTGCAAAGCATGACCATTGCTTTTAATAAACTTCATGGATAGGGACAAGTCTATATTTGCACTGTTGTAAATACAGTGCATTCGGAAAGTATTCAGACCCCTTGACTTTTTCCACATTTTGTTATATTATAGCCTTATTCTAAAATTGATTAAATTGTTTTTTCCCCCTCATCAATCTACACACGATACCCCATAATGACAAAACAAAAACAGGTTTTTAGACATTTTTGCAAATTTACTAAAAATAAAAAACTGAAATATAACATTTACATAAGTATTCAGACCCTTTACTCAGTACGTTGTTGAAGCACCTTTGGCAGCGACTACAGCCTTGAGTCTTCTTGGGCATGACGCTACAAGCTTGGCACACCTGTATTTGGGGAGTTTCTCCCATTCTTCTCTGCAGATCCTCTCAAGCTCTGTCAGGTTGGATGGGGAGCGTCGCTAAACAGCTATTTTCAGGTCTCTCCAGAGATGTTCGATCGGGTTCAAGTACGGGCTCTGGCTGGGCCACTCAAGGAGATTCAGAGACTTGTCCTGAAGCCACTCCTGCATTGTCTTGGCTGTGTGCTTAGGGTCGTTGTCCTGTTGGAAGGTGAACCTTCGCCCCAGTCTGAGGTCCTGAACGCTCTGGAGCAGGTTTTCATCAAGGATCTCTCTGTACTTTGCTCCGTTCATCTTTCCCTCGATCCTGAATAGTCTCCCAGTCGCTGCTGTTGAAAAACATCCCACAGCATGATGCTGCCACCACCATACTTCACCGTAGGGATGGTGCCAGGTTTCCTCCAGATGTGACGCTTGACATTCAGGCCAAAGAGCTCAATCTTGGTGTCATCAGACCAGAAAATCTTGTTTCTTATGGTCTGAGAGTCCTTTAGGTGCATTTTGGCAAACTCCAAGCGGGCTGTCATGTGCCTTTTACTGAGGAGTGGCTTCCGTCTGGCCACTCTACCATAAAGGCCTGATTGGTGGAGTGCTGCAGAGATGGTTGTCCTTCTGGAAGGTTCTCCCATCTCCACAGAGGAACTCTGGAGCTCTGTCAGAATGACCATTGGGTTCTTGGTCACCTCCCTGACCAAGGCCCTTCTCCCCCAATTGCTCAGTTTGGCCGGGTGGCCAGTTCTAGGAAGAGTCTTGGTGGTTCCAAACCTCTTCCATTTAAGAATGATGGAGGCCACTGTGTTCTTGGGTACCCTTCCCCAGATTTCTGCCTCAACACAATCCTGCCTCGGAGCTCTATGGACAATTCCTTCGACCTCATGACTTGTTTTTTGCTCTGACATGCACTGTCAACTGTGGGACCTTATATAGACAGGTGTGTGCCTTTCCAAATCATGTCCAATCAATTGATTTTACAACAGGTGGACTCCAATCAAGTTGTAGAAACATCTCAAGGATGATCAATGGAAACAGGATGCACCTGAGCTCAATTTCGAGTCTCATAGCAAAGGGTCTGAATACTTATGTACTTTTTTAATAAATGTGCAAACATTTCTAAAAACCTGTTTTCGCTTTGTCATTATGGGGTATTGTGTGAAGATTGATAAGGGATAAAAAAACAAAAAAATCCACTTTAGAGTAAGTCTGTAACGTAAGAAAATGATTATTCAACATGCATCTTTCAAATAAGTTGGTAGAGCCAGAGCAATTTGTCATCCTTTGCAGAAGATACATTTGTCTGTGCGTCAAACTGAGAAATCAAGCAGATTGTGTTCTCCTCGCCTGTTTGTATTTGCTTTATATTGGGAACAGTGAACCACTACAGTTTGGCCAAGACTACATGACCTGAGTGACAATACAGCCTAGCTTTCAAAAGGAGGAAAACTGGGTATGATAATAGACCCACACTGCCCTTCCTCTTACACCGAGCTTTCACTTAGCGCTACTGTCTTGCGTAGGTCAACCATGCTTTGTAAAAGAAAGTTCCTTTCACAGTTTCACGCTGTGAGTCATCCTCGGCTGTTAATGTTGAAAAGCAATTTAATTGGCTCCAGGTAAATGGGTGCTTTATAAAATGGCTATAGTGAGGTGAGAGACAACCAATTAACTGACTGAGCTGAGCCAGTGTCCTTGGTCTGTACTCATTGAAAGCTTTATGAGACAACAAACAAAGGCAAATAATATTAATCTGCTCTATGGTTTGGTCGTAGTATAGAGGTCATACTGTATAGTAGGAATAAGCACGGTTAACCTCTTAAGGATCGGACCCTTTTTTTCAATTTTCGCCTAAAATGACATACCCAAATCTAACTGCCTGTAGCTCACGACCTGAAGTAAGGATATGCATATTCTTGATAACATTTGAAAGGAAACACTTTGAAGTTTGTGGAAATGTGAAATTAATGTAGGAGAATATAATACATTTAGTAAAAGATCATACAAACAAAAAAACATGGGTTTAATTTTTGATTTTTTTATCATCTTTGAAGTGCAAGAGAAAGGCCACAATATAATATTGCAGTTTAGGCGCAATTTAGATTTTGGCCACTAGATGGTAGCGGTGTGTGCACAACGTTTCAGATTGAGCCAGTGAAGCATTGCAATACCGGACTATTTTGTATCAAGATTGCCCAAATGTTCCGAATTGGTCAATTGATACATTTTCAAGTACATAACTATAGAGAACATACAAAAATGATATGGAAATACAAAATGTAAGTTTACACACTCCCAGGAATGTTGTACATGATGGATCATTAGCTTATACACTAACTTTCACACATCTAGATGGCCAGGCGGGGTGGGTGTGGAGCCAGAGACAGCAGGGGTTCAAACTGTTGAACCCAGTTCCTACATTTGAATAAAAAAATGGATTTGATCAAACAAAACGTTGCTATATTTTATCTCTGAGACCCTTAGGATGACAAATCAGAGAAAGATTACTGAACGTAAGTACATTATTTACCTTCAGAGGTGAATGCATCAAACAAGTTGCCGTGATACGTTTTTTGTTGTTGTGCACTCTCCTCAAACAATAGTATGGTATTTTTTTCACTGTAATAGCTACTGTAAATTGGACAGTGCAGTTAGATTAACAAGAATTTAAGCTCTCTGCCAATATATGACATGTCTATGTCCTGGAAAGTTTGCTCTTACTTACAACAGTCATGCTAATCGCATTAGCGCACGTTAGCTCAACCGTCCCGTATACGGGACACCGATCCGGTAGAGGTTCATTAAATATCCTGACATCCGAATGGACGCTAGTATTCAATAGTTTTTTTTATTTTAGGTCTATTTTAACAATGAAAAAGCTTTGTTTAAATTAAATTTTCCTTGTGACATTTTTACCTACAAGGATATACCATGACATTTGAAATTCTTAATTTAACAAAACAACAAACTTTTGAATGTAGCTTTTATAACAGTGCGTTGAGCTAACTTACTACTGAACATTTAGCCCTCCAATCTGCATTGGTAAGCTTTTTTCCCCACTTCAGAAAATCCACAATACCTGACACGGATCCACAATATCTGACATGGTTCAATGCGAAACACTCACCAGAAAACCTTTTGTAACAGAATCAGTTCTATCATGGCGAAAATCGAACTTCTCTTTCATTGTTGCTGTTAGCCAATCTACCAGAGAAAAGCAGCATGTTGCTGTTTACCTCTGCTATTTGCATTTGCGTCATTCTGATTGGTCAAGAGTCAATAGCAATTTATTATTATTACTATAGGGATATTAATGATATTATTCTTATAGTAAAATCCTTTCAAATCCACATCTCTACTGTATAGAATACACCCACCCGGACATAGTTTCTTCCAGAAAGTTCCTCTCCACAGTTGAACAGTGGAGATAGTGGAAAACGTCCTATCTCTGCCTGTTAATAATATAGCTTACTGATGAACACTGATGGGGTATCAGTGCCAACCCTTCAAATCGGCACAGAATAAGAGATTATCCATATCTTTCTCCTCCATCGACTGGAGTTGTTTTCAAACTGATTTGAAAATGAGCAGCCACAGTTCTGTGCCTCTACTGTTACTAGTGTTTCCACTGGGTTGTCCCGTCACCCTGCCATGCCATTGCTGGCTCGTGGAAAGTTTGGAGAAAGAGAGAAAGAGTGGTTGGAGTTAAACGCGTTGGAGTTGAGTGAGGCTGGGTGGGTGGGGAGTCGGTTGGTTGAACGAGGCTACTGTCAACATAGCCTCCTGCTCTCTGTGTACTTGTGTTGCCCAGTGGGCTGGGGGAATTCTGAGCCTGCCGAGAGAGTAAATAACACATTTTAAAAATGTTTTTGGAAGATGTGGCGGGCGAGGTACACTGACAGTACACAAGCACAGCACCAAAAGAAGCTTGGCTAATTGGCCATTTGAAAGTCAGGAGATAATTGACAATGTATAATTCATCACAACAAGACATGTTAAACAGTAGGGGGAACAACTTGATTTTAATAACAGATTACTGTACCTAGGTTGTCATTGGAGATAGCAACATTTACATTTGTGTCATTTGGCAGACACTCTTATCCAGAGTGACTTATGTAAAAGGTGTGTACTTTAGTAGTCCAGGTTGTCCATTTATCATACATAGACCACAGTCATAGTAGTGTCAAGGACAAAAAATAAAAATCATTTAGAAAAACAATTACCAAAAGTAATCAACTATGACATCAGAGATAATATCTGCGATATTATTAAAGTGGAAGCCCCTCTGTTGTTCAGATCTTCAGTTCAGAGTAAAGTCCTCACAGATTTAGAAAAATATATATTATTTGATGCTTTGATGTCTAATTTCCATTTTACCATAGCCGTCTATAGATTGCCTCTCCAGTACCACAGTTAGTGATGTTAGCAAGTTTGATAATACATAGCCTGGTCAAGTACTTGTATTACTTCCCTTTTCAATTGGAAAGCCGTATGCTGTTTGTGCCAGTGGGGTTAGAACTATATCGGAAAGATAGAACAAAGACCAACTTTAATTAGCTAAGCTTAATGGGTCCCAGTTGGTGTGCCTTTGAGGCAAATCCTTGGCAAAACTCTTGTGTCCACTCTAGTATTCATTGCAAACTCTTTTTAACAGACTACATAGGCTCCATCTTTACTTTGCTAAGTACACTTCTAGTCTGCATTGTACCCCATGCAAGGGAAAGATTGATTGTAGATTATTCATTGTAAATTCATTATAGAGCAGTAGCCTATGTTTCTCCCTGCTTTGGTATTTGCAATAAATATTCCATATGTTTAATTTGCGTCGTCAAAGATACATGTGTTGCGTGTTTGACAGAAATTGGTTGGCCACACACATACATTCATGTTAGGCGTATGCAATTATGATTCTAGCGATTAGCTTGTTTCCGGCCTCAGCAAAGGCAGTTGCCACAGTTACCTTTCCTTCCCTTGGTATCTCACTATTGGATAGGAGAATGACACAACGTGTCAGCTGATAAAGATTAAGTGTGTCTAAGAGAAAAATATGCAATTTTCATTTTAAAATGTTTTAACGGCATGTCAGGATTCATAGACTATTTAAGAGCTCCAAAACCCATTAAATCCCTTTTTGAACTTGGCTCAGGACAGTAACCTTGACAAGTGCAGGAAGTGGTCAAATCTTGTATGCAGGATGTCACAACAATATTACTGCTCAGCTGCGATTCAAGTCAAGCATGCTAATCTCGTTAGCCACACCGACCTCACTGGGTTAGCTTCGTCTCAGGACATTAAACATGTTGATTTTCAGTCCATTTCTACCTTAGCCAGGCAGAAAATATGCTCCTTGCTGAAATATGACGCCTATTGGTTAGATGAGCGCTCTGTGAGAAAATGTTTCCGCTCACTTGGTTAGCATTTCTCAATGTATAAACTCAGTGTGTTATGAGTGTGAATGATCATGTTGCACACTTTGTTTCATGTCTCTACTTCTGTTAGAGCCATGTTATGCAGTTAGTCATGTAAAAACAGGAGTTTAGTTGAAAGAACACGTTTTATTAGAACAACTAGTACTAACTTTACGTCAATTAGTCAGTGTCTACTACTCGGTTGTCATTGGTAATACTTGAACCCTTGAACCCTCTGTCATAAGGTTGTCATCATCTAACAGATGTCCAAATTAGTTAAGACAGTTTGTCGGCTTTTGATGGCAACTGACTTTCCACAGTCATGTCACAAAGCATCGTTGGTAACCTATCCAATTAGCTGACCTAGCCAATTGTCTCATAATAATGTAAAGTTAGTCATCTTAAGATGACATCAACTGTCATGACTGCTTTAAAAAAAAAAAAAAAAAAAATTTGTTATATCGTTATTATGACAAGGAATGTGTTATCCCATTAAACCGTATTGTTACAGCATATGCATGAAACATACCGGATCCAAAACTCTGATTGTGTCAATGTAAATGAAACACCTCAGACAAGGGATTATTGTAGTGTGGAAAATGTGATTTTGGTGCTTTGAGGAGTTCATTCCAGGGCTCTAATTTTCACTAATTATGCTCCCATCAACCTGTTGCATATGTACTAGACGACACCACCACGGTGCAATCACAGAATAAACAGCCATCGAAACGGCATGTCACTTTGAGTGTGGGCAGGAAACACTTTGCTTTTCTTCACTGGTAGGCAACGGCAGCGTTATGCTAATGAAAAATCCAGGGGAGAGAGCGAAGCCGAGTTGCAGTCAGAGTTTGTGTGGGCGAAGCTTCTTGCTCATGTCACTTGCCGCATTCAAATGTCCTCCCTTCCCTCTCTCTCTCTGTACACGTCATTTAAATAGATAGTGACGTGTGTTCCAAAACTGGTTCAAATACATCAGCTGAGGCACTAAGACCCGTTCGGGCAGAAAAATTAAACAGTTTGAGACGACGCGCTATTACATTTCTAAATATGCTGTTTTGAGACAGACAGTGCCCTAGTCACTTTCTGTATGTAGACTAGTCAGTATGCCTCATCTGTGGTGGGTTCACAAATGTTCTGAATCACAGAATCTCTCAAAGCACCGTCATGTCAAGTAATTTGTGGTTAAGCTTTTTGTCACTTGACATTTTGTCATGCACTGAGCTCTGCGTGACATGCCAGTAAAATGGAAGCTTTAATAGAAGAGAAATGGTAAATGCAACGTAATCTGGGTTTCTTTTCATACTGTTATTGCCTAGTGAAGTAGGTACAGTCAGCACAGACTCAATAATACATTTGATGGGAAACAAGTGGGCCATATTAGTCAAAGGCAGCAATGTTCTTAAGCTGTATCTACAGATGCCACAATGTCATGCCGTCTCAAGGTCCAATTCTATTTGATCAATAAGTTCTATCTAAATTCAATTGAAGAATTGAAACCTCTTGGGAAGTAATTGCCAATGTCCAATACTAGTGGAATTTGAATTCAAAGAGCTTCTGTATGGGTTAAATACTGCAATGTAGGTTTAATTGATATTTATTTTGGTCCTAAAGTTATTTTGATACATTATTCCATCAACACAAGTAGTCCTGTGAATATGTCAACTTTCTCCAAATCAGAAGGGGACCAACAACACCATAGTGTCATAGGTTATGCATGCGTCACACCTTCTCAACATTTAGACCTCGCTTCACTTAACACTGCATTTAAAATTGAAATATCTCTGCCATTTCTACAGTCATGCCCCCCTTCGTCCTCAACTGTTCCTAAATAAGTCTATTTAACACATGTACAGTGCATTCGGAAAGTATTCAGACCCCTTGACTTTTTCCACATTTTGTTATGTTACAGCCTTATTCTAAAATGGATGAAAAGAAAAATCCTCATCAATCTACACACAATAAAGCAAAAACTGGTTTTTAGAAATGTCTGCAAATGTATTAAAAATAACAAACTGAAATATCACATGTTGAAGCACCTTTGGCAGCGATTATAACCTTGAGCCTTCTTGGGTATGACGCTACAAGTGTGGCACACCTGTATTTGGGGAGTTTCTCCCACTCTTCTCTGCAGATCCTCTCAAGCTCTGTCAGGTTGGATGGGGAGTGTCGCGGTGGGGACCGCATTGGCTTGGTTTTCGCTCTGACATGCACTGTCAACTGTGGGACCTTATATAGACAGGTGTGTGCCTTTCCAAATCATGTCCAATCAATTGAATTTACTATAGGTGGACTGCAATCAAGTTGTAGATGTCACGACTTCCTCTGAAGCTGCCTCCTCTCCTTGTTCGGGCAGGGAGCTAGGCTGCCGGGATACCACGTTGACTTTCAACCAGCTGGTGGACATGGCCATCCTGTTGGACAACCTGCTGGCTTCAAGAGGACGTCTGGAAGGGGCCTGACCATTTCACCCCCCTTCAACCCGGCTTCCGTTTTTTTTTTTTTTTTTGTCATTTAGCAGACGCTCTTATCCAGAACGACTTACAGGAGCAATTAGGGTTAAGTGCCTTGCTCAACACTTCACCATATACGTCACCTTCCCTGATTACACGATAGTTCCCCAGTGTAAGGCGCTGGTCGATTCAGACGCAGCTGGGAACTTCATGGACAGGTCTTTAGCTAATAGTCTATGTATAGTTAGCTTTAGCTAATAGTCCCTGATTTCTCTGTTGTATTGGGTCTTCACTGGCTCGCACTACACAACCCCACCTTTTCATGGCCGCAGAGGGTTCTCACGGGGTGGTTGCGAGAGTGTCAGGGTAGGTGTCTAGCTGTTTCCGTTGGTGCAACCACGGTGGAAAGTCCAGACACTACCTCCACCGTGCGCATTCCCCCCGAATACCTCGGCTTGGCGCACGCGTTTTCCAAAATGCAGGCGACCAAATTACCACCCCATCGAGCAGGGGATTACGCGATAAACCTCCGGTTAGACGCTATGCCTCCCAGGAGTCTTGTCTATGCCCTGTCGCAGGCTGAAACGGAGGCTATGGAGACATACGTCTCCGAGTCCCTGTGCCAGGGCTTCATACGTCTCTCCACTTCACCCGCCTCCTCAAGTTTATTTTTCGTGAAGAAGAAAGATGGAGGTCTGCGCCCTTGCATTGATTACAGGGCACTTAATCAAACTACCATTCGCTACCCTCTACCCTTCATCTCCTATGCTATCGAATGAATGCATGGGGCACGCTTCTTCACGACTTTAGATCTCCGGAGTGCATACAACCTGGTGCGTGTCCGGGAAGGGGACGAGTGGAAGACAGCATTCAGCACAACCACAGGGCATTACGAATACCTGGTGATGCCGTACGGGTTGATGAATGCTCCATCAGTCTTCCAGTCCTTTGTGAACGAGGTGTTTCGGGACATGCTTGATCGCGGTGTGGTGGTCTACATCGATGACATTCTGGTGTATTCCTCTACACGCGCCGAGCATGTGTCCCTGGTTCGCAGAGGGCTTGGCCGAATGTTGGACCTGTATGCCAAGGCAGAAAAGTGTCTGTTCTTCCAACAGTCCGTCTCCTTCCTCGATAACATATCACAACCTCAGGTGTGGAGATGGAGGGAGATCACATTTCAGCCGTGCGTAATTGACCGAATCCAACCACGGTAAAGGAGGTGCAGCGCTTTATTGGCTTTGCCAATTACCATCTGAGGTTTTGGCAAGGTCGCAGCTCCCATCACCTCTCTGTTGAAGGGTGGGCCGTCCCGGCTCCGCTGGTCTGCTGAGGCTGACAGGGCTTTCAGTAACCTGAGGGCTCTGTTCACCTCAGCCCCGGTACTGGCCCATCCCGATCCATCATTACCGTTCGTAGTGGAGGTGGATGTGCCTGAGCTAGGGATAGGTGCTGTCCTATCCCAACGCTCGGGCACGCCACCCAAGCTCCGCCCCTGTGCCTTCTTCTCTATGAAGCTCAGCCCGGCGGAGCAGAACTACGACGTTGGTGATCGGGAGCTGTTGGCTGTTGTCGGAGCCCTGACCGTGTGGAGGCACTGGCTCGAGGGGGTGAAACACCCTTTCCTCGTCTGGACTGACCACCGTAACATGGAGTACATCCGGGCAGCGAGGAGGCTGAACCCTCGCCAGGCCAGGTGGGCCTTATTCTTCACCCGGTTTGATTTCACGTTGTCATACATACCAGGCAGACGCACTGTTACGGCTGTACGACACAGAGCAGAGGCCCATAGACAACACCCCCATACTCCCGGCCTCCTGCATTGTGGCGCCGGTAGTGTGGGCGGTGGACGTGGACATAGAGCGGACGTTACGCACAGAGCCATCTCCACCTCAATGCCCAGCTGGGCTGCGGTACATGCCGTCTCTTGTCCGTGATCGTCTTATCTATTGGGCACACATGTCCCCCTTCTCTGGTCACCATACAGCGCGCTGCCTGACCGGGAAGTACTGGTGGCCTACCTTGGCTAAGGACGTGAAGGTGTATGTCTCCTCCTGCTCGGTGTGCGCTCAGAGTAAGGCACCTAGGCATCTCCCAGTGGGTAAGTTACATCCCTTAACAGTTCCACAATGGCCATGGTCCCAATTGTCAATTGACTTCCTCACTGATCTTCCCCTCTCTCAGGGTAACTGTTAGATTAATTTGTATTTTAAGAATAATGACTAAAGGATTTCACCCCAAATACAGTATAAATGTGTGAACGGTGTTAGAGTTATAATGTAGTGGCAAACCACTAACAGAGGGGGGCGGGACTAAACATTCCAGGGTGAAGGGGACTGAGAAAACGGGTTAAAAAAAGCCTCCTAAAGGTGGGCGGAGCAAAGTGCCTTTGTGTGTCAAGGGGTATAAAACAGGAGTGTATGGGTTTTGGTGCCAGAGCTCTCCATGAATAAAAATACAGATCATTCTTGCTGGTTGTGGACCTTGAATCATTTATGATTAAAACCAGAGCCTTACAACATCTGGTAATGATTCAAGCTTAGGTTGAATTAGAGATAGAAATTCTCGTGACAAGTAGTCCTTCGAGCGGAGCTTAAATACGTCTTTGTCGTTCTAAGGACACCGAAACCGTGCACGGGCGGGTGATTGCATCCGTGGAGAATAGTCCTGGCCTTCGACGTTAAGGTTATAAACAGGCCGGTGATTACTCTTATGAACGATAAAGACGTTAACGAGTTTGAAAAAGCATTTAAATCCAAACTGCAAGGAAAAGGTCAGTAATTTTTATTCATGGATTTTGGTGAAATGATTTGAACTTGTATGAGAATAGTAATTATTGTGGAGGGCAGAGAATAGTTACCAAATTCTCATAGGAGAATTAAAAGGAAGGGGGTCTGAAATGACTCAAGGTGAATGGCCATCACCAAAATAAACTAGTTAATATTGAGATTGTACGGGGTACAGTGTTACAATATAAACAATTATCATCGTGTAAGATAGATAAGTCAAAAGTCGCGTAAACAACTGGGGATTTGCTCTAACTCTGTCTATTTCATGAAACTGGAGCAGTTACGACCTCTAGGTTACGGATAGTGTTAGAAATAAATCTTAAAATGTTGTATACGTGTGAGACTTAATGATCCATCGAAATACGTGATAATTGTTTCAAGGAGGGACTGAATTAGATCGCGTGAGAAAAAATGGTTATCTGACCCCTTTCATGAAACCGGAGTAAAAAAAAAAACTCTGGGTTACGGGTTAGATAATTTAAATGGTTAATTACAAAAGCAGATCATAACATTGGCTCAAGAGACGCATTTAATAATAACTCCTAGGAAAATAATTCTGGATTGAATTATTACTAAACGGGGGGATTTCTTATTTTTCCACCATGGGAAATAAATATTCTAAAGAGGTCCGAGAATTAACGGGGGATGAAAGATATATGTTAGGAAGAGATCGAAGAAATATGTTTTATGGATCCATTTGGGAGAAGAGGTATGGATTTATTGGGCATCTCGATGTGGAAAAGTTAGAAGTTATGATTAAGCAGATGCATGTAAACTGTGGAACGGATTTGAAAAAACAGCGAGGGGAGGGGCTAGAGACAGCGAGGGTATTTTGGAAGCGCGAAGGAGAGAGGAAGTGCTTTAACTGTAACAAAGAGGAATATTTGGCAAGGGAGTGTAAGGCCCCGTGTAAATACTGTAACAGAACAGGTCATAACCATCGTGACTGCAGGGGTAGAGGAAAGGGCAGTGTCGGAGATAGGACAGTCTATTTTTTGGTTCCACGGGTAAAATGTTTGAAGAAATGATTCGTGTCGATTAAGAATTGGCTAAAAACACCACGAAGCGATTATTTGAGAGGTACCTATACATTTCCAACGATATATACGTATGAACTTTCTCACCCAAACATAGACGTACGTCATGAGTGAGAAAGTAGAGAATATTTACATTTGCATTTTTGGTCATTTGGCAGACGCTCTGGTCCGGAGCGACTTGCAGGAGCAGTGGGGGTTGGGTGCCTTGCTCGGGGGCACATCGGCAGATTTTTCGCCTGGTCGGCTCGGGAGTTGGAGCCGGCGACCTCTCGGTTGCTGACACGGTGCTCTTGGTTACTGGGCTACCAGCCGGCCGATATGAGTTAAGGTTGTGCCGTTGTTTGATTAGGTGATAAGGTTATGTGATAAGGTTTAATGGGTAATCGGACCATAACTAAAGTGGTTATAGAAGTAATGTATAAATAGTAGAGAGCCAATAGAGGGTTCCATTGAACTATTATGTTTTGTTGGGCATTTTAATGGCGATAGAGCTGTGAAAATTGAGTTGAGGACAAAGGAGAATAATTTATGGCTCTGGTTAGCGGGAAAAAATAGAGACACTCTAGAGTTAGATTGAGCTGGAAAATTTCAAGTAGAGGTCTAAAGACTTTACTGAAAGGAAGTGCTTTGATGAATTCAAATGGTTATTACTTTATTGTATAGGTTGAGTAACACCAGTGGTGGATGAAAATAAATGGTGGATTCTAAAAAAATAATTTAGTTTCGTTACGTGAACAATGGGATATCGTTTTTAGTATTAGGATGATGGATTGAAAAAACATTGGTTATAAGTATGACGTTAAAGGTCAAAATAACTGAATAGTGTAATAGAAGGGGAGAGAGATTTTCCTAGGGGGTTGATCAAATAATTGATAATGGATCATTTGAGATGAGATCACATGTAGCAGATTTAGGGTAATCAATTAAATAATCATTGTATAGTCGAGGAATTTTGAGTGGTTTTATGGATTAGTTATGAGGAATTAGATTGATACAAACATTATTGATTGGTTAGGACTGGGGATATCTGTATCATGTTTTGTGTGTACTACCATCTTTAAATTACTGATGGTAATTGAAGGTTAACAAAATGTATAACCAGGAGAAAGAGATTAGCTTATCTCATTGGAATGTTGCTCAGGGCGAGGGGGAGCAGTAGTGAGGTTAGGCAGTATTTAGGTCATAAAAGTGAGCTACCAAATTAAATTGAGCCTGGCTATCTTTGATTGTTGTTTTTCAATTGGGTTTTTCAAATAAAAAACAACACACCCAGCATGATGTTTATAAAGGGTTGTTATGTTGAATTTAGGGGATTTTCAGCAGTTCGTGGGTGGTGTTTGCTATGCTGTGGGATGGAATGGTTTGTTGGGTGATATTTGAAACTAAATTGATGCAATGAGCTGCAGTAATCAGTGGAAGGTACAATCTAAGGCGAAACAGCTATTGCATAGATCATTGATTTAGCAATAAGATCAGGAAGATAGGGACTAGATGGAAAAAAAATTGATGAAGAATGATGAGCTTTTTGGTGATGATGGAATGCTGTAAAGCTTGGGTACTCCATTATGTACTGCATACTGGTAAATTAAGTGATCTTATCTATGGGAAGGCAATGGCAGCCCATGGTAAAATCATTTGGAACTCTGAGGAGAAAGAACAGTTTATGTTGTTGCTCTCTTCCCAAACAGTCTTAGCTTTTCATACATATATCAGGGATGTTACCCAAATGGTAGAGAGTAAAGAGGGATATGACATTGGTCGTGATTTAAAGATGGTGATGTTTTTTTTTTTGGTGGGCTATTAGATATAACTGGGTTAATCACGAACATAGAGGTTTTTATTCTTTGTTGCTAGACAGAAGACTTAGGTGACCTTGGGTCGAAGTGCTTGCTCTTACTTCAATCCATGGCTGTCTTTTGTCTCTCTTCAAACATTGTGAAGGGAGCGGCACCAGGATTAAGCAGAGTTCAGGCTAAAACCTGTCTCTCCTTTGCTATCTTCTCGATTGATTACAGCAGGAGGGGGGGTTGTGTTAGGTTTGAAATATTTAAATATGGACTTGTCATGTCCAAAAATCAGTCTTCAGGTCAAGCCCGAGAGAGCCGGGGTAGAACAGAGTTTGAACTAAACATAAGTGTTTTTACAAGATAAGAGATTGATTGATTGGATTACTAATTGATTCTGAACTGAATGAAAGTCGAATTTAGCCGCCATAAAAGACAAAGGAAGTGGGAGGAGCAATAAAGAAGCAAAAGATAGTCTAAAAAATAAAAGGCATGGCAATTGGTTGATAAATTACCTAAGTGATTGTTTAGGTAGGTGGTAATATTGACACATGAGCAGAACTATGTGTCAAGAGGGGGGAAGAGGCTAATGGTAGGATTAAATAATATACGAAGGAGAAGACAAAATACTTTTAAAAAAAAGAAGAAGAAGAAAACATTTTTTTTTTAGATACAGTCTAGAAAGAGAATGTAGTCAGAAATTGTTAGATTAATCTGAACATGTGTGAAGACAGTTTATTAACCACACCCGTATGTCAGAGGTTTTGTGCCCCACAGGTGAACTAAAGGAGAAGGTGACCCACTCTCTAACCAGGTGACTGGTGAGCATCCAGTCCCTAAAGAAGAAAAACTGGAAGTAGGCCTGTTGGGAAGGGCCCTATCAGGTTATATTGGTCACTGCCTTTGCCATTAGAATAGCAGAGAGAGCAACCTGGGTCCATGTTACCCACTGCAAGAGGGTAAGACCACATACAAGCACCACTTAACACACGCAGAGTTGGAGAGAAGAACTAGACCAATAGGGTCCGGGGATCACCTCTGTTAACGAAGATCTCCTACCCCGACCTATCATCACTGTAGTGTGTTCTTAGGGTGTGAGTATGGGTGGTACCAAGCAGAAGGACTAAAGGCAAGAGAGGGTTGGTGGTTTTTGGGAATATGGGTGACCCTGAGCTGCATAATAGTCTTGGTATGTCAAGATCCACCACCACCTCGCACCAATTACGCTATGGCCTTACCATTATTAAGAAATAAAAGGGAAGCGACCCGACATACTGACCGTCAAGGACGAGTGATCTACAAAATAGGAGTCAGAGAAGGGTGGGGAGTAAGATTCAAAATTAGGATTAGGGATCTTATCAGGACGGATAAGCAAGCAATGTGGGATTATAAGATCCCATTGTATTTATGTTCAGCTCCCTCGGCGGATTGTTCCTGGGCTCAGGTATTTAGAGATACTGGGGGACGGAGATATGAGACGGGACGGGACGGGACGGGACGGGGGGGGGGGGGGGGGGGGGGGGGCTGGACGTCCAGATGGAGGATAAGAAGGTATAACGACATCCCCACGGAGATGGTAGTAACAATAGTAAAGGTCACTAAAGAGGACATGAAAATAACTTACTGGGCTTGCGCGGACGAATACGGACGGGATACTTGTCTAAGATTACATTTGATGGAGTCAAAAGATATGGAGGGCACAGGTACTGTCATTAATCCATTAATAGCAATAGACAGAGTAGATCAGTCAAGGGATGACGGAGTCAATTCGACTAACCCGTCCACTATGAAAGATTTTCTCCTCCAAGAATGGAACCAAGGGGAAGTGGAGGGGGTCCCTGATGAGAATCTCTGGTTAAAGTGAATGAAGTACACCGCTAGGGCCTTGGGGGAGATGCTCCATTGGGCGACCGACAATGTTGACCGCCCCAATGCCAAAGGCAATGTTTCCCTGTGTATTAGACCTGGGGTCCAATCAAAAAGAGCCCAATTGCACAGGGATTGGGCTGGCAAAGTTGACTTACTCGGCCAGCCCACCTAGATTCACTTGAACTCCTGGCGAATACCAGTGTTGCAGACATAGAAATGGCACCCGTAACTTGGGTGATTTTGATGGCTGTAAGGAGAAAATTAATGTGATTGATTTAGATAAGGAAGGGAGGGGAAAAGTATGAACCTTACCATCCCTCTGACTGATGTGTGGTGGGCATGTACTAACAAAGGGAGCATTCGACAGACATTACCAGAAGGATGGGTGGGTACTTGTGCACCAGTATTGTTGGTCCAAACCTGTAAGAATTAGTCATCAAAGACCAGTGACAGTAAGAATAATCAGGAGGAGAAGAAATATAGGTCAGGAAGGAAATAGCCCAATTTGGATAGATGGTATAGGCATCCCCAGGGGTGTTCCAGACGAATACAAAGCTATGAATCAAATATGGGAGGGTTTTACCACAACATTTTTCTGGTGGGTGACAATAAACAAGAATGTGGATTGGATAAATTATATCTATTACAACCAACAACAATTTATTGACCAGACTAGAGATGCAGTAAAGGGGATCTCCGAGCAATTATCCGCCATCCCGCTCATAACTTAGTAGAGGTTGGTTCTAGATCAGGCAGAAAGGGCCGGTGTCTATAGAATGATAAGCCATTGTTGCACATGTATCCCTAACAACACCACAATGGATGGGACAGTCACCAGAGCTCTTACAGAATTAACTGCACTAAGTGAAGAATGAACTGAGAACTCAGAAGTTAGTACATCGTGGATAGGGTGGTTTGATGAAATGTTTGGTAAATGGAAAACCATAGCAGCCATCTTAGGAGCGTTCAGTGTTTGTATGGGTATTCTTGTATTATGTGGTTGTTGTCTTGTTCCCTGTGTCCGAGGATTGGTGAGTCAGGCGTGGGTGAAATGCAGTATCTAAACAATGATGAGAGATGGACTGACTCCGGACTCTGACCAGGGGAATGTGAAAAACGATCCTCCAGGCTTGGTGGATGACGAGGATTTGGACCCTGAAAGACCGCAATTGGATGAAATGTTTATTAGTTCTGATGTGATCTCTGAGATTAATCATGCTTGTAAAATACATTTATCCTGAACGTGAAAACATTTAGTCAAAGGGGTGGATTGTTAGATTAATTTGTATTTTAAGAATAATGACTAAAGGATTTCACCCCAAATACAGTATAAATGTGTGAACGGTGTTAGAGTTATAATGTAGTGGCAACCCACTAACAGAGGGGGGCGGGACTAAACATTCCAGGGTGAAGGGGACTGAGAAAACGGGTTAAAAAAAGCCTCCTAAAGGTGGGCGGAGCAAAGTGCCTTTGTGTGTCAAGGGGTATGAAACAGGAGTGTATGGGTTTTGGCGCCAGAGCTCTCCATGAATAAAAATACAGATCATTCTTGCTGGTTGTGGACCTTGAATCATTTATGATTAAAACCAGAGCCTTACAACCTCTGGTAATGATTCAAGCTTAGGTTGAATTAGAGATAGAAATTCTCGTGACAGTAACACCACCATCCTGGTCGTTGTGGACCGCTTTTCTAAAGCCTGCCGCCTCCTTCCTCTGCCCGGTCTACCCACGGCCCTGCAAACTGCGGAAGCCTTGTTTACTCATGTCTTCCGGCACTATGGGGTGCCAGAGGACATAGTGTCTGACCGGGGTCCCCAGTTTACATCCAGGGTCTGGAAGGCGTTCATAGAACGCCTGGGGGTCTCGGTCAGCCTGACCTCTGGGTTTCACCCCGAGTCTAATGGGCAGGTGGAATAGGTGAATCAGGATGTGGGTAGGTTGCGCTCCACACGTGAGCATGCGACAGCAGATAGCCTATGGTAACATAAACTAATGAACATGCTATTGTGTTCTTTGAAATATATATATTTTTGGTATTCTAATGTTACCCAAGACCTTCATAAACACAACCAAATTATATTTTTTTCCGATAGCATAAATGAAATGTATTTATTCGACTTATAGAATGTTGCACTCAAAATTACTGCTCATTGGCTCAAAGTGAGGTCCCTTGAGGCCCGGCATTTCTAGTGTTATTAATAACCTTTTCCTCTCAACATCTTCATTGGCGTAGGCAAACTTTTGCATGCACTATTTTCTTCATATGGCGTTGCCATGGCAATGCTGCTACCCCGCCTCGCATTATTACTGCCTGTGTATCTAATATAGCAGGTCTCTTAATGCAGCTGACACTTACAACTGCTCCATTGCTTTGCTGTGCTTTGTTTTTCATCATTACTGAGTTTTAGTGCGCCGGCCTGATGGATGTCTCTTGTTGGATCTCTCTCTCTCTTCTCTTCCTTCGCACCACGTTGGAAGAAGAGGATGACTTGACTGATTTATTTCCACATCGCCAGCTTCATTTCCAATTATTGTTATTTTTATGATGCTACGACAACGTGGCTCCACCACATGTTATGAAATAATCGATCCACTCTGGTTTAATTGTGTCTCTGTAATGTTAATATATATATTTTTTTATACAGGGTTTCCACTGAAAAGAAATGGCTGTTCACTTTTTGTATATTAGTTGTAAGAATAGGGATCAAACACATCAGTGTTATGGGAATTTTTTATACAGAAATTCACAGACATTTGCCACAAACCTGTAGTGTTACAGTATATTTGCCAGTTCTTACATCCCTCTCTAATATTTTGTCATGGCACAACCTTACACCCCATTGGCCCATTCCTTAGGAAGACAAATCAGCAAACAGTGATGTACTGTGCTACATGTACAGACTACAGAGCACAGCCAGGGAAACTCTGACTTTTTTGAATGAGAATTTAATGGATGGTCAACTTGGAACAGAAAATATCTAGTTCCTAGCGCTGGAAGTAAGCTGGAAGCCAGGGAAATCATTGCTCCTAAATCTGTCACAGGTTCTTGACTAATGTTCACCTTTACCTCGTTTATTACACTTGACCCCTTGGCTCTGACAAGGTCAATCATCCTCGCTGGCCCTCTCTGGCTCAGAATCACACTCCAGCCCTTTCAATGATCCCAAAGAGCTGTGATGACGCTATCCTCTCCCTGCACTATTTCTCCCTCTGCACCTGCTGGGGCCCTCATTCCAAAACAAGACAGCCACTCATCCCTCATCACTTCAAGCCCTGCCCTTTGGGTTAACCTACCCTTTCAATGCCTTCTTGTGTTTCCATTGTATTATTGTCTCATTCAATCCTACTGTTTTTAAACAGGATCCATTCAATGTAAAGGCTCTACAGATGTAGGATCTTAATTTGATCACTTTTGTTGCTGAGAATTTTCCTGCACAGCAGAAAATGCAAACTTGTAGTGTACCGTAACGAAAAATCAACCCCTACAAAAAATTTCCTTTAATTATACACCACATAATAATTTACATTTCCTGTTGGCGCAGGATTATTTTCCTGCTCTAGCAAACTGGCTCAAATTAAGATCCTACATCTGTAAATGTTAACGCGCATTTAGTCAATGTTTAGTTATACATGCGTTTCGCCACACCCGCAGTAACATCTGCTAAATATGTGTATGCAACCAATAAAATTTTATTGGATTTGAATTACATGCTAATATTAGGCCATTACTGCATGTTCTGAACTTTGGATGGCGAGGTGTTGATGGTGTGCCAAAGGAAATACAAGCTGGCCGGGGTAGTGTGGGATATCGGACCAGAGGATTGCTCAGATGGCTACAAATCCCACCAAATCCTGTTGCCCTCTGACAATTATGAACAATAATTTGTTTTTCTGGGAGTCAAATAGATTTCAGCATGGCTTTCCATACTGCCTGGCTTGGCATTGGTTAGCTTTTGAAAGAGAGGTGGCGAGAGGGGATAGATAGGGATGGGAGGAGTGAGATGAGAGAAGGGAAAGAGCGAGTGGTGGGGCATAACACCTTGATTTATAATGAGAGGGAATTACTAATTTCTTGGTGTCACCACCAGTGCCTTATGAAATTAAAGAAAGTAATTTATATAAGGACTATGAGTCAGCATGATTTATGCTGTGCTGTACTTTCCCCAACTAGCTATTCTGGCTGAGTGGTACAGAACATGGAAAGTACCAGGAAGTAAAGGATGGTGACAGATAGACAGTAGTATGTACAGTACAGTATAAGGAGATATCCTTCAAATCTTATCCTCAGGGGTTGATGTTAGGTTTCCGAAATGAGTTTGTGGATGCTGGCCCATGTTGACTCCAACGCTTCCCACAGTTGTGTAAAGTTGGCTGGATGTCCTTTGGGTGGTGGAACATTCTTGATACACGAGGGAAACTGTTGAGGGTGAAAAACCCAGCAGCGTTGCAGTTCTAGACACAAACCGGTGTGCCTGGCACCTACTACCATACCCTATTCAAAGGCACTTAAATCTTGTGTCTTGCCCATTCACCCTTTGAATGGCACACATACACAATCCATGTCTCAAGACTTAGAAATCCTTCTTTAACCTGTCTCCTCCCCTTCATCTACACTGATTGAAGTTGATTTAACAAGTGACATCAATAAGGGATCATAGCGTTCACCTGGATTCACCTGGTCAGTCTGTGTCATGGAAATAGCAGTTCTTAATGTTTTGTATACTCAGTGTGTATGTATATATATATATATATATATACACACTATATATAGAAAAGTATGTGGACACCCCTTCAAATGAGTGGATTCAGCTATTTCACCCACACCTGTTGCTGACAGGTGTATAAAATCGAGCACACAGCCATGCAATCTCCATAGACAAAAATTGGAAGTAGAATGGCCTTACTGAAGAGCTAAGTGACTTTCAACGTGGCACTGTCATAGGATGCCACCTTTCCAACAAGTACTTCCGTCAAATTTCTGCCCTGCTAGAGCTGCCCCAGTCAACTGTAAGTGCTGTTATTGTGAAGTGGAAACATATAGGAGCAACAACGGCTCAGCCGCGAAGTGGTAGGCCAAACAAGCTCACAGAATTGGACCGCCGAGTGCTGAAGCGCGTAGCGTGTAAAAATCGTCTGTCCTCAGTTACAACACTCAAGACCAAGTTTCAAACTGCCTCTAGAAGCAACGTCAGCACAATAACTGTTCGTCGGGAGCTTCATGAAATGGGTTTCCATGGCCAAGCAGCCGCACACAAGCCTAAGATCACCATATGCAATGCCAAGCGTTGGCTGGAGTGGTACAATGCCATTCTAGAAGATTCTGTGCTTCCAACTTTGTGGCAACAGTTTGGGGAAGGCCCTTTCCTGTTTCAGCATGACAATGCCCACTGTGCACAAAGCGAGGTCCATACAGAAATGGTTTGTCGAGATCGGTGTGGAAGAACTTGACTGGCCTGCACAGAGCCCTGACCTCAACCCCATCGAACACCTTTGGGATGAATTAGAATGCAGACTGCGAGCCAGGCCTAATCGGCCAACATCAGTGCCCAACCTAACTAATGCTCTTGTGGCTGAATGGAAGCAAGTCACCGCAGCAATGTTCCAACATCTAGTGGAAAGCCTTCCCAGAAGAGTGGAGGCTGTTAAAGCAGCTCCATATGATTGCCCATGATTTTGGAATGAGATGTTCGACGAGTATATACAGTATATATATAGAAATGTGTTCCTCACGGGTTGCCGTTGATTACTATTCATTAATTTCATGCATCCTCATCAATATGAATAATAGTGCGAGTGTATCTAAGATCCAACATGCGACGTTGATGGAGAGATAATGAGGTTTCAGCATAGCTCCAGGGAGATTCTGCAATGTACTTCAACACAACACATTGATCCGCATAAAGCTATCCGACATGCTTCATGTTGAAATAACAGCTTTGTGATCTCCTGCTGGGAGAAAGCATCTGCGGAGAAGAACCAATCCATTTGACACATTTTTATCATTGCCCTCAATGACATTGGCTGTCTGGACTATCATGGCATCAGTGCGGTCGGATCTTTCTGTTTCCCCACATACAAATTTAGGAAGATTAAAAATGTTAAGCGTTATGTTTGGGGCAAATCCAACACAACACATCACTGATTACCACTCTTCATATTTTCAAGCATGGTGGTGGCTGCATCATGTTATGGGTATGCTTGTCATCGTCAAGGACTAAGGAGTTTTAGAGGATAAAAATAAATGGAATAGATCTAAGCACAGGCAAAATCCTAGAGGAAAACCTGGTTCAGTCTTCTTTCCAACAGACACTGGGAGACAAATTCACCTTTCAGCAGGACAATAACCTAAAACACAAGGCCAAATATATACTGGAGTTGCTTACCAAGACGACATTGAATGTTCCTGAGTGGCGTAGTTACAGTTTTGATTTAAATCGGTTTAAAAATCTATGGCAAGACTTGAAAATGGCTGTCTAGCAATGATCAACAACCAACTTGATAGAGCTTGAAGATTTTTTTAAAGAATAATGTGCAAATATTTTACAATCCAGGTATGCAAAGCTCTTAGAGACTAACCCAGAAAGACTTTGTGTGGAAATGGGTGAGACATTTTTTTATCTAATCCATTTTGAATTCAGGCTGTAACACAACAAAATGTGGAATAAGTCAAGGGGTATGAATAGAAAGAGCGAGTGGTGGGGCATAACACCTTGATTTATAATGAGAGGGAATTACTAATTCCTTGGTGTCACCACCTGTGCCTTATGAAATTAAAGAAAGTAATTTATATAAGGACTCTGAGTCAGCATGATTTATGCTGTGCTGTACTTTCCCCAACTAGCTATTCTGGCTGAGTGGTACAGAACATGGAAAGTACCAGGATGTAAAGGATGGTGACAGATAGACAGTAGTATGTACAGTACAGTATAAGGAGATATCCTTCAAATCTTATCCTCAGGGGTTGATGTTACGTTTCCGAAATGAGTTCAGGCTGTAACACAACAAAATGTGGAATAGGTCAAGGGGTATGAATACTTTCTGAAGGCACTGGATGTGCAATGAAACAGGACCCATATCTAATGGGTCCTGTTTCATCCCCATATCTAATTGACAGCTGATTATCAGCTGTTGTCAAACCGGAAATCAGTATGACATCTGGACATTTAAATTATACTACATTTTCTAAATGTCACATACTATAAAACATTATTTTTTCGCGTTCTCAAACCGCCAACAATTTAGAAGGCAAGTATGGGTATTCGGACAGGGTCATTGTCTTCATATAATCATAGAGTTTCTAAACCAAGAGGCACAACATCGCGAGACTTCTGGGAATGCTTGCGAAGCAGAATCGGCAGTTTGAGAAGTAATTGAGAGAAGTGAAAAATCATTTTTGTGCCTTTCATTTGACGGCCTGCACGTGCGCAGTTCGGCATGAGACGACCGTTACATCCGATGACTTGTTTCTGCGTATGAGCTTAGCTAGCCATTGTCGCCATGACATTGTCTACAAGCATGATCGGGGATTTCTATTGGAGAAGCAGTTTCTCCCTATCTTCATAATATATTGTCCTTGATCTACTGTAATTGTTTTCAGAACCGTGGACAAAGGTAATACTCTTAGCTTGGTGAACTGATGTCATAGCCTCTAGTCTAGCTAAATCTTTGGGATACAATGTGGCATCTATATTATTAAGAGTATGCAGTATGTCTATAGGTCCTCCTGAGTATACTGTACATTTTGTCAGACATCTTCAAACAAGTCTGTCTAATCAATTGGACGAAGATCAATTTGGGATAGAAATGTTAACCAATGAACATACTAGTTGGAGCTGTTGAGGGTGTTGGGCAAAACTTTGCGATTTCCGTTATATCAATTCCCATGATTCCCAGCCTCCCAGGTGCTAAACACTGTCTACCATCTATGCTTTCGGATTCTCATAGGATTTCCAGAAATAATAGGGGCAATCCATTTTGGTGCTTATAAATTAATGATATGTACCCATTGATTCTTGAAGAATACAACTTATAAATGCCTCATGAGCTTAGTTCAACTGTCGTACCCCATTTGTTAATAAAGAAAATGTAAACAAACACTATATTGCTTCAAAACATGGTTAAAACTATCATTTTGATATCATGGATGGTCAGTCCTTGCATCCATAGCTCTGTCTATGAATTTGAGAGTGGTTACATTTCTCCAGCCCCTCCCTCAGCTTTTTACTGAACTGCTTTGTTATTGTTTCTACAACTGATTGCCGCTTTAAGTATTTCTAACGTCATCTACTATCTAGTAGTTTACATATAAAAGCTGAATGGATAAGATCAAATAAGAGTGAAATGTTAAAAAAGTAGACCTTTGTAAAGGCACATCCCTGTGGAGAAATAAAAGGGAGGCATACAGTGGCTTGCGAAAGTATTCACCCCACTTGGCATTTTTCCTATTTTGTTGTTTTACAACCTGGAATTAAAATTGACACAACATGCCTACCACTTTGAAGATGCAAAATATGTTTTTTTGTGAAACAAACAAGAAATAAGACAAAAAAACAGAAAACTTGATCATGCATAACTATTCACCCCCCCAAAGTCAATACTTTGTAGAGCCACCTTTTGCAGCAATTACAGCTGCAAGTCTCTTGGTGTATGTCTCTATAAGCTTGGCACATCTAGTCACTGTGATTTTTGCCTATTCTTCAAGGCAAAACTGCTCCAGCTTCTTCAACATGGATGGGTTCCGCTGGTGTACAGCAATCTTTAAGTCATACCACATATTCTCAATTGGATTGAGGTCTGGGCTTTGACTAGGCCATTCCAAGACATTTAAATGTTTCCCCTTAAACCACTCAAGTGTTGCTTTAGCAGTATGCTTAGGGTCATTGTCCTGCTGGAAGGTGAACCTCCGTCCCAGTCTCAAATCTCTGGAAGACTGAAACAGGTTTCCCTCAAGAATTTCCCTGTATTTAGTGCCATCCATCATTCCTTCAATTCTGACCAGTTTCCCAGTCCCTGCCGATGAAAAACATCCCCCACGGTATGATGCTGCCACCACCATGCTTCACTGTGGGGATGGTGTTCTTGGGGTGATGAGAGGTGTTGGGTTTGCGCAAGACATAGCATTTTCCTTGATGGCCAAAAAGCTCAATTTTAGTCTCATCTGACCAGAGTACCTTCTTCCATATGTTTGGGGAGTCTCCCACATGCCTTTTGGCGAACACCAAACGTGTTTGCTTATTTTTTTCTTTAAGCAATGGCTTTTTTCTGCCCACGCTTCCGTAAAGCCCAGCTCTGTGGAGTGTACGGCTTAAAGTGGTCCTATGGACAGATACTCCAATCTCCTTCAGGGTTATCTTTGGTCTCTTTGTTGCCTCTCTGATTAATGCCCTCCTTGCCTGGTCCGTGAGTTTTGGTGGGTGGCCCTCTCTTGGCAGGTTTGTTGCGGTGCCATGTTCTTTTCATTTTTTAATAATGGAGTTAATGGTGCTCTGTGGGATGTTTAAAGTTTCTGATATTTTTTTCTAACCCAACCCTCATCTGTACTTCTCCACAACTTTGTCCCTGACCTGTTTGGAGAGCTCCATGGTCTTCATGGTGCCGCTTGCTTGGTGGTGCCCCTTGCTTAGTGGTGTTGCAGACTCTGGGGCCTTTCAGAACAGGTGTATATATACTGAGATCATGTGACAGATCATGTGACACTTAGATTGCACACAGGTGGACTTTATTTAACTAATTATGTGACTTCTGAAGGTAATTGGTTGCACCAGATTTTATTTAGGGGCTTCATAGCAAAGGGGGTGAATACATATGTACGCACCACTTTTCCGTTATGTATTTTTTAGAATTTCTTGAAACAAGTTATTTTTTTCACTCACACTGTTCCATTACATGAAATCCAAATAAAAATCAATTTAAATTACAGGTTGTTATGCAACAAAATAGGAAAAACGTCAAGAGGGATGAATACTTTTGCAAGGCACTGTACATCACAGGAGAGAGAGAGGGCCTAAAGAGTGACACTTAAAAGCACTCATATCAAGCACAGAGCTCTAGTGAACTAGTGATAATCAGGGATAGCAAAGCACCCAGTGTCATCCGGAGCATTCCCCAACGCGGAACACACAGGCCGGAATGAAACAACACCACGGGAGCAAGGCAATGCCACTCTGAAGCAGCTCGTTTGGACAAATCAGATTGGTAATTGCTGTGGAAAAACACAGATCATAAATAACAAAGATGTGGATAAAAATAGAGAGGTGTAAAATCATTAGTCTAACGATCAGAGCAGGTCTAGGGGGATGGAATAGGGATTCTCATTAATTGCACAGTTATCTCTCTTCAGAGGAATCTCCATTCACCCTACAAATCTAATCCAGATCCCTCTGTTATATGGGTAAATCACGCTGCTCGGCCGAATTAGGTATCATTAAAGCTGTGACTGTGGGAGTGGAGTGCAGGTGATCATATTAGGATAGCTTCACTCTGATACCAAGTCCTTGTGACTCTGACAAGATAAAGTGACTGAGACTATCCTAAGTTGGATACTGTAAAAGGTGAGAGATTGCCAGGGCTGTGCGTGGTGTGACTGTCACAGCCTGATAGATGCCACAGAGCAGAGACGTGGCTATGCCCATGCAGGCTGGCTGGCAAATAAGCCAATTGAGTTAAGTAAATTAATATGTCATGGACTTTTAATTATCCCTCTCTTGATCTTGAGACTTTTGATGTGTGCGATGGGATTTCCTCTTTTCAAAGGGAATAGGAGAGTTGCCACCTTTGTAGTCAGCCTGATCGTAATCCAAAACCCAAGCCCTTATGAGAAAGTCTCTGTACTATTCAGATCATATTGTATACAGGCAATTGTTAACATTAACACTGCTACAAGTAGGTTATATGATTTCTTTTGACTATAGCCCTGCTTTTGGGTGTAGTCATGGATGGTCATTCCTTGCATCCATAGCTCTGTCTATGAATTTAAAAGTGGTTATATTTCTCCAGCCCATCCCCTAAAACAACGTTGGAGGCGGCTTATGGTTGAAAAATTAACATTCAATTCTCTGGCAACAGCTCTGGTGGACATTCCTGCAGTCAGCATTCCAATTGCACGCTCCCTCAAAATGTAGACGTGGCATTGTGGTGTGACAAAACTGCACATTTAAGAGTGGCCTTTTATTGTACCCAGCACAAGGTGCACCTGTGTAATGATCATGATGTTTAATCAGCTTTTTGATATGCCACACCTGTCAGGTGGATGGATTATCTTGGCAAAGGTGAAATGCTCACTAACAGGGATGTAAACAAATTTGTGGCCAAAATCTGAGATAAATAAGCTTTTTGTTCATTTCTGGGATCTTTTATTTCAGCTGATGAAACATGGGAACAACACTTTATATGTTACGTTTATATTTTTGTTCAGTATAATATACACCATCACATTAAATCCATTATTTATTTTACGCAGGTCTAAAGAAACATCATGATATGAATAAAATGTATTTCAGAAGAACAGAATATGAGTTGGCTGTATGTTATCTGGCTATGCGCCATGCCATAGGCTATAGGCTTGTTCATTTAGCCGACAAGATATGCTTATAAGTCCCGTGCCATTGATTTTATAGTAAGAAGAATATAATTGAAATTAGCTGAATAAAATATAAAGGATATTTTTCCCATTCTGGAGCGAGTGCGCATATGAAGTGGATATGTTGAGCGTAAAAATGGTCATTTGAAACAGGTCTTATAGGCTGGATGTACATGGCCTCTCCTATCATTGCTACGCAGACGACACACAACTAATCTTCTCCTTTCCCCCTTCTGATAACCAGGTGGCGAATCGCATCTCTGCATGTCTGGCAGACATATCAGTGTGGATGACGGATCACCACCTCAAGCTGAACCTCGGCAAGACGGAGCTGCTCTTCCTCCCGGGGAAGGTCTGCCCGTTCCATGATCTCGCCATCACGGTTGACAACTCCGTTGTGTCCTCCTTCCAGAGTGCAAAGAGCCTTGGCGTGACCCTGGACAACACCCTGTCGTCCTCCGCTAACATCAAGGCGGTGACCCGATCCTGTAGGTTCATGCTCTAAAACATTCGGAGAGTACGACCCTGCCTTACACAGGAAGTGGCCCAGGTCCTAATCCAGGTACTTGTCATCTCCCGTCTGGATTACTGCAACTCGCTGTTGGCTGGGCTCCCTGCCTGTGCCATTAAACCCCTACAATCCAGAATGCCACAGCCCGTCTGGTGTTCAACCTTCCCAAGTTCTCTCACGTCACCCCGCTCCTCCGCACACTCCACTGGCTTCCAGTTGAAGCTCGCATCTGCTACAAGACCATGGTGCTTGCCTACGGAGCTGTGAGGGGAACGGCACCTCCGTACCTTCAGGCTCTGATCAGTCCCTACACCCAAACGAGGGCATTGCGTTCATCCACCTCTGGCCTGCTGGCCCCCCTACCTCTGCGGAAGCACAGTTCCCGCACAGCCCAGTCAAAACTGTTCGCTGCTCTGGCACCCCAATGGTGGAACAAGCTCCCTCACGACGCCAGGACAGCGGAGTCACTCACCACCTTCCGGAGACACTTGAAACCCCACCTCTTTAAGGAATACCTGGGATAGGATAAAGTAATCCTTCTACCCCCCCTTACCCCACCCCAAAGAAAGAAAAAAAACATATTGTAAAGTGGTTATCCCACTGGCTATAAGGTGAATGCACCAATTTGTAAGTCGCTCTGGATAAGAGTGTCTGCTAAATGACGTAAATGTAAATGTAAATGTAAATCAAAACATATGTGGGCTTCATGATGCAACTATAGGCTATTGATGATTTGAGAAAGTCGCAAAAAAAGCTTGCTTTCTGTTCCTTGCCTCAGGCTGCACATGCTGTTCTCTCAAGTGATTATATTTTCATCAGATAATTCTCAATTTAATCTTGTGTTTACTAATATGTCAAATTAGTTTCGATTTAGAATGGAACAGGGGCAGGGGGAAAAAGACATGTCATCCGTATGCACTCGAATAGCAAATGGAGGCCACTTTCCTGCTGGTTTGTTTTTCACTCATGCTGGTATGCTACTGCGGTTATTTTGGGTATTTCACTCCACTGTTTGAGGAGCATGCAGCCTCTCCCTGTGTGACAGGTGATATTCCGCCCAAACTCTGTATTCCATGGGCTCTCCAACCCTGTTCCTGCAGCTACCCAGTGCATAATTTGCCAAAACAAGTGAAATCTGTTCGGGAACATCGATAGTAGCCTAGCATGTTTTCACAACGAAACATATTTCATTAAACTGTTGACAGTCCCTCTCTCTGTGCGCTTGAGAAAGGAATGAAGGAGAGAGGGGAGGAGATGGAAATGCACAGTGGTGAGATGCTGTAGCTAAAGGTAATGTGTCAGCATATTAATTATGAAAATATAAAAAATGCCCTATTACTAGGCTATTCAAAATCAAATACAAATTCACTATAATTGTAGGCTAATTCTGTAAGCCGCCCTGCACAATCAATGAACCAACAGCATCTCTTAGGCCTATGCGTTCTCTCCCAGACTCATGGATAGAAAGTTTGGAGTGTAGCATAAGGTAACCAGTCCATCCAGTATGCATAATAATACAGTCCACACTCAAAGGCGATTACTATAATTAGTTTAATGAGTATAGGCTAGACAATTATGTACCAAAGACATCTTAAATCTGTTTTTTAAAATAGTTTTTCTGCCGTATGCTATGCATTGTATAACAGCACAATCATTATTTTAATTCAGGATTCCACATTTTGTTACATTACAGCCTTATTCTAAAATGGATTAAATATTTTTTTCCCTCATCAATCTACACACAATGCCCCCATTATGACAAAGTAAAAACAGGTTTTTATAAGTATTAAGTATAAGTATTCATCTTTGCCTCGATCCTGACTAGTGTCCCAGACCCTGCCACTGAAAAACATCCCCACAGCATGATGCTGCCACCACGCTTCACCGTAGGGATGGTGCCAGGTTTCCTCCAGACATGATGCTTAGCATTCAGGCCAAAGAGTTCAATCTTGGTTTCATCAGACCAGAGAATCTTGTTTCTCATGGTCTGAGAGTCTTTAGGTGCCTTTTGGCAAACTCCAAGCGGGCTGTCCTGTGCATTTTACTGAGGAGTGGCTTCTGTCTGGCCACTCTATCATAAAGGCCTGATTGGTGGAGTGCTGCAGAGATGGTTGTCCTTTTGGAAGGTTCTCCCATCTCCACAGAGGAACTCTAGAGCTCTGTCAGAGTGACCATTGGATTCTTGGTAACCTCCCTGACCAAGGCCCTTCTCCCCCGATTGCTCAGTTTGGCCGGGCGACCAGCTCTAGGAAGAGTCTTGGTGGTTCCAAATTTCTTCCATTTAAGAATGATGGAGGCCACTGTGTTCTTGGGGACCTTCAATGCTACAGAAATTTTTTGGTACCCTTCCCCAGATCTGTGCCTTGACACAATCTTGTCTCGGAGCTCTACAGACAATTCCTTCGACCTCATGGCTTGGTTTTTGGTCTGACATGCACTGTCAACTGTGGGACCTTATATATGTGTTGTTATGTGTTAATAACATGAAGACTACGTTACCCAGCAGGCTATGCGAGGGGGGGGGGGGGGAGTTGAAGTATGCCTTGCATGGCTACACAAGGAGATTGCTAGCTAAAGTATCAGTTTATTAAAAGTAGTTCAACCTACGCCCCGATTTGTCATTATTCAAGGAACAAACATAACATGGTGTCAGATTGGTAGTCGCTATGACGAGACAGAGAAAAGAAAGGAGTAACTCTGCAAATTTCCTCAACGAAAATAAACATTCTACCACAAGTCAAGTGACGTGAGTAGTCGAAGATGCTAGCTTGCAAGAGCGATGCCAACGAGCCGCAGCAGCGAGAGTGACAGCAGCGAGAGCGAGGCTGCACTGGAATCTGTTGACGAGCAAGTTGATGAGCAACCTACCGAAGTAAGAGAAATTGAAACTGTACCGGTTTCCCGAATATTTCCCGTCATGGATAGGCTTATACCTCCTACACCTATGCAGTTAACAGGCAATCTAGCTGACAATTGAAAACGTTTCAAGCAGAGATTCGATATCTACCTAGCAGCCAGTGGAGCAGGGGGAGATGATGACAAATTGAAAGCTTCCATTTTTCTGCACGTTATTGGAGAGGATGCATTGGACATTTACAATAGCTTTCAGCTAGACGAGGCCAACTTGACATTGACTGTGCTCATGGCTAAATTTGAGGAGTACTTTGTACCAAGCCAGAACATCAGGTTTGAGAGATACAAGTTTTTCTCTCATGATCAGAAACAGGGACAGTCAGTTTTGACCAGTACTTGGCTGAGCTGAACACACTGAGCAAAACGTGTGAATTTGAAAATCTGAAAGACTCACTAGTGAAAGACTGGATAGTCTGTGGCATACTTGATAATGGACTCAAGGAGAGATTGCTGTGTGAGCAAGATTTAACTTTGGATAAAGCAGTGAATATGTGTCGAGCAGCTGAAACCACCAGAGCACAAGCTAAAGAGCTGCGCAGGGATGAGACGTCAGTCTAAAAAGAGAGGAGCAACACACACAACGCTTTACAAAACAAAAACAAGCAAAAGAGAAAAATCTAAACACTACATGTGGAAAATGTGGAATTATCCACAAGCCAAAAAATTGCCCTGCATATGGCAAATCATGTAACAACTGTGGGAAAAAGAATACTTTCTCAAAATGCTGCAAAGCTGAGGCTACAAAGAAAAAGGTTCACACAGTCAAAGAGGAGACTGAAGAATTCTTTGTTGATTCTGTGGAAATATGCAATGCAGTAAAAGCTGAATGGATTGTGCCATTGACTATGAATGAAACTATAATACCATTCAAGCTCGATACTGGAGCTCAGGTAAACCTGTTGTCGCTGGATGACTACAAAACACTGAAAGTGAAGAGCAAAATACACCCTGTGAAAGTCAAGGTTACTGGTTATACTGGGGAGAACGTACCAGTTAAAGGAAGCTGCATAGTAACTTTACAGCACAAATGAAAACAGTTCAAAGCACAGCTGCTGATCGTGGAAAAGAGTGTACAGCCTATTCTCGGAATCAGTGCATGTGAAAAGCTCAATTTGGTGAAAAGAGTGTATGTAGTGACATCACAGACTGAAAATGACCAAGAATCGCTACTGGCTGAGTACGAGGACATGTTTGAGGGTCTCGGATGTTTACCTGGAGAACACAAAATATGTACTGATGATAAAATTACTCCAGTTGTGCATGCGTGCAGAAAAGTTCCATTTGCACTGAGGAAAAAGCTCAAGGAGGAACTCGGACGCATGGAAAAGATGGACGTCATCACAAAAATGGATGAACCAACTGTCAGCACAGTCTGCTCCACTCAGATGTCTTCTGGAACAGAAAAATGAATGGGAATGGTCCCATGAGCAGGAAAACTGCTTCAAAAACCTAAAGAAGGCAATCACGGAAGAGCCAGTGCTCAGGTTCTATGATCCAGAGAAAAGCACAAGAATTTCTGCAGATGCATCACAGTTTGGCCTGGGAGCAGTTCTTCTGCAACAGCATGACGACACATAGCAACCTGTCGCTTATGCGTCCAGAGCTTTGACAGGCGCAGAAACAAGGTATGCACAAATAGAGAAAGAACTACTGGCGAGCATATACGCGTGAGAAAGGTTTCACCAATACGTCTACCGACAAGCCTTCCAAGTAGAAACCGACCACAAACCACTGATGTCAATCATGTCTAAGCCACTTAATGATTGTCCAATGAGAATCCAGAGAATGTTGATCAGACTGCAAAAGTATGATGTGAAGATGATCTACACCCCGGGAAAGTTCATGTTCGCCGCCGACACTCTTTCTTGAGCAGTCGACAAGAAAGAGAGCGCCGACACAAAGAAAAACACTGAGATTCAGGCCTACGTCGACATGATTGTAGCATCACTTCTTGTGTCTTCTGAGAGAATGGCGCAGATCAAAAGAATGACAGCAGCTGACCAAACAATGACAGAGTTGAAAGAAACAATATGACTAAAATGTAAATGTAAAATGATAGGATGGCCTGCACAGAAAAACAACTGTCCAAGGAGAATACAGGATTACTGGATGTGCAGAGCAGAGCTCACTGTTGTGGATGACATAGTGTTCAAAGGCAACAAGATTGTCATTCCCATGACACTACGCAAAGAAATGCTACAGAAAATACACAAGGGCCAATTGGGTGAGGAAAAATGCAAACGATGAGCACGAGAAGTAATGTACTGGCCAAGAATAAACCAGGAAATCAGCCAGACCACTGCTTCATGTGAACTGTGTTTGACCTACAGGCCAAAGCAGCAAGCAGAACCGCTAATGCCTCATCCAGTACCCAACTGACCCCACTACAAAGTTGGAGTTGACCTTTTTGACTGCAATGGCAAAAGTCACATTGTTGTTACCGACTACTACTCAAACTACCCTGAAGTAGCAACACTGCCAACTACCTCCAGCAAAGCGTAATCACCTACCTGAAATCAGTCTTCGCAAGACATGGGGTTGCGTCTGAACTGTACTCGGACAATGGCCCGCAGTTCTCAAGTTCTTAATTCCGATCATTTGCTAACGACTGGGGAGTCCGACACAACACCTCCAGCCCCAACTACCCAAGGTCCAACGGATTAGCAGAAAGTTCAGTCAAAATTGTCAAAGGTCTGATGAAAAAGGCACATGATGGAAAGGAGGACTTCCTAAAAAGTCTGATGATCTACCGCAGCGCACTGCTGCAGAATGGACTTTCACCTGCCCAAATGTTGATGGGACGTCGCATCAGAACCAACCTACCAATCCATGAGGACTTGCTAATACCCAGAGGTGCTCGCAAAGGAAAAACAGAAAGACAAACAAAAACAGCGACAGGACAAAAGTGCAAGACACTTACCTGAACTGAAACCTGGAGATCATGTACGACTCCGAGACATCACTACAGGAACCTGGATGCAGCAAGGGTGTGTGCAGAGAGAAGTTGCACCGCGATCCTATGAGATCCAAACGGAGCATGGATCACAACTGAGATGAAACAGAGTGGATCTAAGGCTTCAGCCATTCACCCAAGGGACTGAGGATCATCAGGAGGATACTGCTGAACAGGGACGGCCTGTTCAATAGGGCGATATGGGCGACGCACTGCCAAACGGGAAAAGGAAGGGATTTTTTTTCTAATCAATTATATCACGGCAACAGTAGTTATCAGTGTTGTAATCTGATCTGACTGCCACTAAATGTCAAATCAGGCTAAAGTCGTGCTTCAAATGGCCCCGCCCGTTTTTGGGCGATTTCAGTCAGGTTGAAAATCGCCCAGAAGTCTCTCATAGCCTGTCATGTAAAATCTATTTTTTTCAAATTTCAAAGCTTTCAATACATTCTCTATGGGTGTCTGTGGGCTTGCACTTACGCGCTTTCGTCATACGTGACGTAACCATGAACGTAACTAAGCAAATAGCGGCTAGCAGCGTCTCTGTTGCGACCTGCAGTGTGGCATTATTTTATGTTTTTAATTTGTACACTTAGTGGCGTTATTTTATGTTTTTAATTTGTACACTTAGTTTACAAACATTCTGCCAACCATGGATTTCCAGTGGTGGGTTTTGGACTGATCTTGTTGATCGTGTACATACCCGCTACGAACGGACTAAATAATGAAAACGTTGCTGGCAGCGGAATCCAATACAGCTGGGAGACTTGGCTGGATGACAGAGTCCCGGACAGAGAAGTGGAGCCGGCCGGCTTCACCCTGGTCGGAGCGGACCTCGATCTGACAGTCACAGGGAAAATCGATCCTGGTAAGAGAGCGACTCTGTACCCCCGAGCCCCGACATTGAACTGCTTTCTGTGTCACTGCGACCTTACTATCTGCCCCGTGAGTTCCCCCAATTGTTTGTTACCGTTGTGTACTGTTGATAATCACAAGTTTACTGGAGAACTGAGACCAAGTAGAGACTTTGGACAGGGTGGATATGGTATAATAAAGGCAGTTTATTCAGAGGTAAAGATATCTGGAATCGCGTGCACGGACTCGTTCGTCAAACTCTTAGGGAGCTATCTGAAGAGAGCCCCGAAAACATTGTGTGCTGACATTTTATACAATAAATGATGTAGGTTGAATCTAGTAGTTCTGATCTTCTGATTGGTCCTGATGAGTTGGGCGAGGTCCCCTCCACTGTTGCATTGGCTCTGAGTCGGGTTCTCTGTCTTCAAATGTTCAGCCTAAAGAGAGGGGATTTTTGTGTGTGTGTGTGTGTGTGTTTAACAGTGATGATTTGTGTGTGTGTGTGTGTTTAACAGTGATGATGTGTGTGTGTGTGTGTGTTATCAGTGATGATGTGTGTGTGTGTGTGTGTGTGTGTCCTCAGAGCAAGAACTCGTGAGTTGGAAGAACTGAGAGACCTATGGCGTGGGTGTTGTCCTTGGCCACCTGCTGACAAGGCTGACAAGATAGGACTCTTTTGTCCATTGTTATAGGATAGGAACAGCATTGATTGAAAACAAACGCCCAACACAAAATGGGTCATGCACAAGATTTTAGTCAGACCAAGCTATAACATTATATATTTACTACGACAGTACATTCAACCAAAAGCTAATATAACAAAGGCATCAGAGATTATTTATAATCTGTCACAGAAACTGGAATCCATCTCCCCAGATCAGTCAATAAATGCTTCTGGTATTGACTTATATGCTGCCCCTGTCTTCATGTTGTTGCTGGACATATCTTTTTTAAAATGTGTGTAGGTCACCTAAATCATCAGAAAAATTGCCCCTCCTGAGAATTTTTTCAGGAGCCGCCACTGCTGCTGAAGTGTCAAATACCTTTACCAATGGACAATTCAGTCAGAACACCCTGACTGACAATGAACGCTGTCCAACCGCTTCAGGAAGCACTTCAGCAGAACGACCAAAAAGGACTGTCAGAGCCCCTGAAAGGCTTATTGAGAATTGCTAAAAAAAATATATATATACAGCTGTGGAACAAATTAAGAGACCACTGCAAATTCTTCTTAAATCAGCATCTCTACATGTATGACAGCCATTCCATTCCAGTGTCTGTTGAATTCCAACACAGGCACACCTCATTCTACTGAATTAGGTACTGATTAGGTGATCACCTGAACCAAAACTTATTTAATGAGGAAAATGATTTTAAAAAACACTGCTGTGGTCATCACTATCCTCTTGCAATAGGACCAGCTGGATGGTAAAAACAGTGCTAATAGTACCTAAAAAGTAATATTAATCAAAAAATAACTATTGACCATGCCAAAATAGTTGAAAAGGAAAGTTTTGAGTGAGGAAAAGAAGTGTTCAATTCTGGCTTTACTGGCAGAGGGATACAGTGAGCGTCAGGTTGCTTCCATCCTTAACATTTCAAAGACGGCGGTTCATAAGAACAAGGTCAAGCAGCAGACATTGGGGACAACAAAGCTACAGACCGGCAGAGGGTGAAAATGACTCTCTACTGACCGGGATGACCGCCAACTCATTCGAAAGTCACTCAACAACCGTAGGATGACATCAAGTGACCTACAAAAAGAATGGCAAACGGCAGCTGGGGTGAAGTGCACGGCCAGGACGGTTCGAAAAAGGCTCCTAGGGGCAGGGCTGAAGTCGTGCAAAGCTAGAAAAAAGCCCTTCATCAATGAGAAGCAAAGAAGAGCCAGGCTGAGGTTTGTAAAAGACCATAAGGATTGGACCGTAGAGGACTGGAGTAAGGTCATCTTCTCTGATGAGTCCAATTTTCAGCTTTGCCCAACACCTGGTCATCTAATGGTTAGACGGAGACCTGGAGAGGCCTACAGGCCACAGCGTCTCGCACCCACTGTGAAATTTGGTGGAGGATCGGTGATGATTGAACCGCTGTAGTTTACAACAATTATAGTTTCTGAGGTGGAAGTTGGGAGAGTTATATTTGGGAGTTGTGGCTCTCTCCTTTCCCAGATGTTTAGTTCATTTTATTCCGATCTCCTCTGCATTATTGTAGCCATCTGCTGCAGCCTGTCAACTATGCCTCTGCCTATCCCTGTTCTCTCCTCTCCGCACAGGCTACACAAACGCCTCACACCGCGTGGCTGCTGCCTCTCTAACCTGGTGGTCCCTGCACGCACCACACACCTGGAGTTCCAGGTCTCAGGCAGCCTCTGGAACTGCCGTTCTGCTGCCAACAAGGCTGACTTCATCCCAGCCTATGCTACCCTCCAGTCCCTCGACTTCCTGGCGCTGACGGAAACATGGATTACCACTGAAAACACTGCTACTCCTACTGCTCTCTCCTCGTCTGACCATGTGTTCTCGCATACCCCAAGAACATCTGGTCAGAGGGGTGGTGGCACAGGAATCCTCATCTCTCCCAAGTGGACATTCTCAATTTTTCCCCTAACCCATCTGTCTATCTCCTCATTTGAATTCCATGCTGTCACAGTCACTAGCCCATTTAAGCTTAATATCCTTGTCATCTATCGCCCTCCAGGTTCCCTTGGAGAGTTCATCAATGAGCTTGACGCCTTGATAAGTTCCTTTCCTGAGGATGGCTCACCCCTCACAGTTTTGGGGGATTTCAACCTCCCTACGTCTACATTTGACTCATTTCTCTCTGCCTCCTTCTTTCCACTCCTCTCCTCTTTTGACCTCACCCTCTCACCGTCCCCCCCTACTCACAAGGCAGGCAATACGCTTGACCTCATCTTTACTAGATGCTGCTCTTCTACTAATCTCACTGCAACTCCCCTCCATGTCTCCGACCACTACTTTGTATCCTTTTCTCTCTCGCTCTCCTCCAACACTACTCACTCTGCCCCTACACAGATGGTAATGCGCCGCCGCAAACTTCGCTCTCTCTCTCCCACTACTCTTTCCTCTTCCATCCTATCATCTCTTCCCTCTGCTCAATCCTTCTCCCTCCAATCTCCTGATTCTGCCTCCTCAACCCTCCTCTCCTCCCTTTCTGCATCCTTTGACTCTCTGTGTCCCCTATCCTCCCGGCCGGCTCGGTCCTCCCCTCCAGCTCCGTGGCTTGATGACTCATTGCGAGCTCACAGAACAGAGCTCCGGGCAGCGGAGCGGAAATGGAAGAAAACTAAACTCCCTGCCGACCTGGCATCTTTTCACTCCCTCCTCTCTACATTTTCTTCATCTGTTTCTGCTGCTAAGGCCACTTTCTACCACTCTAAATTCCAAGCATCTGCCTCTAACCCTAGGAAGCTCTTTGCCACATTCTCCTCCCTGCTGAATCCTCCCCCCCCCCCCTCCTCTCTCTCTGTGGATGACTTCGTCAACCACTTCGAAAAGAAGGTTGACGACATCCGATCTTCGTTTGTTAAGTCTAATGACACTGCTGGTCCTGCTCACACTGCCCTACCCTATGCTTTGACTTCTTTCTCCCCTCTCTCTCCAGATAAAATATTGCGACTTGTGACTGCAGGCCGCCCAACAACCTGCCCGCTTGACCCCATCCCCTCCTCTCTTCTCCAGACCATCTCCGGTGACCTTCTCCCCTACCTCACCTCGCTGATCAACTCATCCTTGACCGCTGGCTATGTCCCTTCCGTCTTCAAGAAAGCGAGAGTTGCACCCCTTCTCAAAAAACCAACACTCGATCCCACTGATGTCAACAACTACAGACCAGTATCCCTTCTTTCTTTTCTTTCCAAAACTATTGAGCGTGCCGTCTTTAGCCAACTCTCTTGCTATCTCTCTCAGAATGACCTTCTTGATCCAAACCAGTCAGGTTTCAGGACTGGTCATTCAACTGAGACTGCTCTTCTCTGTGTCACGGAGGCTCTCCGCACTGCTAAAGCTAACTCTCTCTCCTCTGCTCTTGTCCTTCTAGACCTGTCTGCTGCCTTTGATACTGTGAACCATCAGATCCTCCTCTCCACCCTCTCCGAGCTGGGCATCTCCGGCGCGGCTCACTCCTGGATTGCGTCCTACCTGACCGGTCGCTCCTACCAAGTGGCGTGGCAAGAAGCTGTCTCCGCACCACGTGCTCTCACCACTGGTGTCCCCCAGGGCTCAGTTCTAGGCCCTCTCCTATTCTCCCTATACACCAAGTCACTTGGCTCTGTCATATCCTCACATGGCCTCTCCTATCATTGCTACGCTGACGATACACAACTAATCTTCTCCTTTCCCCCTTCTGATAACCAGGTGGCGAATCGCATCTCTGCATGTCTGGCAGACATATCAGTATGGATGACGGATCACCACCTCAAGCTGAACCTTGGCAAGATGGAGCTGCTCTTCCTCCCGGGGAAGGACTGCCCGTTCCATGATCTCGCCATCACGGTTGACAACTCCGTTGTGTCCTCCTCCCAGAGTGCGAAGAGCCTTGGCGTGACCCTGGACAACACCCTGTCGTTCTCCGCTAACATCAAGGCGGTGACCCGATCCTGCAGGTTCATGCTCTAAAACATTCGGAGAGTACGACCCTGCCTTACACAGGAAGCGGCACAGGTCCTAATCCAGGCACTTGTCATCTCCCGTCTGGATTACTGCAACTCGCTGTTGGCTGGGCTCCCTGCCTGTGCCATTAAACCCCTACAACTCATCCAGAATGCCGCAGCCCGTCTGGTGTTCAACCTTCCCAAGTTCTCTCACGTCACCCCGCTCCTCCGCACACTCCACTGGCTTCCAGTTGAAGCTCGCATCTGTTACAAGACCATGGTGCTTGCCTATGGAGCTGTGAGGGGAACGGCACCTCTGTACCTTCAGGCTCTGATCAGTCCCTACACCCAAACGAGGGCATTGCGTTCATCCACCTCTGGCCTGCTGGCTCCCCTTCCTCTGCGGAAGCATAGTTCCCGCTCAGCCCAGTCAAAACTGTTCGCTGCTCTGGCACCCCAATGGTGGAACAAGCTCCCTCACGACGCCAGGACAGCGGAGTCACTCACCACCTTCCGGAGACATCTGAAACCCCACCTCTTTAAGGAATACCTGGGATAGGATAAAGTAATCCTTCTACCCCCCCGCCGCCCCCAAATTTTTTTTTAAATAAAAATAATACAATATTTGTAAAAAAAATTTTAAAGTGGTTATCCCACTAGTTATAGGGTGAATGCACCAACTTGTAAGTCGCTCTGGATAAGAGCGTCTGCTAAATGACGTAAATGTAAATGTAAATGATCTGGGGGTCCTTCAGCAAGGCTGGAATCGGGCAGATTTGTCTTTGTGAAGGACGCATGAATCAAGCCACGTACAAGGTTGTCCTGGAATAAAACTTGCTTCCTTTGCTCTGATATTGTTCCCCAACTCTTTTTCCAGCAGGACAACGTGCCATGCCACACAGCCAGGTCAATCAAGGTGTGGATGGAGGACCACCAGATCAAGACCCTGTCATGGCCAGCCCAATCTCCAGACCTGAACCCCATTGAAAACTTCTGGAATGTGATCAAGAGGAAGATGGATGGTCACAAGCCATCAAACAAAGCCGAGCTGCTTGAATTTTTGCGCCAGGAGTGGCATAAAGTCACCCAACATCAATGTGAAAGACTGGTGGAGAGCATGCCAAGACGCATGAAAGCTGTGATTGAAAATCAGGGTTATTCCACCAAATATTGATTTTTGAACTCTTCCTAAGTTAAAACATTACTATTGTGTTGTTTAAAAATGAACATTTGCATTATTCGAGGTCTGACAACACTGCATCTGTTTTGTTATTTTGACCAGTGTCACGCCCTGGCTCTGGGGACTCTTATATGTTGAGCCAGGTTGTGGATTTTCTATGTGTGATTTTCTATGTTGTGTTCTAGTTCGTGTTTTCTATGTTGGCCAGGGTGGTTCCCAATCAGAGGCAGCTGATTCTCGTTGTCTCTGATTGGGAACCATACTTAGGCAGCCTGTTGGCACTTTTGTTTTGTGGGATCTTGTTCCGGAAGGTTTGTGTATTTAACCTAGGACTTCACGTATCGTTTAGTGTTTTGGTTCGTTGTGTGTACAAGTAATAAAGATGTACGCTTCTCACGCTGCGCCTTGGTCCGCTTCTTCCCATAACGATCGTGACAACCAGCTGTCATTTTCTGCAAATAAATGCTCTAAATGACAATATTTTTATCTGGAATTTGGGAGAAATGTTGTCAGTAGTTTATAGAATAAAACAAAAATGTTATTTCTACCCAAACACATACCTATAAATAGTAAACCCAGAGAAACTGATAATTAAAGTGGTGTCACGCCCTGACTCAGTGGACTCGTATATGTTGAGTCAGGGTGTGTATATTCTTTGTTGTGTATATTCTATGTGGTGTATCTAGTATGTATAGATCTATGTTGGCTGGTGTGGTTCCCAATCAGAGGCAGCTGTCGCTCGTTGTCTCTGATTGGGGATCATACTTAGGCAGCCGATTGGCACTGTTTAGTTGTGGGATCTTGTTCCGTGTAAGGTTTGTTGTTTGTTCAACCTTTGGACTTCACGGTTCGTTTCGTTTGTTGTTTTGTCGTGTGTTTATAAGTTAAATAAACATGTACGCATATCACGCTGCGCCTTGGTCTGACCCGTCCTTGAACGAACGTGACAGAAGTTCCCACCAAACGAGGACCAAGCAGCGTGCCCAGGCGGAGCGAATAGCCATGTCACAGGTGGGCAATTTGTGGTCATGGGAAGAGATATTTGCGGGGAAAGGACCATGGGCGAAGGTAGATGCCCAGGCAGGAGAGGAGCAATGGCAACACAGAGGAAGCCCGAGAAGCAGCCCCAAGAAAAAATGTTGGGGGGCACACGGGGTGGTTGGCGGAGCCTAGTGTCAGAGCAGAGCCAAGTCCCCGTACTCACGCGAGGAAGCGTGTGACTGGGCAGGCTCCGTCTTATGCGGAGCTACATACTGTGTCGCCAGTGCGCCGGCACAGTCCTGTACGTCCTGTGCTTGCACCACGCACGTGTCATGCGAAGATGGGCATCCAGCCAGGACGGGGTGTGCCGGCTCAATGCTCCTGGTCTCCAGTACGCCTCCTCGGTCCCGCATATCCTGCGCCGGTTCTACGAACTGTATCGCCAGTGCGCATGCACAGCCCGGTGCGTCCTGTGCTGATGCCTCACACATACTGTGCGGAAGTAGGCATCCAGCCAGGACGGGTTGTGCCAGCTCTCCGCTCCAGACCTCCAGTCCGCCTCCACAGTCCAGCCCGGCCTGTTCCTGCTCCTCGCACCAAGCCAGTGGTGCGTGTTCCCAGTCCGGCCCGGCCTGTTCCTGCTCCTCGCACCAAGCCAGTGGTGCGTGTTGCCAGTCCGGCCTGGCCCGTTCCTGCTCCTCGCACCAAGCCAGTGGTGCGTGTTCCCAGTCCGGCCCGGCCCGTTCCTGCTCCTCGCACCAAGCCAGTGGTGCACGTCGCCAGTACGGCCCGGCCTGTTCCTGCTCCTCGCACCAAGCCAGTGGTGCGCGTCGCCAGTCCGGCCCGGCCTGTTCCTGCTCCTCGCACCAAGCCAGTGGTGCGCGTCGCCAGTCCGGTGCGGCCCGTTCCACCGGTGTCTGGCCCGGCACCAGTCAGCGGCTCCACTCCGAAGTCAGAGCAGTCCTCTCCACCGGTGCCTGATCCAGCTCCGGTCAGCTGCTCCACTCCGGAGCCAGAGCAGTCCGCTCCACCGGGGTCAAGTCCAGCTCCGGTCAGCGGCTCCACTCCGGAGCCAGAGCAGTTCGCTCCACCGGTGCTCAGTCCAGCTCCGGTCAGCGGCTCCAGTCCGGAGCCTGAGCAGCCCGCTCCACCGTCGTCTGGTCCAGCTCCAGTCAGCGGCTCCAGTCCAGACCCAGACGTCAGCCCCTCTCCAGGTTCGGGGTCTCCCACACCAGGGTCCAGACAGGGCCTGGAATATCGTGGGAGGAAGGAGAGGGGAAGCAGTGCGCCGAGGTCCAGACCAGACCAGGGGCGCAACAGGGAATCGGAGAGTAAGAGGTCGTCACGCCCGGAGCCGGATCCGCCTCCAAGGTGGAATGCCCACCCGGCCCCTACCCTGTTAGGTGAAGGTTGTGCGGTCGGAGTCCGCACCTTTGGGGGGGGGGGTACTGTCACGCCCTGACTCAGGGGAGTCGTATATGTTGAGTCAGGGTGTGTATATTCTTTGTTGTGTATATTCTATGTGGTGTATCTAGTATGTATAGATCTATGTTGGCCGGTGTGGTTCCCAATCAGAGGCAGCTGTCGCTCGTTGTCTCTGATTGGGGATCATACTTAGGCAGCCGATTGGCACTGTTTAGTTGTGGGATCTTGTTCCGTGTAAGGTTTGTTGTTTGTTCAACCTTTGGACTTCACGTTTCGTTTCGTTTGTTGTTTTGTCGTGTGTTTATAAGTTAAATAAACATGTACGCATATCACGCTGCGCCTTGGTCTGACCCGTCCTTGAACGAACGTGACCTCTTAATTTTTTCCAGAGCTGTATATATATGGGAGAAAAAAAGGGTCATCTGGATTGGATGTTTTTGTTTATGTGAAAATAAATAGAGCCACAATAGAGTATTGTTGGACAGAGACTGCATGTAGTTGAGAAAAAGAAAAAAAGGGAAAGAAATGTGTGTTATTGAAAATTGCATGTCATGCAGGTTGAGTAAACAAATGTGATGTGACATGTTTAGTTACAGAGAAAAAGTAGTTTTCTTTCAAAGGAAGGAAGATGTGTTGTTATGTGTTAATAACATTAAGTCTACATTACCCAGCAGGCTATGCGAGGGGGGGGGGTTGAAGTATGCCGGTTTGTCATTATTCAAAGAAACAAACATAACAATATAAACAGGTGTGTGCCTTTCCAAATCATGTCCAATCAATTGTATTTTCCACAGGTGGACTCCAATGAAGTTGTAGAAACATCTCAAGGATGATGAATGGAAACAGGATGCACAAGAGCTCAATTTCGTGTCTCAAAGCAAAGGGTCTGAATACTTATGTAAATAAGGTATTTTTGTTTTTCATTTTTAATACATTTGCAAAACAATCTAAAAACCTGTTTTCGCTTTGTCATTATGGCCATATTGTGTGTAGATTGCAAATATACAGTGAGGGAAAAAAGTATTTGATCCCCTGCTGATTTTGTACGTGTGCCCACTGACAAAGAAATGATCAGTCTATAATTTTAATGGTAGGTTTATTTGAACAGTGAGAGACAGAATAACAACAACAAAATCCAGAAAAACGTATGTCAAAAATGTTATAAATTGATTTGCATTTTAATGAGGGAAATAAGTATTTGACCCCCTCTCAATCAGAAAGATTTCTGGCTCCCAGTTGTCTTTAATACAGGTAACGAGCTGAGATTAGGAGCACACTATTAAAGGGAGTGCTCCTAATCTCAGTTTGTTACCTGTATAAAAGACACCTGTCCACAGAAGCAATCAATCAATCAGATTCCAAACTCTCCACCATGGCCAAGACCAAAGAGCTCTCCAAGGATGTCAGGGACAAGATTGTAGACCTACACAAGGCTGGAATGGGCTACAAGACCATTGCCAAGCAGCTTGGTGAGAAGGTGACAACAATTGGTGTGATTATTCGCAAATGGAAGAAACACAAAAGAACTGTCAATCTCCCTCGGCCTGGGGCTCCATGCAAGATATAATAATAATATAATATAATATGCCATTATCCAAAGCGACTTACAGTCATGCGTGCATAATTTTTTTTTGTTGGGTGTATGGGTGGTCCCGGGGATCTCACCTCGTGGAGTTGCAATGATCATGAGAACGGTGAGAAATCAGCCCAGAACTACACGGGAGGATCTTGTCAATGATCTCAAGGAAGCTGGGACCATAGTCACCAAGAAAACAATTGGTAACACACTATGCCGTGAAGGACTGAAATCCTGCAGCGCCCGCAAGGTCCCCCTGCTCAAGAAAGCACATATACAGGCTTGTCTGAAGTTTGCCAATGAACATCTGAATGATTCAGAGGAGAACTGGGTGAAAGTGTTGTGGTCAGATGAGACCAAAATGGAGCTCTTTGGCATCAACTCAACTCGCCGTGTTTGGAGGAGGAGGAATGCTGCCTATGACCCCAAGAACACCATCCCCACCGTCAAACATGGAGGTGGAAACATTATGCTTTGGGGGTGTTTTTCTGCTAAGGGGACAGGACAACTTCACCGCATCAAAGGGACGATGGACGGCGCCATGTACCGTCAAATCTTGGGGTAGAACCTCCTTCCCTCAGCCAGGGCATTGAAAATGGGTTGTGGATGGGTATTCCGGCATGACAATGACCCAAAACACACGGCCAAGGCAACAAAGGAGTGGCTCAAGAAGAAGCACATTAAGGTCCTGGAGTGGCCTAGCCAGCCTCCAGATCTTAATCCCATAGAAAATCTGTGGAGGGAGCTGAAGGTTCGAGTTGCCAAACGTCAGGCTCAAAACCTTAATGACTTGGAGAAGATCAGCAAAGAGGAGTGGGACAAAATCCCTCCTGAGATGTGTACAAACCTGGTGGCCAACTACAAGAAACGTCTGACCTCTGTGATTGCCAACAAGGGTTTTGCCACCAAGTACTAAGTCATGTTTTGCAGAGGGGTCAAATACTTATTTCCCTCATTAAAATGCACATCAATTTATAACATTTTTGACATGCGTTTTTCTGGATTTTGTTGTTGTTATTCTGTCTCTCACTGTTCAAATAAACCTACAATTAAAATTATAGACTGATCATGTCTTTGTCAGTGGGCAAACGTACAAAATCAGCAGGGGATAAAATACTTTTTTCCCTCACTGTATATATATATATATATATTTTTTAAATCCATTTTAGAATAAGGCTGTAACGTAACAAAATGTGGAAAAAGTCAAGGGGTCTGAATACTTTCCGAATGCACTGTATATGCCTATGTGTATGCTCTAATATGCATATGGGTGTTTTGAATGAATCATCATCTTAGATAGCACTGTCCATTTAATTGTGTTAGGCTTTGAAACAACATCCACAACGAGCATATTTTCCATTCAGTTTCAACCTGTTATTGAACTTCTTTCTTCAAATTGATAAATCGCAGTGAGGTGAGTTTTAAATGCACACACTGTTTTGATGATAATGTTTGATGTGATTTTTCATTTGCATTGATGTCAGAGTGGTTAGAGGGACAATAGAGCACTGATTACCAGGCCATTAGCGACCTGATGATAGTTAGCGAGTTGGGTACTACCAACGCATGTCCAGAGTGCATAAAAGGAGATTACCATGACTCAACGATCAAGTGGAATTTTACTGCAGTCATTACTCATGACTGCCAGTGTTGCGGTAATACGGTCACCGCAACAGCCCTACATGGACCATCTCTGGTTGCCCTCTGGGTCTCCCTTTTACAGTATTTATTTATATTAGTAGGCCTACATTTAATTGGTTTTGACAAGGTTCGGGGTCATTTACAATTCTGACTTGTAATGTCACTTTATGGTGGACCATCTGTGATCGATAGAACAGAAGCAGAAGGTTATGCAAGGACGCCGTATGAAGGCCTCTTTGTAATTCAACAGGCAGATATGTTTTTACTCTTCTCTTTATGGGCTCTACACATGGGATTTACTGTATATGAAAGAACATGAAACAACTGGTTTTACTAATGTAGTACATCACTCTGATGCTCAGCAGCCATTCACCTGAGCATACCACTGTTGGTTCTCAGTAACTTTATCAGACACACTGAAACTTTAAAGGGATGAGGTAGGTATTGTACCAAGTACAGTGGGGGGAAAAAGTATTTAGTCAGCCACCAATTGTGCAAGTTCTCCCACTTAAAAAGATGAGAGAGGCCTGTAATTTTCATCATAGGTACACGTCAACTATGACAGACAAAATGAGAAAAAGAAATCCAGAAAATCACATTGTAGGATTTTTAATGAATTTATTTGCAAATTATGGTGGAAAATAAGTATTTGGTCAATAACAAAAGTTTCTCAATACTTTGTTATATACCCTTTGTTGGCAATGACACAGGTCAAACGTTTTCTGTAAGTCTTCACAAGGTTTTCACACACTGTTGCTGGTATTTTGGCCCATTCCTCCATGCAGATCTCCTCTAGAGCAGTGATGTTTTGAGGCTGTCGCTGGGCAACACAGACTTTCAACTCCCTCCAAAGATGTTCTATGGGGTTGAGATCTGGAGACTGGTTAGGCCACTCCAGGACCTTGAAATGCTTCTTACGAAGCCACTCCTTCGTTGCCCGGGCGGTGTGTTTGGGATCATTGTCATGCTGAAAGACCCAGCCACGTTTCATCTTCAATGCCCTTGCTGATGGAAGGAGGTTTTCACTCAAAATCTCACGATACATGGCCCCATTCATTCTTTCCTTTACACGGATCAGTCGTCCTGGTCCCTTTGCAGAAAAACAGCCCCAAAGCATGATGTTTCCACCCCCATGCTTCACAGTAGGTATGGTGTTCTTTGGATACAACTCAGCATTCTTTGTCCTCCAAACACGACGAGTTGAGTTTTTACCAAAAAGTTATATTTTGGTTTCATCTGACCATATGACATTCTCCCAATCCTCTTCTGGATCATCCAAATGCACTCTAGCAAACTTCAGACGGGCCTGGACATGTACTAGCTTAACCAGGGGGACACGTCTGGCACTGCAGGATTTGAGTCCCTGGCGGCGTAGTGTGTTACTGATGGTAGGCTTTGTTACTTTGGTCCCAGCTCTCTGTAGGTCATTCACTAGGTCCCCCCGTGTGGTTCTGGGATTTTTGCTCACCGTTCTTGTGATCATTTTGACCCCACGGGGTGAGATCTTGCGTGGAGCCCCAGATCGAGGGAGATTATCAGTGGTCTTGTATGTCTTTCATTTCCTAATAATTGCTCCCACAGTTGATTTCTTCAAACCAAGCTGCTTACCTATTGCAGATTCAGTCTTCCCAGCCTGGTGCAGGTCTACAATTTTGTTTCTGGTGTCCTTTGACAGCTCTTTGGTCTTGGCCATAGTGGAGTTTGGAGTGTGACTGTTTGAGGTTGTGGACATGTGTCTTTTATACTGATAACAAGTTCAAACAGGTGCCATTAATACAGGTAACGAGTGGAGGACAGAGGAGCCTCTTAAAGAAGAAGTTACAGGTCTGTGAGAGCCAGAAATCTTGCTTGTTTGTAGGTGACCAAATACTTATTTTCCACCATAATTTGCAAATAAATTCATTAAAAAATCCTACAATGTGATTTTCTGGAAATTATTTTCTCAATTTGTCTGTCATAGTTGACGTGTACCTATGATGAAAATTACAGGCCTCTCTCATCTTTTTAAGTGGGAGAACTTGCACAATTGGTGGCTGACTAAATACTTTTTCCCCCCACTGTAGATAACGATTAGTTACCGGAGTGTATCTCCAGTTCTATGAGTGGAGCGGAGCCCCATAGGGGAGCTCTGCTCCTATTGGTTTACCCACTGCCCTAAGGCAGCATCAGCCTGAGACAAAATTATGCACACACCTGCAGCCAATAGGAGTACAGGTGTCCCTATAAGAGGGGACGCTTTCCCTCAATCAGCCTCCCGAGATATTTATCTTCAGCGAGACTAGAGAGGGTCGGCAGGGCCTTAAGTCCTATGGGGCTCCGCTCCACTCATAGAACTGGAGTTACACTCCGGTAACTAATCGTTCTATATCGTGGAGCTCCGCCCCATAGGGGAGCTCTGCTCCTATTGGTTTAAGGCGGAGCGTAGCGCTCCAAAATGTACTCCCTGCCGAGCTCAACACTTCCCATCAAAATGAAAAGGTCAGGCCTAGCAATGGCTGCAACCAATTCCCGCAGTACTGTAACCACTGTCACCCTACAAGTGTCACAATATACTGCGTCATCGGTTAAAAACCCGCCCCACCTAGTCCAATGGCAACACCAATGACTAGTGGGCAGATCACCAGAATACAGGCCATACTAATCTGTACTAGCAGATAGATGGTACCTCAATATCCTGTTACAATACTACCGACCATTAATGGAATGACACAAAGTGTCACTCTACATTGTGTACACGGTAGACCGCCTCACTCAATCAATGGAACCCCAGAGATTAGTGGGCAGATCCCAGAACATGATTCATACTAATCTGAACAAGCAGATAGATTACGTCACATTCCGTCAAATTGTCATGACCGGTCTAATAGTATCGTAACCCAGGTTACTACTAATATCCCTCATCATCCCGCCTCACTCCAGTGAATCACTGGTGGACAGATCAATACATGCCCTCTACTGTACTGAACCTGTCAGTCAGGAGTCATGCCAAAAATATGTCCTTCTATCAGAAGCGGACCTGATAGAGACCCTGTCTCCACAGTCCTGCATTCCTCTCCTCCTAGCTCAAAGTCTCCCTTCAGCCACGCTGAGTACAGACTGAGCCAAAGAGTTAGAAGACATATCCAAGAGATAGAAACGGATAAATGGAGACGGTGTTGACCATGACGCCGCTCTACATATATCCTCTACCCCTGTTCCTCTGAAAAGGGCAGTAGAAGCTGCTACTCCACGAGTGGAGTGAGCTCTGATACCCTGAGGCAATTGTCGCCCCGCTGCCTCATAAGCTGTCTCAATGCCCTCACAGAGCCAATGAGACAGACGCTGTTTCGAAAGTGGTCTACCTAGTGCAGCAGCACCATGACACACAAACAGCTGAGGCGATGACCTAATCGCTGCTGTGCGCTCAATGTAACACGCCAAGGCGCGTACTGGGCACAGGCGATGGAGCATTTCCTCACTCCTCTCTCTATGAGGAGGAGGAGAAAAAGGCCATAGCTCCACGGTCTGTGATCTATATGAACTCCTAATAACCTTCGGCACAAATGCCGGGTTAGGACGTAACACCGCTCTGCTCAGATCGCCATTAATGGCCAGGCAGTCGGGTCTCGTCGAAAGAGCACACAAATCACTAACACGCTTAGCCGTAGTCAAAGCGAGCAACAGTGCTGTCTTCAAAGACAGCATCTTGAGGAGTATTTGATTCAATGGCTCGAACGACGACTTACATAGCGCTTCGAGTACCAAAGCCAAATCCCACTGAGGAAGCGTGGCTCTAGGTGTTGGCCTAAGCCGCCGCGTTCCTAATAGGAAACGTTTCACTAGAGGGTGGCTAAAGACATTGTCTCTGCCAAACCCCTCGTGACAAGCTGAAATCGCCGCTGCAAACACCTTAATGGTGGCGGGCGATCTCTGCTCGTCAAACATAAGCTGTAGGAAAGAGAGAATACTCTCAACCTGACAGCTCATGGGGTCTACACCTTGTGTGACACACCATTGTGAAAACACGTTCCATCTACTGGCATACATCTTAGAAGTGGAACTGGCACGTGAACCCTGTATGGTCCTGATCACCGCATCAGATAACCCACGGCGCTCTAGCCTGTCCCTCTCAGCAGCCAGGCCTTCAGTGGTTGGCCGATAATGGGCAACTGCCCTATCGTGCCTCCCGCCTGAGACAACGCGTCCCGTCGATGTGGAATTGGCCAAGGTGGCGCAATCAACATCTGACTCATCTCCGCAAACCAAGGAGCCCCTGGGCGATCGGGGGCTACCAGTATCACTGACAGCCCTCCTGACCTCACCCTGGCTAACAGTGGGAGAATGCAGGACAGCGGAGGGAATGCATACAGAAGAACTCTCGGCCACGGGTGGTGCGCAAAGGCGTCTCTTCCTAGTGGCGGTTCTTCCTGTTCCCTCAGAGCGAACCATAGGGGACATTGCGCGTTCACACGTGACTCAAATAGATCCAACTCGGCTCTCCCGAACTGTTCCCAAATTTGGAGAACAATGTCCGGATGCAGACACCACTCGTCGTCTCGAGGACCCCCTCTTGACATGAGGTCTGCTCCTACGTTCAAGTAGCCCGGAATGTGTGCTGCTCTCAATGAGCGAAGGTGCTCGTGAGCCCACAGCCACAATTCCTCTGCCGCCCGATGGAGAGCAGGAGACCTGACTCCTCCCTGGCGATTTATGTGGGCTACTGTGGTCCGGTTGTCTGACCAGACCAACACATCGCGACCCCGAAGGGTAGACGCGAAGTGGGTCAAAACCAGTCGAACCGTTTCCAACTCCAAGAGGTTGATGTGACGACTCGAAAGAGGCCACACACCTCCTATCGCTTGGGTCTGACATGTCCCTTCCCATCCCGTCAGAGACGCATCTGTGAACACTGGGATGTAAGAGGAGTTTTTCCAATAGTTCAGATCTGCACTGAGCGAGAGGGGAACCACCACCAACCGATGACGTTGACGCAATGGGTCTAGTCTTAGTTGGGCGAACCATCGCTGCATCCTGCGCATGTGCAGGAGTCCCAGCGGAACCACAGAGTGGGCTGACGACATGAGACCCAAGAGTGACATGATCGACAGCGCCGTCACCGTGTGATTCGGACGACACTTCCTCAGGGCTAGCAACAAGGCTACCCTTCGGGGGTCCGAAATTCGAGCCCTCATCATTACAGTGTCTAGCTGTATCCCCAGGTAGACAATCTGATGACTGGGCCAGGGCGTGCTTTTTTTCCAATTCACAGCGAACCCCAGACGTGTGAGATGAATCACTGTCTGTGTTGTGTGAGTGATCGCCAGCTCTGCTGACGGGGCGAGAACCAGTAGGTCGTCTAGGTAGGCTAGTAGCCGTATTCCCTGACGACGCAACGGTTCCAATGCCGCCTCCACACACTTGGAAAACGTGCGAGGTGCCAGGGCGTACCCAAATGGCATCCTCGTGTATTCGTACGCCACCCCTTGAAAGGCGAATCGCAGAAACTTCCTGTGACGCGGCTGTACCGGCACATGAAAGTACGCGTCCTTTAGGTCTATGCTCGCACAAAAGTCTCCTTTCTGGACACATTCCAGCAGACGTTTTGTCGTTAGCATTCGAAAGGGCCGTTTGGTTACGCTCTCGTTGAGAATGCGTAAATCCAATATCGGCCTCATTCCCCCCGTCTTTTTGGGCACCAGGAAGTAGGGCGAATATAACCCCTTGTTCCTTTGCTCCTGGGGAACCACTGTGACCGCCTCCTTCGCCAAAAGTTCCGTAATCTCTGAAACCAGAGCGGCCACTTTTTCGGGCGTTTTCATCACCGTCTCCACTACTCCCCTGAATGTGGGTGGAGTCCGATGGAATTGGAGAGCATAACACTTCTGCAACGTCTGTTGTAGCCAGCGTGAGAGGGTGCAGCTTCGCTGCCACTGCCAGCAATACAGAGAAAGCGGCCGAGCGCGAAGCTGTGGTACATTCAGTAGGAAGGACCTGTATTCCTCTATGGCCCTTGCCGCCGCTGTTCCCCAACACTGAGGTGGTGGAACAGCCCAAGGCGGGCCTCCCATGAAAGGGAGAGGAAACATTAGTGCGTTCTGAACCAGAAGGAGGGGCAGAGACGTCAGTTAAACCCGTAACCGTCGTATTCCTGCCCTCCGTGAACGCAGCGCGGGTCTGAATTGCACTGACCGAGGTCACAGCCTGCGACAGGGCACCATCCCCAGCAAGCGATTGCGTCATCGTAGGTGACTGCAATCCGCTATTAGAGCCACTCACTACAATACTCCTAGGAGTCTGTAATATGAGGTCTCTTTGAGATAAACCAAGACGGCTTCTTGGTCTCTTTCCTCCTTTCACCTCCTGCGTGCGTTCAGCTCTGCACCTCTGGTGGGCTGAACTACACTCAGTGTGGTGAGCATTGGCGCGTTCAGAAAGAAGCCGGGGCGCCGATACACTGGGCACCTTCGTGACCGTGGCAATCGGGCCCTCCGTGAACACAGCATGGGTCTGAATCGCACCAACCGAGACCTTAGTCTGCGATAGTGTGCCATCCCCAAATAGCGACTGCGTCAACATGTCAGAGTTTGACCGAGACTGCTGTCTGCTATGTGAAGCACTTCTTATACCTGAAGTGTTATGTGTACCTACTCTGAATGCCTGTTCAGCAACGCACCCTTGGTGGGCTGAACGGCGCTTAGAGTGGTAGGGTAGAGAGGGTGAGATTTGAACGCTCTCGGACGTATTATGGAAAAGGGGCTCTTTTTTGACAAAGTCAGGTGGAGCCAACTCTTTATTTAACACATCAACAAAAGCAATACCATCATCACCCATCCCTTCAACCGAAGGGTGGGGGGGAACAGTGGTCACGTTCGAAGATGACGTGTCCTCCATTCGCTCCCCCGCGTCCCGTCATGTGCGCCTCCTCTTGTGGCCTCCCTTAGGAGCCCAAGTCGGCGTCCTCACCACCTCCCTCACCGGCTGCAACGGGGCCACCTCCCAAAAAAACGCCCAGCGCTGCTTCCTCTCCTTTGTAGAAAGGAGGGCGCAGGAGGCGCAGTTAGGGGGACTGCAGACGCCCTCTTTGGCATGCTGGGACCCTAGACACACGAAACATAAGTCGTGGGAGTCGCCGGCCGCCATGGAGGAGCATCTGCATTGAGCTCTGAAAAGAGCTTTTGGGGGTGGAAAATCTCCTGGTGTGCTCATTTTAGGACGACGTCGATGACTGGAAAATCTTAATTGTTTACTCAGGTGCTATGCGGAGTGTAGATTGAGGATAATGATGCTCTGTTGTGGAGTGGCAAACAATTGACTTGTAGTCAGCTTCACTGGAGTGACACGGCGAAGGTCACAATGATCTCAGACACTTCATTACTCATTATTATGGTGTAGATTAATGACACTATTGCTGGGCAGCAGTCAACTCCTTCATTTGCCATGCCGCTAGCCCCAAGACAGTCTATTATTTGGCTGATATTTGTCTAAAAATAGGTAATGTCAGCAACAAAACGCTTTATTGCACTTCAGAATAACATTGGAGTAAATGGCGATTAACCTCCGGGCCAGGTCAAGCGAGCTGACCTGCCAGAAACCCTCACACAAGCAGTGCCCATTACAGTCCCAATCAACTATAATTCAACTTGGCTTCAAATTGAGGATGACCATGCCACGTCACTTGGGGTTAGTGGCTTGTTGTCCTCAAAGTCTTTGACATGATTAATTAATAATGGGAAGACAGATAGACAAAACATAACAAAACCAACATACAGAAACACAACAAATTAACTGAAGTGTACTTGCTTGCCTAATGATTCCTAATAAATGATGCTGTATGCGTTTCCCACAGTACCCAAACTAGCCAAACATGTCAGCAGATTTCACAAAGGTGAAAGTGCCTCACTAAGTGAAGCTGTATGAAACTCATTAGCATAACAATATTGAGGTCTTGTGTGCACGGCAAACTGTAACAGTGTTAGCAAACAGCAAAGCCTTGTTAGAAAGGAGTACAATTTCACTGAGCTGGCTTATTCTCCTAATGCAGTTGTTTGTTTTACCAGGTTTCAGAGAGGTTCGACCCTCTCTACATTTGCATAGCTCTATATGTTTTTTATTCAAGTGAATATGAGTAATGCAGTGTCAGATAGGTGAAATGTAGATGTATTCATCAAATAGAAGAACGAGAATTCAAGGCCATTTCAGAGTCGGTTTCGTGGCTATGGGCACATAATAAGACAAAAAATTGCTGTAGAGTGCTGCCTTCTGCATCAGAAGTCAAACACAAAAAGCTGAACTTAAAGAATCAAGTATGTCATAAACTACCAAGAAATGCCACAATATGCAAATGATCATTGTGAAGGCTGTTGATTGTGGAACTCGTTATGTCAGTTGTTTGCATAGAGAGATTTATTATAATAAAAGCTTTTCCTCCTGAAAAGCACTTTGTCATTGTTGAGTACAGGTTGTTTCACAGCTTTCAGAGAGCCCCTTTCAAATGTGCATAGCTCAACAGTTCTACATATACAATTTTAAAAAATTACAAAAGTGCTAGAGGCGTCACTACAGACCCTTGTTTGATTCCAGGCTGTATCACAATCCGGCCGTGATTGGGAGTCCCATAGGGCGGCACACAATTGGCCCAGCGTTGCCTAGTTAAATAAAGGTAAAATAAAAAAATGGCATTCAACTTACCTCGATAAAAATAAAATGGTTGTTGAGTTCAGAACAGAATAGATTAAGTGTAGTTAAGTCCTGTTATTCAAACCATCATCATAAACAAAAAGGAATCTGCTATGTCAAATGGTAACTTGATTATTCAAAAATTCAATGTGATGTGCTTGTTTCGCAATTGTCTCTACACAGCTCATTATGGCTATTTCAGCTATTACTCCATCCCTGCAGGCTAGTTGAGACGTCATAATTGAAGGCAACCATAGTGTTGTGTTCAACATAGACTTCTTTCCTAATGCTCTCTCTTTAATAGGCCAACTGTATTGTTCTTTGGCATACAGTTTTCCATGCCAATCGTTGGCACAGTGTTTCCCAAAAGTGCTTTCCTCAATTAGCGTTGAATATGTGCAGGTGTAGAACATGGTCTGAAGCCTAGCTACAAACTTGTACTGGCTTCAGTAGGCATGGATGCTAGCCAGTGGTCGGCGTTATGAGGACCACCTAGAATCTCTCTTTTTTTAGGCAACATGGTGCTTAGAATTACATTCAAGCATATTACACACAATACCCTATAATGGCAAAGTGAAAACATGTTTTTAGAATTTTTTGAAAATGAAATACAGAAATATCTAATTTACATAAGTATTCACATTCCTGAGTGAATACATGTTAGAATAACCGTTGGCAGCGATTACAGCTGTGAGTCTTTCTGGGTAAGTCTATAAGAGCTTTGCACACCTGGATGTTACATTATTTGCCCATTATTCTTTTCAAAATTCTTAATCTCTGTCAAATTGGTTGTTGATTATTGCTAAACAACCATTTTAAATACCCCATAATGTTACAAATGTATTAAAAATGAACATCTGAAATGTCTTGAGTCAATAAGTATTCAAGTCCTTTGTTATGGCAGCCTAAATAAGTTCAGGAGTAAAAATGTGCTTAAGTCACATAATAAGTTACATAGACTTAACATGACTTTTGAATGACTACCTCATCTCTGTACCCCACACATACAATTATCTGTAAGGTCCCTCAGTCGAGCAGTGAATTTCAAACACAGATTCAACCACGAAGACCAGGGAGGTTTTACAATGCCTTGCAAAGAAGGGCACCTATTGGTAGATGGGTAAAACAAAATGTAGACACTGAATATCCTTTTGAGCATAGTGAAGTTAATTACACTTTGGATGGTGTATCAATACACCCAGTCACTACAAAGATACAGGCGTCCTTCCTAACTCAGTAGCTGGAGAGGAAGGAAACCGCTCACGTATTTCACCATGAGGCCAATGGTGACTTTAAAACAGTTACAGAGTTCAATGGCTGTGATAGGAGAAAACTGAGGATGGATTAACAACATTGTAGTTATTTCACAATACTAACCTAATTGACAGAGTGAAAAGAAGGAAGCCTGTACAGAATAAAAATATTCCTAAAAATGCATCCTGTTTGCAACAAGGCACTAAAGTAATACTGCAAGAAATCTGAATGGAGCTAAGCACAGTCTCTATGGGGGTGCCACAGGGTTCAATTCTTGGGCCGACTCTTTTCTCCGTGTATATCAATGATGTCGCTCTTGCTGCTGGTGACTCTCAGATCCACCTCTACGCAGACGACACCATTTCTTATACATCTGGCCCTTCATTGGACACTGCGTTAACAAACCTCCAAACGAGCTTCAATGCCATACAACACTCCTTCAGTAGCCTCCAACTGCTCTTAAACACTAGTAAAACTAAATGCATGCTCTTCAATCGAACGCTGCTGGCACCCGCCCACCCGACTAGAATCACTACTCTCGACGGGTCTGACCTAGAGTATGTGGACAACTACAAATACCTAGGTGTCTGGTTAGACTGTAAACTCTCCTTCCAGACTCACATTAAGAATCTCCAATCCAAAGTTAAATCTAGAATCGGCTTACTATTTCGCAACAAAGCCTCCTTCACTCATGCTGCCAAACATGCCCTCGTAAAACTGACTATCCTACCGATCCTTGACTTCGGCGATGTCATTTACAAAATAGCCTCCAACACTCTACTCAGCAAATTGGATGTAGTCTATCACAGTGCCATCCGTTTTGTCTCCAAAGCCCCATACACTACCCACCACTGTGACCTGTACGCTCTTGTTGGCTGGTCCTCACTACATGTTCGTCGTCAAACCCACTGGCTCCAGGCCATCTATAAATCACTGCTAGGCAAATCCCCGCCTTATCTTAGCTCATTGGTCACCATAGCAGCACACACCCGTAGTCTGCGCTCCAGCAGGTATATCTCACTGGTCATCCCCAAAGCCAACACCTCCTTTGGCCGCCATTCCTTCCAGTTCTCTGCTGCCAATGACTGGAACGAATTGCAAAAATCTCTGAAGCTGGAGACTCTTATCTCCCTCACTAACTTTAAGCATCAGTTGTCAGAGCACCTGACCGATCACTGCACCTGTACACAGCCCATCTGAAATTAGCCCACCCAACTACTTCATCCCTATATTGTTATTTATTTTGCTCTTTTGCACCCCAGTATCTCTATTTGCACATCATCTCTTGCACATCTATCATTCCAGTGTTAATACTAATTGTAATTATTTTGCACTATAGCCTATTTATTGCCTTACCTCCATAACTTGCTACATTTGCACACACTGTATATATATTTTCTGTTGTATTTTTTTACTTTGTTTTTTTTACCCCATATGTAACTCTGTGTTGTTGTTTTTATCGCACTGCTTTGCTTTATCTTGGCCAGGTCGCAGTTGTAAATGAGAACTTGTTCTCAACTGGCTTACCTGGTTAAATAAAGGTGAAATAAATAAAATAAAAAATAAACAGGCAAAATCCTAGAGGAAAACCTGTCTCAGTCTGTTTTCCACCAGACACTGGGAGATTAATTCACCTTTCAGTAGCACAATAACCTAAAACCCAAGGCCAAATCTACACTGCAGTTGCTTACCAAGAAGACAGTGAATGTTCCTGAGCGGCCGAGTTACAGTTTTGACTTAAATCTACTTTAACATCTATGGAAAGACTTGAAAATGGATGTTTAGCAATGATCAACAACCAATTTGGCAGAGCTTAGAAGATTTTTGAAAATAATAAATGGGTAAATATTGTACAATCCAGGTGTGCAAAGCTCTTAGAGACTTACCCAAAAAGACTCACAGCTGTAATCGCTGCCAAAGGTGATTCTAACAGGCATCAGGGGTGTAAATACTTACAGTTGAAGTCGGAAGTTTATATACACCTTAGCCAAATACATTTAAACTCAGTTTTTCACAATTCCTGACATTTAATCCTAGTAAGAATTCCCTGTTTTAGGTCAGTTAGGATCACCACTTCATTTTAAGAATGTGAAATGTCAGAATGATTTATTTCAGATTTTATTTCTTTCATCACATTCCCAGTGGGTCAGAAGTTTACATACACTCAATTAGTATTTGGTAGTATTGCCTTTAAATTGTTTAACTTTGGTCAAACATATCGGGTAGCCTTCCACAAGCTTCCCACAATAAGTTGGGTGAATTCTGACCCATTCCTCTTGACAGAGCTGGTGTAACTGAGTCAGGTTTGTAGGCCTCCTTGCTCGCACACGCTTTTTCAGTTCTGCAAACACATTTTCTATAGGATTGAGGTCAGGGCTTTGTGATGGCCACTCCAATACCTTGATTTAGTTGTCCTTAAGCCATTTTGCCACAACTTTGGAAGTATGCTTGGGGTCATTGTCCATTTGGAAGACCCATTTGCAACGAAGCTTTAACTTCCTGACTGATGTCTTGAGATGTTGCTTCAATATATCCAAATACATTTCCTTCCTCGTGATGCCATCTATTTTGTGAAGTGCACCAGTCCCTCCTGCAGCAAAGCACCCCCACAGCATGATGCTGCCACCCCCGTGCTTCACAATTGGGATGGTGTTCTTTGGCTTGCAAGCCGCCACCCTTTTCCCTCCAAACATAACGATGGTCATTATGGCCAAACGGTTAAATTTTTGTTTCATCAGACCAGAGGACATTTCTCCAAAAAGTATGATCTTTGTCCCCATGTGCAGTTGCAAACTGTAGTCTGGTTTTTTTATGGCGGTTTTGGAGCAGTGGCTTCTTCCTTGCTGAGCGGCCTTTCAGGTTATGTCGATATAGGACTCGTTTTACTGTGGATATAGATACTTTTGTACCTGTTTCCTCCAGCATCTTCACAAGGTCCTTTGCTGTTGTTCTGGGATTGATTTGCACTTCTCGCACCAAAGTACGTTCATCTCTAGGAGACAGAACGCATCTCCTTCCTGAGCGGTTTGATGGCTGCGTGGTCCCATGGTGTTTATACTTGCGTACTATTGTTTGTACAGATGAATGTGGTACCTTCAGGCGTTTGGAAATTGCTCCCAAGGATGAACCAGACTTGTGGAGGTCTACAATTTTTTTTCTGAGGTCTTGGCTGATTTCTTTTGATTTTCCCATTATGTCAAGCAAAGAGGCACTGAGTTTGAAGGTAGGCCTTGAAATACATCCACAGGTACACCTCCAATTTATTCAAATGTTGTCAATTAGCCTATCAGAAGCTTCTAAAGCCATGACATAAGTTTCTGGAATTTTCCAAGCTATTTAAAGGCACAGTCAACTTAGTGTATGTAAACTTCTGACCCACTGGAATTGTGATATAGTGAATTATAAGAGAAATAATCTGTCTTTAAACAATTGTTGGAAAAATTACTTGTGTCATGCACAAAGTAGATGTCCTAACCGACTTGCCAAAACTATAGTTTGTCAACAAGAAATTTGTGGAGTGGTTGAAAAACAAGTGTATGTGTATGTAAACCTCCGACTTCAACTTCTGTATTTCATTGTCAATAAATTTGCAACAAATTCTAAAAACATGTTTTCATTTTGTCATTATGGGGTATTGTGTGTAGATGGGTGAAAAAAAAACATATATTTAATCCATGTTGAATTCAGACTGTAACACAACAAAATGTGGAATAAGTCAAGGGGTATGAATACTTTCTGAAGGCACTATAAATATACATAAGCGTTATTTACCCACATTTTTTATTTTGTGCGAGCGTTTACCCGCCTTTTGCACAAAAATTCACTGAAAGTATAGGGAGTGTTACTTTACTCAGCGCTAACAGCGATCATAGTTTACCCACCTATTTTTTTACCACTACATCACTGTTTGTGTTCTAACTATTCATGTTTGCACCCAAACTATCCCTGTGTAACTGTGTTTAAGAATTGAAACCTGCTCTGGAGGTGGTTAAACCTGGTTTTAGCCAACAAGGTCGTGAGACAAATGATAATAAAGTCGCAGTACAATATTGAACAAGGCAGATTTGCCCATATTCTCTATCTACACAGTTGTATAAATGCTGATGGACACAATCCAGGTCGCCTCCTACACTGGAAATCCAGACAGAAAGCTGGTGAATATCTTTATCAATATAGCCTTGGAGAAAAAAATAATCATACAAAGAAAGAAACTGAGAATGTGGGATAAAGAACATCTACAATCTGAGCTTTCTCTGACAGATGCCCTAAGGAAAACATCACAGAGGGTCTCTGTAGCATTAAAACTCAGTCTACTTACTCGTCAGTTGTTTTTATATTTGACCAGCTCATCTTGTCCACAGGGTTGAATGTTTATCTAGTAGGTTTTGATTGAGACAAACTTAGATAAAAAGTAGTTTGATAGGTCTTTGGTGTACTTATATTTAAAATGTATATTTGCAGTATTAAACATATTGAAGCATTTTATATACAATCAGTTGCTCTTACCAGAGGTTAGGAGACAGTCACTCTGAAGATATGTAGTGAACAAAAAGTTTTAATTGAACATTATCATGTAATTTGGCTTGATTTGTATTAATTATGTCACTTGGGGGAAACAGCCATCAAGTCTGGCCTGTCTACAAAACAGAAATATAATTTTTCCAATTAGATGACTGTACACATTCAGTGTGTGTACATTAAAACACATTTGTCAGCTAACAGGTGCCTAATTACCCTAATAGATACAGTAGACGCTAACCGCTAACAACGGCTAATTCATAATGACACTTGGATGCAGCCGTCCATATGCGTACCCAGTAATTACCATGTTACAGAGAGCATAGTAAAGCATGTCCATGTTTGCTTCATTAATGTCAATGGTAAAAGTACCTGTCACATAATAAATCAAGATGAATAGTGAAATAGTGAAATATTAATGATCCCGTCTCCCTCTGACTCCTTTGCCCAGTGAAACATCACGTCACATCAAATAAAATATAATGTTTACAACAGGTGTAGTACCATAAAAGGTGAAATGTCAAACGATGTGGCTTTGTGAAGGTGCTTGATTTGTTACCCTTGTAACTAAGGAAATAATTTGAAGCATGGAGGAGATAACTTGAGTGTCATCGTCACAACCCAAACTGATAACTACAAATACCCCAAGACACCAATGTCCATGAGACACAACCACAATGTTGAAAGGCAATTCAATGAGCCTAAGGGTTCGACTCCATCCCATGGCATTATGATGTATTCACATGCTCCTCTGAAGTAGGGAAGTTGAGGGTAAAATGATGTTACCCAGGTTTCCCACTCGTAGTTCCCACTTGGAGGTTCATTATGAACGGTTTTGGACATCTGAATCTCGTATTGTGACGAGTCCCTGGGATTGCCAAGAATTTGTCAGATATATAATGTTTTATTGTCACACACACCGGATAGGTGCATTTCATTGCTGTAATGAAGCTGACTACCAATGCCCATAGAGAGTGATTAAATAACATATCTAGAAGAATATGCTTTGGCACTTTTCTTTTGAATATCAACAACATTGGTTAGGCAAAGACCCTCTAATCAGCTCTGCTATACATGGAATGGAGCAGACCTGGGTCCCCCAAAAAAATGTATGCACACATGACTGTAAGTCGCTTTGGATAAAAGCGTCTGCTAAATGGCATATTATTATTATTTATTATTATTACTGTGAAATGCTTACTTACAAGCCCTTTCCTAACAATACAGAGTTAAAAATTAAGACAATTTTGCCCCCCAAAAAAGGAAATAGTAACACAATAAAATAACAATAACGAGGCTATACACAAGGAGTCCCGGTACCGAGTCAATGTGCAGGAGTACGAGGTAGTGGACGTAATTGAGTATTATGTACATATACTGTAGGTAGGGGTAAAAGTGACTAGGCAATCAGGATAGATAATAAACAGAGTAGCAGCAGCGTATGTGAAGCGTGTGAAAGAGTGTGAAAGTGTGTCTGTGTGAGTGTGTGTGTGTGTGTGGCATCAATATGCATGTGTGTGTGTGTGTTGGAGTGTCAGTGTAGTATGTGTGAGTGTGTCGGCAGAGTCCAGTGAGTGTGCATAGAGCCAGTGTAAGAGAGTTGGTGGAAGAAAAAAAAGGTGTGTCAATGCAAATCGTCCGGGTAGCCATTTGATTAACTGTTCAGCAGTCTTATGACTTGGGGGTAGAAGCTGCTCAGGAGCCTTTTGGTCCCAGACTTGGCGCTCCGGTACCACTTGCCGTGTGGTAGCAAAGAGAACAGTCTATGACTTGGGTGGCTGAAGTCTTTGACACCGCCTGGTATAGAGGTCATAGATGGCAGCGCGCTCGGCCCCAGTGATGTACTGGGCCGTACGCATTACCCTCTGTAGCGCCTTGCAGTCAGATGCCAAGCAGTTGCCATAAGAAGTGGTGATGCAGCCAGTCAAGATGCTCTCAATGGTGCAGCCGTGTAAGTTTTTAAGGATCTGAGTGCCCATGACAATTTCTTTCAACCTCCTGAAGGGGAAGAGGCGTTGTCGTACCCTCTTCACGACTGTGTTGGTTTGTTTGGATCATGATAGGTCCTTAGTGATGTGGACACAGAGGAACTTGAAGCTCTTGACCCGCTCCACAGCCCTGTTGATGTGAATGGGGGCTTGCTTGGCCCTCCATTTTCTGTAGTCCACGATCAGCTCCTTTGTCTTACTGACGTTGTGGGAGAGGTTGTTGTCCTGGCACAACACTGCCAGTTCTCTCACCTCCTCCCTATATGCTGTCTCATCATCGTTGGTGATCAGGCCTACCACCGTTGTGGGTGAACAGGGAATACAGGAGGGGACTAAGCACACACCCCTGAGAGGCCCCCGTGTTGAGGGTCAGCGTGGCGGATGTTTTGTTACCGACCCTCACCACCTGGGGGCGGCCCGTCAGAAAATCCAGGATCCAGTTGCAGAGGGAGGTGTTCAGTCTCAGGCTCCTTAGCTTAGTGATGAGCTTGAAGGGTACTATGGTGTTGAACACTGAGCTATAGTCAATTAACAGCATTCTCAAGTAGGTGTTCCTTTTGTCCAGGTGGGAAAGGGCAGTGTGGAGTGCAATAGAGATAGCGTCATCTGTGAATCTGTCGGGGCAGTATGCGAGTTGGAGTGGGTCCAGGGTGTCTGGGATGATGGTGTTGATGTGAGCCATGACCAGCCTTTCAAAGCATTTCATGGCTACAGATGTGAGTGCTACATGGCAATAGTCATTTAGACAGGTTACCTTGGCGTTCTTGGGCACAGGGACTATGGTGGTCTGCTTGAAACATGTAGGTATTACAGACTGGGTCAGGGAGAGGTTGAAAATATCAGTGAAGACACTTGCCAGCTGGTCAGTGCATGCTCTGAGTACGCATCCTGGTAATATGTCTGTCCCTGCGGACTTGTGAATGTGAACTTGTTTAAAGGTCTTACTCACATCGACTACAGAGAGTGTGATCACACAGACGTCCGGAACAGCTTGTTTTTCTGGCCATTGCTCTGGCCAGAAGTCCATAATGTCACTTGTGCTCATCATCACATGATGTCACACTGACTATGTTTTCTGCCTCCAGCTCCAATAGTTGCATATGTTGAGTATTCCAGATTGCATGCTTTATTTGTTTTAACCTTGAGGTCCTGTCCTGGCCCATTGTATGAAAAGAAAGAAAGTCGCACACTGAATATACTCCCAACAATTTAAAGGGAACACCTAACAAACGTTTCGGCACGCAGTGGCTGGCACATTGCTTTTATTAATGTGAAATATCAACTGTCCCCCAATCCAAATGAAAATACCCATTCATCAAATTGAAGAGAGGGACAATCAAGGCCATTTCAGAACTGGCTTCATGGTTAGGCACAAGATAACACTGATAATGCAGTAGAATGCTGTATTCACTATTCAGTTAAAGGCACACCAAAACGAAACTTTGAAAGCCATCTGCCCGTCTCTGTCGTGAAAAGCCATTGTAAACACTGTCAATTGAAAAAAATAATATCTGGCTTTGGCATTGAGGGATCTACTGTGATATAGAAGCTTTTCTCCCTCACAACATTTGATCTTCATTGAATATAGAGAGGGAAGTATATTATTCAGGCTTAGGCTAAGGCTGCCAAATTATTATTACATACTGGTAATTAGTCTCACTGCAAACAGAGTGCTTGCTGCTGTGTTATCCTCCCACTCCTCTCGTCCGTGCCCTAGCCAAGGCACTAGCTAAAATCCCCAGCAGATACAATAGAATCTATGACTCAGTGCTAAAGGGCTAACTCTCTCCTTTCACACCTGTCTGCCCGCATCCACACCAATTTGACTGTCATCCATTTTCAGGCGGTTTCTTTCTCCAGTGTTCCGCTGGATTGGAGGCAGGCAGAGTGGGTCAGTATTATTATGACCTCCCTGTTTATGACAGAGCTGTCCTGCCATCACTAGCATTATCCTAAAAGCCCAGAGTGAAGAGCCTCTGCTGTGCCTGTTTGGATTGTTCCACAACTAGAGATGCTAGGACAGGAACTTACTGGAATGTCTGCAATGATGCCAGATGCACCATTGAATAGAATGGGGATGATTCAGCACCAGGTGTAGCTATTATAAGAATGTGTGAACTGTTAATGATTAGGCCCAGGCCACTGAGCGAGCCATTTCAGTAGTGGCACAATGTACATGAGATGATTAGGGGTTGTGTTGGTTCAGCTGGGGGTTAAAGCTGGGGAAGGGGTTGTCGTATCGCGTCGAATGCTGGTGCTCATTGCTGTCAAACAAAGGAGTCCGCTCATACTGAACCTTTGATCATAAGTTTATTCATATCACAAGCTTTCAGCATGAGTTACAGGTGTCATGAAACCCCCGGAGAGCAGTGTCCTCGAATTGTAATGGCTGCTCTGCTTTCCTGTGCCTCCAGCATATACTTATAAACAATGTAAAAATATGGGTTGCTCCCTCTGCGGTCCAATCACCAGTCTCCCCTGGGGCGTCACCCTACAACTGGCTACTTTTGAACTAAGATAAACATATTTTCTTTGTTCCTCTAAAATAGTCATAATCGTCATACACGACAGGGTAAACATCCATATGGCCTTTTTGTGTGCATTTAGATATATCAGGGGCATCCATGGAAATTGTTAAGATGATGATGATGATGATGATGATGACGAGGATGATGATGATGATGGGGTAATGTCACGTCTCCTCCCATTGCTCCCCTCCGGCGCTCTGATTCGCCGGTCTACTGAGCCACCGGTCTGAGCGCACCACCTCGGCAACACCGGAATGGAAACCTAACGCACCCTAATGACCTACAGCGCACCTGCACCTCATCATCTCATCACAACCCCTATTTAGCCCTGGACTGTTCTGGATGATGTTGTGTGTGATTGTTAAGCTTCGTGTCGGTTACTCTATCTTAGTTATTTCTCTTGCTCATTGTTAAGTGAACCTTGACCTTGTTAATTCCTGCCTCTTCGTATACTCAGTACGTGTCACAGGTAACCCTGCTCTCATTCTATATGGCCACTCCTAAATTGATGGTGATGGTGTGATAAGTAAGAGCAACACGGGGGGTAGGCATTTCAGAGTAGGCATTTCATTCAGGCAATCAATACCCTTTTATTTAGCATAGTGCTCTTAAATGTTGGCTGTTGCCTTGTAGGTAAATATCTGTGACTCTTTTCCAATAATATTTCATCATAATCTCAGTTTTTATAAGAATGCTCTTTGGAAAAATATTTATCAGAGCCACAATTCACTTCACGAGCATGACAAATGGTTGTTTCAAAAGAGAATGCATCATCAAGGCTGGCTTTTAATATAATTATTTAGGTGAGTCACTCATTTTTTAAATGGTGGATGTGGAGGGACATTGCCAATGGCAGTTTTCCTGACTTACTTTGACTTAAGTTTTCAGTTGATGGTCACGCACATTCCCTTCCGCTGCCAGGTGATAATTATGCTTTGTATGTAGAAAAAATTATGGAGACTTGGCTAGCCTTTCTAGCCGTCAGCCATTTTCTCTCAGCTTCTACGTCAGGACAACAACTTCAGATTTCCCTGGCGTTTGACACACATAATAGCAGAGCTAGTTTGCTGACAGTGAGCGAATGGGAGTGTGTGAATGAGACACGCCACCGCCAATCTACATGGGGAGGCGGAATGTGACTCCCCATCCATCCATCCATCCATCACATGCTGCTGTAGTAGTTAAATGGGCAGGTTATGTGCCCAGTATCACTCCATTATTCAACAGCATACAGGCTGACATCCCCAGTAAGGGCCTGTGACAGGCAGGTAGCTGATTGCTATGTCACAGTAATGACATCTAATGAAATAATGCATCTACTAGAGTCTGACACCTTGTCGACTGTGTGACTGTCACCTCCTAAATGCTCTCCGGTGAACATGGCAGTAACTTCAGCGTTGCCGAAGAGGACATCTGGTCCCCGAGGATTTGATTTTTCCCAGCCACACTAGAATGGCATTTATTGGGTTATGATTTTGGGTTATGCTTACTGTGTATTTGAATCTGTAGCATACCATTGTTTATGGTGTCACCCCACTGTAGGAGACCATAGCAGACAATGGCTCATTTTGCAAGACCTGATTCACTACTTGATATAAGCTTCAGAACTCAATCACATTTCTGCAGTTGACTGAGGAATAAGCACAGACACAGCTCTGTTTCATAAAGCTGTGCAAATGGGTCACCAAAAGTTCAGGATGCTTTTAATAATGTTCGCAGACATGGTATCATTGATAAGCCACAGAAAGTGATGTTTTTGCAATAAGATAGGCATCACAGCCCCAATGCATAAGTCAATACACAGACACATCCTGTAACAAATGAATCTATGCCCCAACTTGGCTTACAGTACCTCTTAAACCTGTGTATGCCTGTGTGTACTGTAAGCTGTGTTCAATGAATGGCACAGATGCTCATATTCAGGACAAATAGTGCAGCACATAGCCTCACACAATGTATAATGAAGCAGGTGGGATATCGCTGCCTGCACCTTGTGCTGAAGGGCAAAAAAAAAGATTGTCCCTAAATCTGCAGTGAGTAACCTGGCATTCTAGGTCAAATAAATACCAGATTAACACACACACAAACACACATACACACACACCTTCTTAGGATATGGAATATAGGATATCTAGGACTTTACCCAAACACTTATTTTCAAATGCTGGCTGCAAACAGCTGTAGTATGCAGGGTTTATTTAGTGCTTTTCATGGTATTGTATTTCAGTGGCTATGCTGTGTTTGCAATGCAACATATTTTCCCAGAGATAATGACACGTATTGCTCTTCTCAGTGCATACATTTATTATAACATTTTCAAATTATGCACCAGCAGGCACATTGTTACAATGTACAGAAAACCATTTGGCACATAAGTATGGTATTATGCATACCCAATTATCACATAATTAATTCACATAATAATTCATTTACATTCATAAATCACGTTTGCAGCAATACATTTGCAGCAAATGTGTCTTCTAGAAATGACATTTGAGATGGTGAGTACAATGTTTACAAGGAAGCATAAAAGGCTTATCAAATAAATCTGATGAATGGTTGCTCATTATTTCAGGCCCTATAGAATGCAATATAACAACTGAATGACAAGTAACATACTTCATGTATAGGTCGTTATCAATAAAACGTCACAATAAGGTGCAGAGCATTGGATTTGCCTGCTAGGGGGCAAGGAGACCCCCAGCTCCGTTAAAACCATTGAAAACCGCGTGCCGTTTTCAAAGGATTGTTAAATAAATGTTAACTATTTGGTTGTAATATCATCACCTCTTGAAGAGCATAGTCAGATCTACAAATTTCTGGTAATTCCATGCAAAACAATTGTGCACATTTAGCTCAGTTACTAACGGCATGCTTTTCATGATCAGTAAACAATCAAAATCAATTGATCATGTAATTTCAGATATGTGAGGGTAGCCTCAATATTGGCCACCATTAATTGGATATTTGAGTGACCTACAGTGCCTTCAGAAAGTATTCACACCCTTTGACCTTTTCCACATTTTGTTGTGTTACAGCCTGAATTTAAAATTGATTAAATGTAGATATGTGTTTGTCACTTGCCTATACACAATACCCCATGAGGTCAAAGTGGAACTGTTTTTTTTTAGATTTTTACACATTCATTAAAAATGAAAAGCTGAAATGTCTTGAGTCAGTAAGTATTCAACCCCTTTGTTATGCCAATACTAAATACGTTCAGGAGGGAAAATGTGCTTAACAAGTCACATAAGTTGCATGGATTCACTCTGTGTGCAATAATAGTGTTTAACAAGATCTCTGTACCCCACACATACAATTATCTGTAAGGTCCCTCAGTCCAGCAGTGAATTTCAAACACAGATTCAACCACAAAGACCAGGGAGGTTTTCCAATGCCTCGCCATTGGTAGATGTGTAAAAAAAAAGAAAAGAAGCAGACATTGAATATCCCTTTGAGCATGGTTAAGTTACTAATTAAACTTTGGATGGCATATCAATGCACCCAGTCACTACAAAGTGTAACGTAGGCGCAGGGAATCAGGAAACAAGTGCAGTTAGTGAGTTAAATAATAATGAACATGGAAGTACATGGAGTACTATATAAAGGGTGAGTAATCAAGGGAGTAATGAAGTGCAGGTGTGACTGATGATGAGATACAGGTGTGCGTAATGAGGGTTGCCAGGTGTGCATAAAGATGGGTTGCCAGGACCGGTGGTTAGTAAACAGGCGACGTCGAACGCCGGAGCAGGGGAGTGGGTGTAGACGTGACACAAAGATACAGGCGTCCTTTCTAACTCAGTTGCTGCAGAGGAAGGAAACCGCTAATGGATTTCACCATGAGCACAATGGTGACTTTAAAACAGTTACAGAGTTTAATGGCTGTAATAGGAGAAAACTGAGGATGGATCAACAACATTGTAGTTACTCCACAATACTAATCTAATTGACAGAGTGAAAAGAAGGAAGCTTGTACAGAATAAAAACATGCATCCTGTTTGCAACAAGGCACTAAAGTAATGCTGAACAAAAAAAAAGCAAAGCAATTAACTTTTTGTCCCGAATACAAAGTGTTACGTTTGGGGCAAATCCAATATAACATATTACTGAGTACCACTCTCCATATTTTCAAGCATAGTGGTGGCTGCATCATGTTATGGGTATGCTTGTAATCGTTAAGGATTGGGGAGTTTTTCAGGATAAAAAAGAAATGGAATGGAGCTAACCACAGGCAAAATCCTAGAAGAAAACCTGGTTCAGTCTGCTTTTTACCAGACACTGGGAGATTAATTCACCTTTGAGCAGGACAATAACCTAAAACCCAAGGCCAAATCTACACTGCAGTTGCTTACCAAGAAGACACTGAATGTTCCTGAGCGGCCGAGTTACAGTTTTGACTTAAATCTGCTTGAAAATCTATGGCAAGACTTGAAAATGGTTGTTTAGCAATAATCAATACGCAGACTGGCCTCTGCCTGGGACCTCCAAGTCCGCCACCTGAGTACATTAGGCACAAGAGGGGGATAGATGCATTTCTACTTATGTGAAGCTGACCATTATGCTAGTGCTTGAATCACTGCCAAGGCCCCAGGGTTCCGGTCCGGAAATATGCTTTCAAACTCCCAGGGTTCATCTTCGGTATTGCAGTTTAACAGAAGCCCAGCAAGACAATTTCCATAGAGAAGTTTTTTTTTAAAATCATCACTCACAGCCGAAGAAATTAACATTTTATATTCATGCTCTGACGTCATGAGCCCAGCTGCCCAGGGAGAAGTGTCCGTTGGCTTGTTTAGCTGTCCACATGCTTGGCATGCTCTGGCAGAGTTCCAGGAGCATGTTCGAGCGATACTGCTGTCTGTCCAGTGTGCGCTGAGTGCTAGTGCGCAGCAACCACGAAACGGTGTATGCGAACGTGAGTAGATTATGTTGAAAACAACGGTCGACCATCTTGGACGCAGTCTCCAGTTTTTTATACCTCAATGCTCACTGCAGGAGATCAGTAGCAGGGAATATACACAGTGCATTCGGAAAGTATTAAAGTATTCAGACCCCTTGACTTTTTCCACATTTTGTTACGTTACAGCCTTATTCTAAAATGGATTTAAAAAAACATTTCCTTCTTCAATCTACACACAATACCCCATAATGTATTGTCCTGTTGGAAGGTGAACCGTCGCCCCAGTCTGAGGTCCTGAGCGCTGTGGAGCAGGTTTTCATTAAGGATCTCTCTGTACTTTGCTCCGTTAATCTTTCCCTCGATTCTAACTAGTCTCCCAGTCCCTGCCACTGAAAAACATCCTCACAGCATGATGCTGCCACCACCATGCTCCACTGTAGGGATGGTGCCAGGTTTCCTCCAGATGTGACGCTTGACATTCAGGCCAAAGAGCTCAATCTTGGTGTCATCAGACCAGAAAATCTTGTTTCTTATGGTCTAAGAGTCCTTTAGGTGCCTTTTGGCAAACTCCAAGCGTGCAGTCATGTGCCATTTACTGAGGAGTGGCTTCCGTCTGGCCACTCTACCATAAAGGCCTGATTGGTGGAGTGCTGCAGAGATGGTTGTCCTTCTGGAAGGTTCTCCCATCTCCACAGAGGAACTCTGGAGCTCTGTCAGAGTGACCATCGGGTTCTTGGTCACCTCCCTGACCAAGGCCCTTCTCCCCCGATTCCTCAGTTTGGCCGGGCGGCCAGCTCTAGGAAGAGTTTTGGTGGTTCCTAACTTCTTCCATTTAAGAATGATGGAGGCCACAGTGTTCTTGGGGACCTTCAATGCTGCAGATCTGTGCCGCAACACAATCCTGTCTCGGAGCTCTACGGACAATTCCTTCAACCTGTCAACTGTCAACTGGTGGGACCTTATATAGACAGGTGTGTGCCTTTCTAAATCATGTCCAATCAATTGAATTTCCAACAGGTAGACTCCAATCAAGTTGTAGAAACATCTCAAGGATGATCAATGGAAACAGGATGCACCTGAGCTCAATTTCGAGTCTCATAGCAAAGTGTATGAATACTTATGTAAATAATGTATTTCTGTTTTTAATTTTTACAATACAATATTATACCTGTTTTTGCTTTGTCATTATGTGGTATTGTGTGTAGATTGATTAGGGGAACAAAAAGAATTCAATCCATTTTAGAACAAGGCTGTAACGTAACAGATTATGGAAAAAATTCAAGGGGTCTGAATAGTTTCCGAATGCACTGTAATAAGTAGAGATCAATCATAGGCTACAGTATACCCAGCGCATTGATATTGCCTCGTAAAAGCAGTGCTCATCCTGAGGGGATATGGGACACGTTGTTTAGGCAGTCTGTTTGCTTTGCTTTGAACCGAGCAAACGAGGCTCTCCAAATACTTGCTCAGTGTGGCCGACGGTTCATCGACGCATGATCTGCAGATATCCTCATTACAATGTGTATTTTTGCTGACAAAGGTCTATTGTGTATTCACGCTGTTCTGGGGGGATATTTTTTAGGGTACGCACTGTAGTCCCTTTGACATACTCACCAGGAACGGTCTTGTTATTTATGATAATTTCCCTTCAAACTCTGACACAGAAAGAACCGTAGTGGTAGCGGGTAGCTTTGTTTTGCTTTTTCCACGCTTGCTTTGCTTTGCTTTGCTTCACTTTGCTCTGCTCTGCTTTGCATCGCTCTGCCGTGCATGCTACCTCAGGGAGTGATGCCCCTGCCTCCGGCTGACAGCACCCGGTTAGGGCCACCACCCAGGGTTACCGGAAAATGTACGGTAGACTGGCCTCTCAAATCCTGGCGGGCAGCCAGTCTAGGAGATGGACAACTCCAATTACAAAGCCACAAGTCCTCAGCAGCTGACCAGGTGAATACAGGAGTCCCATCTCTCAAATGGCTGGAAAGGCAGATGAAGGCTGCAACTGATAACTGACAAAAATGTATGCACTCATTACTGTAAGTCGCTCTGGATAAGAGCGTCTGCTAAATGACTTAAAGATCAAATTTAACCCTGAGACTCTACGGAGGACATTTCCTCACAAAACTGCATGTAACTATTTATTGACTGTACCCAATCTGTAATTCAAATCAGAGACCAAATAGCATTAAATAATTAAAGATGCTGAGAGATGCCCACTGAATGAAAGTCAGTTCTCAAGTTGGCACTGTAGTTTCAAGTAGCATGGCTCTTTGAAATTCCACCGCTTTCAAGATGCAACAGAGAGAGAGAGAGACAGGGAGCATTTCAGAAGGTTTGCCAAGCCATGGTTTGGTCATTAGCATTTGATAATACATACAGATTGCAGGCACCCCATTATGTGAGCCTGGCATAACGCCTAAGAGAGAGCCATTTCCTCTGTTTGAAGGCCTGTGGAAGAAACATCTGCTCTCCTCAGGGGAGTCCCTAGTAACTACTTCAGCAATCCAGAAAGATAGTAGCTACACTGTTTAGAAAAAGGGCTCCAAAAGGGTTCTTCGGCTGTCCCCATAGGAGAACTCTTTTGGGTTTCATGTAGAACCCACTGTGGAAAGGGTTTTACATGGAACCCAAAAGGGTTCTAACTGGAACCAAAAAGTGTTATTCAAAGGGTTCTTCTATGGGGACAGCCAAAGAACCCTTTTAGGTTTTAGATAGCACCTTTTTTTCTAAGATTGTACAGCACTTTATGTATTGTTGTTTTCCCCCAACCACTAACTCCAAAACGTTTTGTGACACTGTAAAGCAGGGACGGCCTGTTCAATAGGGCGATATGGGCGACGCACTGCCAAACGGGAAAAGGAAGGGATTTTTTTCTAATCAATTATATCACGGCAACAGTAGTTATCAGTGTTCTAATCTGATCTGACTGCCACTAAATGTCAAATCAGGCTAAAGTCGTGCTTCAAATGGCCCCGCCCGTTTTTGGGGCGATTTCAGTCAGGTTGAAAATCGCCCAGAAGTCTCTCATAGCCTGTCATGTAAAATCTATTTTTTTCAAATTTCAAAGCTTTCAATACATTCTCTATGGGTGTCTGTGGGCTTGCACTTACGCGCTTTCGTCATACGTGACGTAACCATGAACGTAACTAAGAAAATAGCGGCTAGCAGCGTCTCTGTTGCGACCTGCAGTGTGGCGTTATTTTATGTTTTTAATTTGTAGACTTAGTTTACAAACATTCTGCCAACCATGGATTTCCAGTGGTGGGTTTTGGACTGATCTTGTTGATCGTGTACATACCCGCTACGAACGGACTAAATAATGAAAACGCTGCTGGCAGCGGAATCCAATACAGCTGGGAGACTTGGCTGGATGACAGAGTCCCGGACAGAGAAGTGGAGCCGGCCGGCTTCACCCTGGTCAGAGCGGACCGCGATCCTGGTAAGAGAGCGACTCTGTACCCCCGACATTGAACTGCTTTCTGTGTCACTGCGACCTTACTATCTGCCCCGTGAGTTCCCCCAATTGTTTGTTACCGTTGTGTACTGTTGATAATCACAAGTTTACTGGAGAACTGAGACCAAGTAGAGACTTTGGACAGGGTGGATATGGTATAATAAAGGCAGTTTATTCAGAGGTAAAGATATCTGGAATCGCGTGCACGGACCCGTTCGTCAAACTCTTAGGGAGCTATCTGAAGAGAGCCCCGAAAACATTGTGTGCAGACATTTTATACAATAAATGATGTAGGTTGAATCTAGTAGTTCTGATCTTCTGATTGGTCCTGATGAGTTGGGCGAGGTCCCCTCCACTGTTGCATTGGCTCTGAGTCGGGTTCTCTGTCTTCAAATGTTCAGCCTAAAGAGAGGGGATTTTTGTGTGTGTGTGTGTGTGTGTTTAACAGTGATGATGTGTGTGTGTGTGTGTGTTATCAGTGATGATGTGTGTGTGTGTGTGTGTGTGTGTGTGTGTCCTCAGAGCAAGAACTCGTGAGTTGGAAGAACTGAGAGACCTATGGCGTGGGTGTTGTCCTTGGCCACCTGCTGACAAGATAGGACTCTTTTGTCCATTGTTATAGGATAGGAACAGCATTGATTGAAAACAAACGCCCAACACAAAATGGGTCATGCACAAGATTTTAGTCAGACCAAGCTATAACATTATATATTTACTACGACAGTACATTCAACCAAAAGCTAATATAACAAAGGCATCAGAGATTATTTATAATCTGTCACAGAAACTGGAATCCATCTCCCCAGATCAGTCAATAAATGCTTCTGGTATTGACTTATATGCTGCCCCTGTCTTCATGTTGTTGCTGGACATATCTTTTTTAAAATGTGTGTAGGTCACCTAAATCATCAGAAAAATTGCCCCTCCTGAGAATTTTTTCAGGAGCCGCCACTGCTGTAAAGTCCATGGAGAATAAGATCACCTCCTCCCAGCTGCCCACTGCACTGAGGCTGTCACCACCGATAAATCTACGATAATCGAGAATTTCAACAAGCATTTTGCTACGGCTGGCCATGCTTTCCACCTAGCTACCCCTACCCCGGTCACCAGCTCTGCACCCTCCGATGCAACTTGCCCATGCCCCCCCCGCTTCTCCTTCACCCAAATTCAGATAGCTTATGTTCTGAAAGAACTGCAAAATCTGGACCCCTACAAATCAGCTGGGCTAGACAATCTGGACCCTTTCTTTCTAAAATTAGCCGCCGAAATTGTCGCAACCCCTATTACTAGCCTGTTCAACCTCTCTTTCGTATCGTCTGAGATCCCCAGAGATTGGAAAGCTGCCGCGGTCATCCCCCTCTTCAAAGGGGGTGACACTCTAGATCCAAACTGTTACAGACCTATATCCATCCTGCCCTTCGAAAGTATTTGAAAGCCAAGTTAACAAACAGATCACCGACCATTTCGAATTCCACCGTACCAGCTGGTTTCCGAGCTGGTCATGGGTGCACCTCAGCCACGCTCAAGGTCCTAAACGATATTGTAACCGCGATTGATAAAAGACAGTACTGTGCAGCCGTCTTCATCGACCTGGCCAAGGCTTTCGACTCTGTCAATCACCGCATTCTTATTGGCAGACTAAATAGCCTTAGTTTCTCAAATGACTGCCTCGCCTGGTTCACCAACTACTTCTCATAGTTCAATGTGTCAAATCGGAAGGCCTGTTGTCTGGACCTCTGGCAGTCTCTATGGGGGTGCCACAGGGTTCAATTCTCGGGCCGACTCTATTCTCTGTGTATATCAATGATGTCGCTCTTGCTGCTGTTGACTCTCAGATCCACCTCTACACAGACGACACCATTTTGTATACTGTACATCTGGTCCTTCATTGGACACTGTGTTAACAAACCTCCAAACGCGCTTCAATGCCATACAGCACTCCTTCCGTAGCCTCCAACTGCTCTTAAACGATAGTAAAACTAAATGCATGCTCTTCAATCGAACGCTGCTTGCACCCGCCCGCCCGACTAGAATCACTACTCTCGGTGGGTCTGACTTAGAATATGTGGACAACTACAAATACCTAGGTGTCTGGTTAGACCGTAAACTCTCCTTCCAGACTCACATTAAGCATCTCCAATCCAAAGTTAGATCTAGAATCGGCTTCCTATTTCGCAATAAAGCCTCCTTCACTCATGCTGCCAAACATTCCCTCGTAAAACTGACTATCCTACCGATCCTTGACTTCGGCGATGTCATTTACAAAATAGCCTCAAACACTCTACTCAGCAAATTGGATGTAGTCTATCACAGTGCCATCCGTTTTGTCACCAAAGCCCCATATACTACCCACCATTGTGACCTGTATGCTCTCGTTGGCTGGCCCTCACTACATATTCGTTGCAAAACCCACTGGCTCCATGTCATCTATAAATCACTGCTAGGCAAATCCCCGCCTTATCTTAGCTCATTGGTCACCATAGCAACACCCACCCGTAGTATGCGCTCCAGCAGGTATATCTCACTGGTCATCCCCAAAGCCAACACCTCCTTTGGCCGCTATTCCTTCTAGTTCTCTGCTGCCAATGACTGGAACGAACTGCAAAAATCTCTGAAGCTGGAGACTCTTATCTCCCTCACTAACTTTAAGCATCAGTTGTCAGAGCAGCTTACCGATCACTGCACCTGTACACAGCCCATCTGTAATTAGCCCACCCAACTACCTCATCCCCATATTGTTATTTATTTTGCTAATTTGCACCCCAGTATCTCTATTTGCACATCATCTTCTGCACATCTATCACTCCAGTGTTAATATTAAATTGTAATTATTTTGCACTATGGCCTATTTATTGCCTTACCTCCATAACTTACTACATTTGCACACACTGTATATAGATTTTCTATTGTGTTATTGACTGTACATTTTGTTTATTCCATATGTAACTGTGTTGTTGTTTTTATCGCACTGCTTTGCTTTATCTTGGCCAGGTCGCAGTTGTAAATGAGAACTTGTTCTCAACTGGCTTACCTGGTTAAAAATAAAGTGGCACTAACTGCAGGTTAATATAATTTTAGAAGCCAGATGAGTAATGTTTAAAAATCATTACAGAAGTAAAGAAACGTGTTTGTTTTCTTGTTATGAGCCACCTTATGAAACTAGTTTCAATTTCTAATGACAACGTCAACCTCAAGTCATGCTTTTAAGGAAAAAAGTTGTTTCTGTGTTCATGGTAGCGTCAGTCATCATTCTAATTCAGTTATATCATGCTAAACCACAAAGTATTATAGCGAAAGACCAAATTGTGCCTCAAACCAGATCAAACCAGATGCCACCACACCCATCACATTTAATTTTCTCCATAATTCATAAACAGTAATCCCTTGGTGTTACTGTCTAGTGCCGTCTCCTGAGATAATGTAACAGGGTGAAGATTGCCCTGTTACTAGGAAGCCATTTGAAGTGTTGCATTTGTGTTGAATGTGCTCTGTTATTGACTATGTTTGTCTTCCTACTTGCAGGTTAATGAGGGGATTGAGCATACCTGTGCCCCTCCCCCACACATGGTGTGCTCTGGGCGCAGAAGCCAGGTCAGGGAGAGGTTGCCAGCAGGGGGCGCCAAGCTGCCATGCCCCTCTCCCGCAAGGGTGATTGTTAGTATTGTTATTGAGGTTCATTGTTAAAGTGATATTAAGGTAAAGAGTATTATTTGTTGCTTGGTGTGGCAACTTGGAGACCAACCAGGTACAGTGCACTTTGTGCTTGTATTGTATTTCATGCTGTGTACTCTTAAAGCGCAAGGCTACATTTTACATTTGCCTAGAGCCTTACTATTTAGTACTTGTACTTATTGTTATTAACTTTGCAACTTTTGTGTGTCTTCGTCATGTTTGCTGTGTACCCACCTAACCTGAGTTCTGTGTATTAACTAGAAATCTACTTTGTGCTGTGCTATACCTATTTAACTTTGGTGTGTATCTAACCCATGCAACTTAAAGCCTGAAATATGTAACTTTTTGGGCGACCCGACCAAATTCACAGAGAAATGTTAGTTATAGATCTGTCATTCTCATTGAAAGCAAGTCTAAGAAGTGGTAGATCTGTTCTATGTGAGCTATTTATTTTTGTTTTTGCGTCTTTTACTTTTGGTTTTGTACACCAGCTTCAAACAGCTGAAAATACAATATTTTTGGTAATGGAAAATATATTTCAGAGATTTAGTTGGTACAATGATTCTCTACTTGCTTGTTTTGTCACATAAACTGAAATTAGGCGAACTATTAGAATTTTAGCAACCAGAAAATGTCTGAGCGATTTCTGCATAATGCATCTTTAAATACAATAAGTCTACTTGTGCATAGTATTTTTGGGCTCCTGCGTAAGGCAAAAATATTTTGTGAACCACTCAAGCTTCCTTAATTATTGAAACTGTAATAACTGTGTAATAAACAATAGATATTTTGTAATTCTGTGATTGTGTGATGTGTTTCTATGGCCTTGTACCCAGTCATAGGCCTGTTCGTTACAAGATGACATGTGGTGAGGATTTCTTTGATTACAGAGCCTTGCTAGAGAGAATGAAGCCCTTGGGAGAAGGTGATGAATGGAGAGATTGGTAGTATTGTACCCCATCAACAGACAAGACTAATGAGGCTGTAAACTTAATGGAACTTCAGAAAACACACACAGTAAAGTAAGTATCAAGCTGTCCAATTAGTTTTTTGGGGTTGAGTACATGGTGAAGCTATGACATGTGGTGCAGATATATATCAGCTAAAACAAGTTATTCTGAATGTTTTGGGTTGCTAAAGTAAGTTGTTTGCTGATTTGTTTTCTCTTCGTGTATGAATTGTCCATGTTGTCCCGACTTAGCAGCAAAAACATGCATTCCTGCAGCATCCACCAATGCATCTGCATAACATTTACATTTACATTTACGTCATTTAGCAGACAATGTATTACATACATAGCAAGGATACTTCTTGAGAATTCTTGAGGCATTTTTAATGGCCATGAGAGAGAGAGACACACAATCATGTGATGTGTAGAATATTGTGATATATTCAGATGAGTGCATGACTGGTGATGTCATAGACAGTCTCTTTATATTTCCCTTAGCACCTTTACATGCAGGTAAGATGCTTTTGTCGCCAGCCAAAATATAATTGGAATGAAAATATCAAAGTGAAAATAGCCTATCTGAAATAGAGAGAAAGCGAAACATGGCCATGGCCCACCTCATCAGAATGCTGCCTCTAATTTACAGGTGTAATCAGCCTGTCAAGAACGAATGGACATCCTAATGCCTCCACACATGGCTTGGTCCAAATCATCCGGAACAGCTTGAATGGGCAACGGGATTAACCCAGGGAGTTGACACATCTCCATCATTTCAAGTCATCTGAAATGGGAATCTCAATCCTCGCTGTGTATTTATCAACTGGCAGTCCTGAGCCTAATCAATCTGACATGCCATCTGCCTTAACTTCATAACCATCTGCACCGCAATCAGTCCGAGGCATTCTCTCCCTCCGTGGCCCCAATCTCCTAATATTGTGTTTGTAATATCAACTGTGCTTCTAATTAATGGAATTGTATGGTAGAGAATGATAAACAGATGGCACCTTGGGGTAAACCCAAATAAATACAATTATGTCAAAAACAGTCAGTGACAAATTCTATAACGTCCTATGATTAATAGGGATGGGGTGGTTATTGCAGGGAGATTCACAATAATTCCTCTAGGCAAAAATATACAGGTACCAGCATAAGAAACCATTTCAGTGTATAAACAAATTACAGTGGATTGCTCTTTCTAGACATAACGAAAAATCAATTATGTTAATCGGATGTGACCAATATGAGTGAGAAACAATAATTTAGATCCGTGCTTCATTTGATATTTCACGATTCATATGTACCATTCAGACGTCAGGTGACTGGATGACAGGCTTCAGTAGACCGGCTCTTTTTGATATCCCCATTGGACATCCTTATCACATACCAGCATGAATTTATGACCCATATTAAAGAGCTGGGAGCTTGTATGAGCTAATGCTTATTCTCCCATGATTGCATTCATTTGTCTAATGACCAATAGTTGGTTTTGAATTCAGGCCAGGCCACAAATAAAAGCAGGAAGAAACACAACAATTTCAAAGGCATTGATGTGCACCATTAAGAGAGAACAAGGCGTTTCCGTGTCACCGGAGATTTACACACATGCGTTATACATAACGTGCGGCCTATGTCAGAAGATGTGGAAGAATCCATTGAACAACGATAAACTTTCTGGGTCCCCCCCTGGGGGCCAGGCCTTTGGCGTAACCCGCCTTCTGACATTTGTGCCTCCTTTTCCACTGAATGCCCAACTACATGTTATGTCTCATTGGGCTGTAGCAATCAGCATTAGTAATGAGTTTTAGCTTCCGACATAATGAATTTACAGATGGGGGTCACAGAGTCCTGTTGTAGCTGTCTGGATTTGCCTCTTCTGTGGCTAGACATAAAAATAATAGATAGTGCTGCTCTGTCAATGGTGGATTCAATGTTAAAGGAAAGTAGAATCGTCACTGCAAATAAAGGGCTATTATGTGGCAGAACAACAAACCTTTATCTAATACAAACTACATTTCTATCACATACAGTAAACATAATGTTCTATCTATTTGTATTAAATGTAGCCTCCCATTAACATGTTGATTAAGTTATAGAAATGTGTGATGGAAGTTTTTCAAAGGGTTTTTGGGAAAATTAGAAATAGATTTGGAAGTAGACTGACAAAGTTTGAGTTATCCAGTCAGTAAGCAGGGAGTTTTGGTTGAGCTTTTCTATATATTTTTTTATAGACACTGGCTTACATTAGTGGATAGCACTCTGCTAGACTCCTTGGGCCTAATTGAATCTGTGGACTCAATCATTCCTGTTTTCATTCAATTAAAGCAAATCTTTCCTGGTAGTGTCTGGTAGTCTCGTGACGCATTACTAAAGCGAGTGTATAGAATACAAATAATTGTCCCATAACCCTAGCCAATGGTTTTCAGTTCAGATTCTATGAAGCTAAAGACCTACACTACATGACCAAAAGTATGTGGACACCTGCTCGTCGAACATCTCATCCCCCTTTGCTGCTATAACAGCCTCCACTCTTCTGGGAAGGCTTTCCACTAGATGTTGGAACATTGCTGTGGGGACTTGCTTCCATTCAGCCAAAAGAGCATTAGTGAGGTTGGGCTATTGATGTTGGCCGATTAGGCCTGACTCGCAGTCGGCATTCCAATTAATCCCAAAGGTATTCGATGGGGTTTAGATCAGGGCTCTGTGCAGGCCAGTCAAGTTCTTCCACACTGATCTTGACAAACCATTTCTGTATGGACATCGCTTTGTGCATGGAGGCATTGTCATGCTGAAACAAGAAAGGGCCTTCCCCAAACTGTTGCCACAAAGTTGGAAGCACCGAATCGTCTAGAATGTCATTGTATGCTGTAGCGTTAAGATTTCCCTTCACTGGAACTAAGGGGCCTATCCCGAACAATGAAAACAGCCCCAGACCATTATTCCTCCTCCACCAAACTTTACAGTTGCCACTATGAATGGCGCCGGAGAAGATGGCTGCCGTTTTACAGCCCTCTAACCAATTGTACTATTATGTGTGTTTTTCCGCGTTATTTGTAATTTATTTTGTACATAATGTTTCTGCCATCGTCTCTTATAACCAAAAAGAGCTTCTGGATATCAGGACAGCGATTACTCAACTCGTATTGGAAGAAGAGTTTTTCTTCAACGAGGCGGCCGCGAAGGATATCGTGGACACCCGACAAGGCCCAAATCCCCGTCATTCGCATGAGAAAGAGACGGAGATATCGTGGACGTAGGTCGGGGTGCCTTGTAAGGATCCGATGGCGAGCGAGTAAACTGCCTCTCCCATCAATCCTATTAGCCAATCTTCAATCATTTGAGAATAAATTGGATGACCTAAGATTACGGTTATCCGACCAACGAGACATTAAAAACTGTAATATCTTATGTTTCACCGAGTCGTGGCTGAACGACGACATGGACAACATACAGCTAGCGGGCTATACGCTACATCGGCAGGATAGAATGGCTGACTCCAGTAAGACAAGGGGTGGCGGTCTGTGTATATTTGTAAACAACAGCTGGTGCACAAAATCAAATACAAAGGAAGTCTTGAGGTTTTGCTCGCCTGAGGTAGAGTATCTTATGATAAGCTGTAGACCACACTATTTACCAAGAGAGTTTTCATCTATATTTTTCATAGCTGTCTATTTACCACCACAAACCAATGCTGGCATTAAGATTGCACTGAATGAGCTGTACAAGGCCATAACTAAACAGGAAAATGCTCATCCAGAGTCAGCGCTCCTAGTGGCCGGGGACTTTAATGCAGGGAAACTTAAATCCGTTCTACCTAATTTCTACCAGCATGTTAAATGTGCAACCAGAGGAAAAAAAACTCTAGACCACCTTTACTCCACACACAGAGACGCATACAAAGCTCTCCCTCGCCCTCCATTTGGCAAATCTGACCATAACTCTATCCTGCTGATTCCTGCTTATAAGCAAAAACTAAAGCAGGAAGCACCAGTGACTCGTTTAATAAAAAAGTGGTCAGATGACGCAGATGCTAAGCTACAGGACTGTTTTGCTAGCACAGACTGGAACATGTTCCAGGATTCTTCAGATAGCATTGAGGAGTACACCACATCAGTCACTGGCTTCATCAATAAGTGCATCGATGATGTCGTCCCCACAGTGACCGTATGTACATACCCCAACCAGAAGCCATGGAATACAGGAAACATCCGCACTGAGCTAAAGGGTAGAGCTGCCACTTTCAAGGAGCGGGACTCTAACCCGGACGCATATAAGAACTCCCGCTATGCCCTCCGACGAACCATCAAACAGGCAAAGAGTCAATACAGGACTAAGATTGAATCGTACTACACCGGCTCTGATGCTCGTCGGATGTGGCAGGGCTTGAAAACTATTACAGACTACAAAGGGAAGCACAGCCGCAAGCTGCCCAGTGACACAAGACTTTCAGACGAGCTAAACCACTTCTATGCTCGCTTCGAGGCAAGCAACACTGAAGCATGCATGAGAGCACCAGCTGTTCCGGATGACTATGTGATCACGCTCTCCGTAGCCGATGTGAGTAAGACTTTTAAGCAGGTCAACATTCACAAATCCGCAGGGCCAGACAGATTAACAGGACGTGTACTCCGAGCATGTGCTGACCAACTGGCAAGTGTCTTCACTGACATTTTCAACATGTCCCTGACTGAGTCTGTAATACCAACATGTTTCAAGCAGACCAACATAGTCCCCGTGCCCAAGGACACTAAGATAATCTGCCTAAATGACTACCGACCCGTAGCACTGACGTCTGTAGCCATGAAGTGCTTTGAAAGGCTGGTCATGACTCACATCAACACCATTATCACAGAAACCCTAGACCCACTCCAATTTGCAAACCGCCCCAACAGATCCACAGATGATGCAATCTCTATTGCACTCCACACTGCCCTTTCCCACCTGGACAAGAGGAACACCTACGTGAGAATTCTATTCATTGACTACAGCTCAGCATTCAACACCATAGTGCCCTCTAAGCTCATCACTAAGCTAAGGATCCTGGGACTAAACACCTCCCTCTGCAACTGGATCCTGGACTTCCTGAAGGGGCGCCCCCAGGTGGTAAGGGTAGGTAACAACACATCTGCCACACTGATCCTCAACACGGGGGCCCCTCAGGGGTGCGTGCTCAGTCCCCTCCTGTACTCCCTGTTCACCCATGACTGCATGGCCAGGCACGACTCCAACACCATCATTAAGTTTGCCGACGACACAACAGTGGTAGGCCTGATCACCGACAACAATGAGACAGCCTATAGGGAGGAGGTCAGAGACCTGGCCGTGTGGTGCCAGGATAACAACCTCTCCCTCAACGTGACCAAGACAAAGGAGATGATTGTGGACTATAGGAAAAAAAAGAGGACTGAGCACGCCCCCATTCTCATCGACGGGGCTGTAGTGGAACAGGTTGAGAGCTTCAAGTTCCTTGGTGTCCACATCACCAACGAACTATCATGGTCCAAACACACCAAGACAGTCGTGAAGAGGGCACGACAAAGCCTATTCCCCATCAGGAGACTGAAAAGATTTGGCATGGGTCCTCAGATCCTCAAAAAATTCTACAGCTGCACCATCGAGAGCATCCTGACTGGTTGCATCACCGCCTGGTATGGCACTACAGAGGGTAGTGCATACGGCCCAGTACATCACTGGGGCCAAGCTTCCTGCCATCCAGGACCTCTATACCAGGCGGTGTCAGAGGAAGGCACTCAAAATTGTCAAAGACTCCAGCCACCCTAGTCATAGACTGTTCTCTCTGCTACCGCACGGCAAGCAGTACCGGAGTGCCAAGTCTAGGTCCAAAAGACTTCTCAACAGCTTCTACCCCCAAGCCATAAGACTCCTGAACAGCTAATCATGGCTACCCAGACCCCCACCCCCCAACCCATCTTTTTACGCTGCTGCTACTCTGTTAATTATTTATGCATAGTCACTTTAACTCTACCCACATGTACATATTACTTCAACTACCTCAACTAGCCGGTGCCCCCGCACATTGACTCTGCACCGGTACCCCCCTGTATATATAGCCTCCCTACTGTTATTTTATTTAACTTCTGCTCTTTTTTTTCTCAACACTTTTTTTGTTGTTGTTTTATTTTACTTTTTTATAAAAAATAAATGCACTGTTGGTTAAGGGCTGTAAGTAAGCATTTCACTGTAATGTCTGCACCTGTTGTATTCGGCGCATGTGGCCAATAAAATTTGTTTTGATTTGATTTGATATGATATGCATTGGGGCAGGTAGTGTTCTCCCGGCATCCGCCAAACCCAGATTCCTCTGTCGGACTGCCAGATGGTGAAGCGTGATTCATCACTCCAGAGAAGGCGTTTCCACTGCTGCAGAATCCAATGGCGGCGAGCTTTACACCAGTCTAGCCGACACTTGGCATTGCGCATGGTGATCTTAGGCTTGTGTGCGGCTGCTCGGCCATGGAAACCCATTTCATGAAGCTCCCGACGAACAGTTATTTTGCTGACGTTGCTTCCAGAGGCAGTTTGGAGCTCAGTAGTGAGTGTTGCAACCGAGGACAGACGATTTTTACGTGCTTCAGCACATTCTGTGAGCTTGTGTTGCCTACCACTTCGCTGCTTTGCCGTTGTTGCTCCTAGACGTTTCCACTTCACAATAGCAGCACAGTTGACCGGGGCAGCTCTAGCAGGGCAGAAATTTGACAAACTGACTCGTTGGAAAGGTGGCATTCGATGACGGTCCCACGTTGAAAGTCACTGAGCTTTTCAGTAAGGCCATTCTACTGTCAATGTTTGTCTATGGAGATTGCATGGCTGTGTGCTCAATTTTATACACCTGTCAGCAAAGGGTATGGCTGAAATAGCGGAATCCACTCATTTGAAGGGGTGTCCATGTACTTTTGTATATATAGTGTATATAACACTACATGCCATAAAATACAAAACACAGTGCAAGGTGGTGTGATGTTCTACTTCGGAATAGTTTCATTAGGCTACAATGAGAAGCCTATTAAAGGAGATGTCTTTGTTGTGGCAGTTTCCACACTGATATCAGAGCTTGCTTTCAAAACAATCACAGCGGGGAAGCAAGCACCCACAACCTCTCGCTGGCCCCTTCAATTGGGCTTTGTTACACTGCGAGCACAAATGTGTCTACAGATGTTGAGCATTTTCAAGCTAACACTGGTTGACGCAGTATCTGAATTATTTCACTTTACAAGACACTGATGCAGACGAAAGACATCGGTACGAAAAGCAATTAGGTACCAGAGAAATTAGATCAGACTATAAATAGGTTTGTCACAAATCAAATCCTACAAAATAACAGAAGATAGACAGACAGACAATAATGTAATTGACAATCAACAGAGGTTGATAATAACTGGTTTTGGTGCCGAAAATGTTACAGGATCGGTGCAAGACAGTACAGATACAGACAGTATACAGCACAGTGTAATATAAGCATGTCTCTCCAGCCCTAGCGTCCTGTAGGTTTTCCTCCAACCTTAATCTAGCACATCTGATTCTAATAATTAGCTGGTTGATAAAATTAATAGTTACAACTGGGGTTGGAGCAAAAACCTAAAGGAAGGTAGCTCTCCAGGAACAGGGTTGGAGAGCCCTGTAGTACAGTAAACCCCTTCCAGGTGTGTTGAGGCTAAAGTTTTGGCAGTGACTCTTGTGACATTGTCACGTTGCCATCTGGGGCAGGTGACGCAGGATCCTTCTCACCTGTCAGTTCCCCAACCACACAGTGTCCCTCACCTCTGCTCTGTCCCCTAAGGGTCACCGCTCTTTGTCGATCAGCTTTTCCACAGTTGGAGGTGATTCCCAGTCTTGCCATCTGTCTTTTCTCACTTTGCTCATATTGTCAAGGGGATAATGTTGCCATCCTTACCTTGTATTCTCGCATGCTCTGTTTGTTGTCGTCGATTTGGCGAATTATGAATTATTTAGCATTTAGTCACACAGAAAAAGTGATATGACGTTATATTTGATACTTTTCCAGAGCTATAGTGTTTTGAATCTTTGTTGCAAGGCCACTCCTTACCTTAATCTCAGATAACAACGTCAATAGTTATCAGGCAGAACTCACACTCTTTCTAATCAAGGGCTTTGATTATTTGTACTATACGAACTGATTTATGTACACTCAGTACCACTCAAACGAGCAACCTGGTTTCTAGAAGGCATTGGGCCAGCCTAGGCTACACCTGATTTCTCGAAGGTAACTGGCAAGGCTACTGATGTCAGTTCCCATCGTCTGGAGTGATTATGCAGCCCCTGTTGTCTTCCAAGGCTCTGGCTAAATTGGATGTGGCAACAGAGAATCAATGAGAGCTGGGGAGTCCTGAAATAAATCGTCTTGGGAAAAACACTGGCATGCAGATTGCTGCTGTGGGGGCGCTCTGGGACACCGTGCACTGCTGCTGCTGCTGCCTGCATTAAGACATCCTCCACTGACATCTTGGAAAAAAAGGGGAAAAGACAAGGCTTTGGTTTTTTATCAGATTCATCCCTCCCTCCCTATCTCCCATGCCCCACATTGGACACAAAGACAGAGAGATCTTTGAGGCGACATCTCAGTAGGTGAAATTATGAACCTGAACCTCAGTCTCACAATGGGACAGCATTGGCTCTCTATGTTCTGTGGGTTTAGACACTTTTTTAACAGAAGATATAGACAACTGTGGGTATATGAATTATATAAAACTGCTCTGATCAGAGCTGGACTGTTGCTTTAAAGCAGACAGTCTGCACCCCAATTAATTTGAAATGATTGTTCATAGAGAACAAAAGAAAACCTCATTTATTCTTGATTTACACGTCATATTGATTTCATGCTCGCACGACTAACCTGGCTCAATAAAACTTTGAGTTCTTCAAAATTAATGATCCTCTCTGGGATTTGATACATACTCATTGTTCAGCAGCTCCAAATATGCTAATCAAATAGAAAATGCATCTCAGAATTATTCAGGTTTAGCAATTGTATGTACTATGTAACAATGTGTACCTACTGAACCTATGTATCTACCATTAGGGATACTTACTGTTAAATGGGACCAATCTTCCTGAAAGAACACAGAGAATGCAGATAATCTGATTGGCTGATTGGACAAAGGGACAGGCCAATGAGAATAGAGTTGCCACTTTGATTATGAAGGCAAGTCTTTCATTCATTGTAACACCAATGCCTCTATTGATTTTCCCCATCAAACGTCCAGACCTTCTATTTACCTTTTGCCACCTGTCCAAAATAAGCTCCAAACCCATATCTCACCACTCAGATATGCAGCGGCGGGTCAAGTATTCATTTCTCTGAAGTGGTGAGGCCTCCCTGGTGATCGTTCAGTCATAGCAAGTTTTCTGTAATTTTTCACCTGCATGACAACCCTCTGGGTCCTCTCGAGGTACACTTGTGTTCCTTAAGTGCCCGCGCGACCCACGAGACAAATTATGATATTACAACCAAAGCGCCGCAAACCGTTTATCGTGCCCGGGAGTCAAGTCAAGTCATAAGTCGCTCCTAACGGACAGACGGTTCGTAACCAGGTAGCGGCTTGACAGCTGCTCCCCAGTTTGAACATCAATTTAATTTGTGCTGTACCTGCCTGCCTCTTAGAATCTCCTAGCAGTTTTGACGTCTGTAAAGCATTCACAGTGGGATGTTGGTATTAATGAAATGTGGCTTTGAGTTCAGCCCATGTTCAGTGATGTGTCATTGTTTTCCTTCTGGCTAATAATGTGTGTTATGGCTGTAAGTGAATACGTCATCTCCGCTGAGATTTTACATAACTTATTTTAATAATGATTGTGCATGATGCGACAGTCACAACAACAACCACTGGTCGACAACAAATATGATGACTCATATAGCAGTCATACATGCCATTGTAAAAAAAATAACTCCACCAAAGATCCAGTTGTTATCCATACACAGGTGAAATCTACAACCTAAAAGGGTCCTTCGGCTGACCACATAGGATAACCCTTTTTTGTTCCAGGTTTTTAAAAAAATTGGTTCCAGGTAGGACACTTTTGGGTTCCACATAGAACAGAGGGTTCTACATGGAACCCAAAAGGGTTCTACTTGGAACCAAAAATGGTTCTCCCTGGAACAAAAAGGGTTATTATTATTATTATTATTATTATTATTATATTATTATTATTATGTTATCCTATGGGGACAGCCGAAGGACCCTTGTACAATTTACATTTATGTCATTTAGCAGACACTCTTATCCAGAGCGACTTACAGTTAGTGAGTGCATACATTTTCATACTGGCCCCCGTGGGAAACAAACCCACAACCCTGGCGTTGCAAGCGCCATGCTCTAACAACTGAGCTACAATGGCATCTATGACTGCTATATGAGTCATCATATTTGTTGTCGACCAGTGGTTGTTGTTGTGACTGTCGCATAATGCACAATCATTATTATTTTGGAGTGTATTATCGTATATGAAGATTATGTCTTTGTTAAATGTTTTTCATGAAGAAATGGAATGTTGTTTATGTTAGTATATGTTTTAGTGTAACGTCACATCCAACAGACCGGAAGTGTGTTGTAGACAGGGGAGACTGGTGATTGGCCAGAAGAGGGAGCATCAGTGTTTATAAATAGGGGGGAAAACGAAGAAGAAAGGGAGAACGAGCAGCCATTCTGAGGCGTCGCTCTCCGGGTGTCATGTCACCTGTCATTTATGCTGTAACCTCGTGATTTTAATAAAAGCCTCTAACACGATGCAGCATAAACGGACTCTTTGTTGACAGCAATAATGGCCACCACTCATCCGATACGACATAATGGCGCCCAACGTGGGGCTGGGTTTGCGTCTCTTCTTTGTTTCAGTCAACCGCCAGGCTAACTCGCTTTGAAGCATGGCCAAACAAGGGTGAGTTTTTCTTACCGCTTCGGAGTTTGTTAGATTGGATACGACTTGTGTACACTGGAGAGATGTACCATACGACCTTGCCTCGGGTGGCGTTATTGCTGATGACCAGAGTCTGTTAAAATTTATTCCATTGGAAACGGCAGATAATTGGAAGTTTTTAGAGCATTAAACTGTAGGATTTAAGTATTGAAGTGTACGATTAAGGCAGATATGCGCATTCTTTAGGGCACTGTACCGCTTTAAGACCTCCAGGGGGGGCCATTTTAGATGTTGGGCCGGCAAATCCGTTTGCACGATAGAATGGGTGGACGGTGTTTTTTTTTTTTAAAGAGAGCTCGGATTTAATGGGGTTTATCTGATTGTGATTATGATTCGACTTTCGTCCGACGGGATGTCTGATTGGGTTTGATTTCTCGGTGTAATGGTCATTAAGTCCCGGTAGCAAAAACGGTAGGATAAATATGTTTAAAAGGAAATAGGGCAGTGCAGGATATGTTTGTTTGTATGGTAGGCCGCAGTTAGCTAGAGGCTAAGGCTAATGTTAATGCTAAATGGGAGTGTGTTTCGTGCTACATGGTACAGGGCGGCTAATGCTAAATGCTAATTGTGTTGTGTGCTACATGCTAACGGATATCCTTAGAGACCCCATTGCGATGGATTAGTCTCTTAAACTTGTCTCTGTGTGTAAGTCAGGTTATATGTTTTGTGAGCGCTGTTAAATGTTGTTTGACTATAAGGGGGAAACGGGAGTTACAGCTGGACTGTTATTCTGTCTGTTTGGGGAGGGAGTAGAAAATCTCCTTCCACGGTGAAGTATTTTTGAAGGGATGTGCGCATGCGCTTGATTTTACGGGGCTAAAACTACGACATGAGGTTGTGCTAAGCCTACAAAACACTGCATTATGGGTAAAGGTCATAGGTCCCATCTGGGAGCTGCAGGGGGAGACAGAGAAACACACAGACAAAGAGATATTTGGACACGAGTATTCTAGTTGGTACATCGGCGATGGTTAAAGATGAAACTTGTTTTGTGACCTATTGAAGTTATAAATTAGATATATGGTGACGGAGTATAATGAATTGAATTAAATGACGGATTAAAATAAAATAAAAATGTTTTTGAGCGATCTATTTAGTTCTGAGGTTAGTCTTAGAGTGAATAATGGGTGAACGAAGGAATATTGAATATGGTTGAAATAACTCAGTGATTGCATTAACTACTAAAATGTGATGCTGTGTCTCTGTTTTTCTGTCATATGAGGCTATAGAACGGAGCAAAGGAGAGAGAGGGGGGCTAACGTGTGCGTGACGTGACGTGACAAGGTGTGACGAGGCAGACGAGAGGATCAGATATCAGGCTAGTTCACAAAATCATCCTTTACAAAATATGTGATGTTATGACGATTTTACATAGGCTTGGCAAATGATTCATTAAAAATTGCATTTGAGGCTCTGTGTATCACTGGGGTTTGATTGGAATTGTGTTGGGAATCAAGGACTGACATTATTCTGTAAATTTAAGATAATTAGATGCTGATAGAGCAAGGGGTTATGGGAATTGGAGTAATGGTAGGGTTACAGGCTTTGTTTATGGGTATTTTGGTCTGAAGTTGACTACTTGCATTTGATGGGTTGTGGTAAGATAGTCAACACTAATTGATAAATTGGTGACATAGGATATAGGAATAAAAATTGGTTTTAATTATTCAGGATTTTTAATGGATTTTTTTTTTTTTTTTTGGAGTTGTTGGGTTTATATTAATAATTACAGGGGGGGAAGCCATAGGCTATACAGTCTAAAATAAGATAATTCATAATAAAGGAATATAAAAGGGTTGATATAGGGGAAAAAATAGTAATTCTTTAACTAAAGTAGTGTTAGGAGAAACTAATGGCAGAAGTTAGTACACCTTTCTCACATACGGATTCAGCAAAAAGACACCCACCTTATGAGAAGGAAGCTTTCAGTGATCATCCAGGAGGGTGATTGTTGCATCAGAGATGAAGATGAACGAATAATAGATAGACGACAAGCAGAAACGACGATGAAGATGAAAATGTGATGTCTGGAAGAGAAGAGTGAGGTTAAGGAGGATGGAACTTAAAGAGGACGAGGATGATGAAGATGAGAGTGATTGAGAGAGGTCATGGGTGGATATGACTCTGTGATCTCTGATGAAAGTTGAAGGAAGAAGGATACAAGAGATGTGATCTCTGATGAAGAAAGCGATGAAGATTTGGAGATTAAAGGTGCTGTGTATTCAAAAGGAGTTGGTCCTACGAGGACTGGCAAAGAAGAAATAGGAGATATAGACCGAGACTTATCAGGCCTGGAGGAAGCGACAACTTTGGGAGAGGTAAGAGAGCTAGAGGAACAGCTCGAGACGCTGAAGATACAGAAGAGGAGAAACTGCTGAGAGGATCCCAAGAATTGGAGAAGAAGAAAGAACAGGACAAAGAAACTCTGAGAACTCAATCATACAACGGGTGGAGAAGAGAAGCTTTGGTTATGAAGAATCAGAGCGAACCAAATCAACAATCACTGTTACAGCTTCAACTGAACAATATCAAATGCAATTGTACCAGCCAAGGGGGGTACCAGATGTTCCATATCCACAGCCAGTTTCTGGACAGACACAGAATTGGAGAGGAAGAGGACGAGAAGAAATAGAAGGAGGAGGGAGATTTCAGCTACACTTCCAGCAACTTTCAGAAGACTGTTATAATTATGGACAGGTTGGTTACGTTACCTGTGATTGCAACAAGTCAGGAGGAAAAACAGAGAACATTTTTAAGGAAGATACAGGGGCAATTCAAGATCACCTGTTCTCCAGGTGAACCCTAAAGATTCTAGAGTGCCTAGAAGATCCGGAAGGGGGGTGTCAGCTGAGAGCATCGATTAGAGAAGAAGAGAAAATAGCTAACAATTGAAGTAAAAACCGACCATTAGAAGTGATGGTGAATAGTGGAAAAACGTATCTGTGTTCAGCCTAAAGAGGTTAAACATCTCACTAATTGATAACTAATTAGGATAGGGATTTGAGGTAGTAAAACAGTTAATTACTCTTAAGGTACTAATATTAGAAGATACTGTTATTGCAGTATTGGAAAGAGATGCATTGTTTATTCTGGGTTACATTCTTACACTAAGGGATTTCAGGCTAGGCTAAAAGGTGTTTAGTCGTTTTGCCAAGTCTGTGTGTAATGAGTCAGAAGCAGGTGGGGAACTTTCCCAATCACATATTCTAACATTTGGTGGTAAAGGGATTTTGTGAATAAATCAGGGGAAAGGTTTTTAAAGATTAGGAGGAAAAGATTAGATTAAAATAAATTAGGAGGACTAGGTTGAAGGAACTCTAAGACAGTAAGCTAAGTTTCAAAGTTAGTAGTAAGAGAGAGAGAGAGAACAGTAGTGAAGGACATTTTAAAGTTTAGTGGGAAGATATGGTAGGAGTTTAGATCTGTTAGGAGCAGATGCATTGAGAAAGTATGTGTTGCTGAATGATAAGAGAAGATTGAGGGTGATTGAGTATCTATAGTTACAGTTCCCAGCAGGGAGATCAAGGTAATTATAGGTGTATTTTTATAATCAAAAGTTTGAAAGTCAGGGATTATAGAGAGGACTGAGATTTGGGGAAAAAGTGACACTAGTGGTGATAGATGGAAGTACAAGCAAAGACAACTTTTTTCTTTGGGGAAAAACTAGGAGTAACTAAGGACATTAACACTTCAGTCTATTATAACAACAGTGAGAAGCAAGTTAACTCTTTCAACATTGATAGTTATTAAAGCCATAAATATATCGCATTTGATTATAAGGGAACCAATAGCTCCAGCGCCAATTTTAGGGAAAATACTTATTAGGGTTAGGATGGGGACGTTTCTTCCATATGGAGAGATAATTATGGAGAAGAAGTATTGTTATCAGGACCAAGAGTAGAAGCTGTGGCACCTAATTAAAGGAGGTATAGTTTAGAAGAGGGTTAGGAGTGACTGTTCACTTATGTTGCGTAATGTTACAGAGATAATTATGGAGAAGAAGTATACTTATCTAGTGCAAGCATTAGAATTTGTTCCGGTTAGGAATTATTGGTTAAAGGGCTATGTAATTCATAAAGTAACGCTTATAATGGAAGAGTTGAGGTCTGTTGTAGTCTCCACAGTCATTGAGGGAGTTCAGGAGGAGTAGATTACAGTAGTCACTCCAACAGTAGATAATACACATAGGATATCGGTAGCTTTGGCACTAGAAATAATTAAGGTTAATACATCAACTACTTTAATGGTAACTTTGGAAGGGATTAATGATACGATGGCAATAAGCAAATGTAGGAAGTATGACACCGACAACAACTTTTCTGAAATTAAAGGGGGTAGCAAGACGAATAGGGTTAAAATAGGAGAACAGATAGTAGTAGAGAGAATAGTGAAGGATACTATCATGGAGGACAGGATGAGGTCTTTGATTTTAATGACAGACAAGGAGAGGTATCTGATCAGTACCGCTCGTTAGGGAAGAGAGAAACTAAAGGGAGTGGTTTGATTCTTCTGTTGTGAAGATTAGAGATAGATGGGCAGGTTCCAGCAGCTCATTCTGTAAGATCAGTGAGGAATCTTGAGGGTCCATGTCTGTTGAGAATTCCACCACCAAACATGGTAGAGACGGTCGTTCGACCTCTATCAAATATGTGTCAATCTTATGCTTTGTCATGACTGTGGTATCAGCAACAATAATCAGTAACCGATAAAATAATGTCGTGGTCAAAACATTTGTTTAAGTCTAGGGTTTAAGTGTTATTAGGTTAAGTGAATTAACTTGTGTGCATTTATTGGATGGTAAAGAAAAATCAGGTAACAGCGTAACTGGAGCATTTGAGGTGTAACCATTGAGGGTTAAAAGTTGTTTTTGTTCTAATAAAACATATGGTAAGGGGTATGTTTATGGGAATATCAGATTGTGATGTTATATGATGACTTTGGATAAGCACGGACAAAAGGTTAGAGAGGACAAATATGATGTTACTTATTATGTTTCAGGTAGTAGGAACAGCAGGACTTTGATGGTTAAAAGATTAGCTTTTGCCTGACAATGTGACTATGGGGAATTTTAGAGATATTTGGAGGGGTTGTGGTGATAAAGCATATATATTCTTACATTATGGATGGATAGGATTTTGTTACATGTCAACGTTGAAGCTTCCATATGAGGTTTTTACCATTATAAGAGGGATAGCACCGGACACAGCTAAATCTAGGGTTAAAAGGGTGACATGGCGACATGTCATAGTCTTCAAGCCTATCATTGAAGGATGAATCTAAGGGAGAAGGGGGGATTTTTTCCATGGTATGGTGTAACATTTGGGAAGATCATATTGATAATAGTAGATACTTTGAGTCCAGATAGTTCAGATATTATCACTAGGGTTATATATGCATTATAAGGGATGTGTTTGGGAGATCTGAGAGTATTTGGGTGCAAGATCAATTAGGCCAGTAGGGGCAGTGATGGGTTACATTTTAATGGCAGCTTTGATAACACTGTGTGATGTTTGTAATTTGTTACTGACTTTTGAGAAAGCTATGATATTGAGATAGGTTGGAGAGTGATGCCTGGAGACAACACTCAGATGCCGGTGTTGACTGTTCCTGATCTGGATGAAAATGGACCAGTGGAACTGAATGGATAAATATCATTTTTTATGTTTTGATCATTTTTCAAATTTTTTATTTTTTTCAATATTAGGGTGATGTTGGTATGATTTATGAATCAAAGGGGGGAATAGGTTTATGTGATTCATACATCATTTATATATCATTTCTATATTCTTAGTTGATATTGATGTTCAATTTGAAAGTGTTTTTTTTGGAAAAGATACTGTTTGGTTTCTTTTCTTTTCTTCCAGAAGCATTTGGGGGAACATATGGAGATTGAAATACTCAAACAAGGACAATATGAAGGGACAATATGACTGGAGGAGATGAAACAAGGAGGGTGTGGCTGATTCCATCATCAACAAGTCCATTGGAAGAGGAGACTACGGGGAGATGAAGTGTAGTGGACTACATTCCAGTGTCTGCAATGAAATATAGACATGTGTAATACATAATTGTGTCATATTCTTAGGGATTAATTTTTGTAGAATGATGTTTGATGTTATTGAATACATGTGAGGATCTTAGATGTTTTTGTTTATTTCGTGAATGTTTAGGGACAGAGAGGCTAGGAAGGGAGAGTTTCACTGTACGGTCCAATGGGTTGACCAGCCTTACAGTGGATGTTTTTGGATAGGATTTTGTTTGCAGGGGCTTACATGTGTATTTAATTGCATCATAGTTTCAAATGCATTTACATGGTTTATGAGGTTATCTGGAGTACCGAAGGTGGTTGCCTGGGGCAGAGGGACCGTGAGAGAATTTTACTGTCTTGATTGATGGATGGAAGGTTGCCGGACAGTTTTTCGCTCTTACACTCCATAAAGATTTGTTCATATTTCATAGTAATGTATTCACACTTCATAAAGATAGTAATGTATTCACACTTGATAAACAGTTATTTCATAGGAAGGTATTTACACTCTAGAGAAGAATGTTTTTGGTTTAATGTTAAAGCTACTCAATAAGATAAATTGTTACTAGTCATAATCCTATTCTGTTTGTTTTCGAGACTGTTCGTCTCGAAGGGGGGAATATCGTATATGAAGATTATGTCTTTGTTAAATGTTTTTCATGAAGAAATGGAATGTTGTTTATGTTAGTATATGTTTTAGTGTAACGTCACATCCAACAGACCGGAAGTGTGTTGTAGACAGGGGAGACTGGTGATTGGCCAGAAGAGGGAGCATCAGTGTTTATAAATAGGGGGGAAAACGAAGAAGAAAGGGAGAACGAGCAGCCATTCTGAGGCGTCGCTCTCCGGGTGTCATGTCACCTGTCATTTATGCTGTAACCTCGTGATTTTAATAAAAGCCTCTAACACGATGCAGCATAAACGGACTCTTTGTTGACAGCAATAATGGCCACCACTCATCCGATACGACAGTATCATACTGTAATGCAAGCACAACGGATTATTATTGTTCCTATGACTCCTCGCTATTATGAAACCAAAATATATCAGCCTTTACTGTTACGAGAGCTGACATCGGATAAAACGAAAGTTAGAAATGTGTCATGCCTTACATAAGATGTGAGGGTGAAGTAATTTCCCCCTATCTGTAGCAACAAGCCCAAAATAATCGGATGATAGTGAATAAAAAGTTCTGAAAATATCCCAACTTGCTGTATAGTTCAACCTCATGTTACATAAGTTGTAAAGGGAGATATTGAAACTGAAATATAAAAGATGAATACCCTGTCAAGAGATTCAGATATCTAACTTTATAGCAGACGTGGTAATTTCCATATAGACAGTTCTGACAGCATCCATAATACACACTGCTAAGGAGCTCAGCTCACACTGACATTGTCCATGAAAAATTCAAATAGAGGAAGAACATTAAAAAATATATTTTACATCTGCTTTACTTAAAGATATTTTACATCTGCTTTACTTGAACAACATTAAACAAGTGATAAACGGATACTACTTGCTTTTGACCTGTGATTGATTGATATTAGCCAGGTACTGTACTAAGCTCAAGACTCCAGGGAAATCCATCAAACAATCATTAAATCAACTGGCTTACAGAAAATTCGACAGAATGGAAGGGGGAGGGTGGAATTAGCCCTTGAGAGTATGGAAAATAAGGTATGATGTGCTCAGCTTTGGACTTTCTCATGAAAATATGTCTGTTTTTAAAAAAATACTGTTGAGTTAAGAAACTTTTTTTCAGTTGGAATATTTTTTAATCTAGATACACTCTTTCCTTCGATAAAAATATAAAATGCATGCACAGCATGGCGTAATATTTTCTTAACAAACTCACAGAGAGAACTGTGATTAGAACTTTGGTAACACTAAATAACAAAAAATGTAAATTAATCTATTTGAGAATGCTAAACGTTGATGTTTAATGCAATTTTATTAATTGACTAAAGCTTTGAAAGGCGTTAAATAGATATGATTGATTTAAAGATAGCCAGACTCTCCACGCCTTTGAATATCAGCCCACTCATGAATAAAAACATTTTCCTCACAGAAGTGGATAAAATGTTGTTTATACATATTGCAATTGCAATTAAGTCCACCTCCGAGATGATTAATTTCATTTTAACTAATTTATCATTTTCTTTGACCTTGGTGTCACTGAAGGCCAGCACAAATACAGTGTTTCATCAGCCTTAGTGAACAGATGTCATAGTAATGTGTTGACTACTTTACATAACTTTACAATAACTACTTTAAATTTTTTTTAGTTGCTCCATCCCTCTAAAAATGGTTTGTCAGTATACTTTGTGCATCATTCAATGAAAGCATCTTTATCCTGTGAACGTCTTACATTTATGCATGAATGTTCATGTGCAAGCCATATGTCATGTCCCATTCAAGGAATTTGAGCCTTACGACAGTTTTTTGAAGAATGATAAAAAGCCCACTTCACCGCTTATCCCGCATACAAAAAAAGACTTATCTTCTCAGTTAAATTTCAATTTATGAAAGGCTTAACCTCCCTGGCAGATATGCCTCACTTGCATCATAGCCGACTTCTATTTGCTTGGGTTTATCTGTCACTAGACATCCGCAATGTGACAGAAATACATTTTACAACTGTAACGATGGCAGGACCAAATCTAGCAGAGTAATGTACAACAGTGGATGTTGTGCAGACTACAAAGTTCTGCATTAGTCCAACTGTGTGATGACCTTTGCACAATCCAGTCCCCTTTGGAAATGTGGGATTAAAATGTGTGAAATACTTTTTAAGTTCAAATAAAATTAAATTAAATAACATTTTATTTGCCACATGCGCCGAATACAACTGGTGTAGACATTACCGTGAAATGCTTACTTACAGCCCTTAATCAACAATGCATTTATTTTTTAATAAAAAAGTAAAATAAAACAACAACAACAAAAAAGTGTTGAGCAGAAGTAAAATAAAATAACAGTAGGGAGGCTATATACAGGGGGGTACCGGTGCAGAGTCAATGTGCGGGGGCACCGGCTTGTTGAGGTAATATGTACATGTGGGTAGAGTTAAAGTGACTATGCATAAATAATTAACAGAGTAGGAGCAGCGTAAAAAGATGGGGTGGGGGGGCAGTGCAAATAGTCTGGGTAGCCATGATTAGCTGTTCAGGAGTCTTATGGCTTGGGGGTAGAAGCTGTTGAGAAGCTTTTTGGACCTAGACTTGGCGCTCCGGTACCGCTTGCCGTGCGGTAGCAGAGAAAACAGTCTATGACTAGGGTGGCTGGAGTCTTTGACAATTTGTAGGGCCTTCCTCTGACACTGCCTGGTATAGAGGTCCTGGATGGCAGGAAGCATGGCCCCAGTGATGTACTGGGCCGTACGCACTACCCTCCGCCATACCAGGCGGTGATGCAACCAGTCAGGATGCTCTCGATGGTGCAGCTGTAGAACTTTTTGAGGATCTGAGGACCCATGCCAAATCTTATAAATAAATTGGTCATTTAGCAGACGCTCTCATCCAGAGCGACTTACAGGAGCAATGAGGGTTAAGTGCCTTGCTCAAGGGCACATCGACAAATTTTTCACCTAGTCGGCTCGGGATTAGAACCAGCGATAGTTCGTTGGTGATGTGGACACCAAGGAACTTGAAGCTCTCAACCTGTTCCACTACAGCCCCGTCGATTAGAATGGGGGCGTGCTCAGTCCTCTTTTTTTTTCAACATTGTGTGAAAAGGTGATGTACTGTGTAGGCTACAGTACAGGCTTTATAGGCTGTTTCTGTGTTACATCTGGTAATAGGACGGGTGACACTAATGTCATTCATTCAAATCTAATTGTATTTGTCACATGCTACGTAGACAACAGGTCTAGACTAACAGCGAAATACTTACTTACGGGTCTTTTTCCAACAATGCAGAGTTAAAGACAAGATAAAAAATAGAAATAGTGACATGAGGAATAAATACACAGTAAATAACGAATACAAAATAACGGCTATATATAGAGAGCAGAAAATAACATGGCTATACATAGGGAGTAGAAAATAACATGGCTATATACAGTGGGGAGAACAAGTATTTGATACACTGCCGATTTTGCAGGTTTTCCTACTTACAAAGCATGTAGAGGTCTGTAATTTTTATCATAGGTACACTTCAGCTGTGAGAGACGGAATCACATTGTATGATTTTTAAGTAATTAATTTGCATTTTATTGCATGACATAAGTATTTGATCACCTACCAACCAGTAAGAATTCCGGCTCTCACAGACCTGTTAGTTTTTCTTTAAGAAGCCCTCCTGTTCTCCACTCATTACCTGTATTAACTGCACCTGTTTGAACTCGTTACCTGTATAAAATACACCTGTCCACACACTCAATCAAACAGACTCCAACCTCTCCACAATGGCCAAGACCAGAGAGCTGTGTAAGGACATCAGGGATAAAATTGTAGACCTGCAGAAGGCTGGGATGGGCTACAGGACAATAGGCAAGCAGCTTGGTGAGAAGGCAACAACTGTTGGCGCAATTATTAGAAAATGGAAGAAGTTCAAGATGACGGTCAATCACCCTCGGTCTGGGGCTCCATGCAAGATCTCACCTCGTGGGGCATCAATGATCATGAGGAAGGTGAGGGATCAGCCCAGAACTACACGGCAGGACCTGGTCAATGACCTGAAGAGAGCTGGGACCACAGTCTCAAAGAAAACCATTAGTAACACACTACAACCTTGGCCAACAACCTCCTTCCCTCAGTAAGAGCATTGAAGATGGGTCGTGGCTGGGTCTTCCAGAATGACAACGACCCGAAACACACAGCCAGGGCAACTAAGGAGTGGCTCCGTAAGAAGCATCTCAAGGTCCTGGAGTGGCCTAGCCAGTCTCCAGACCTGAACCCAATAGAAAATCTTTGGAGGGAGCTGAAAGTCCGTATTGCCCAGCGACAGCCCCGAAACCTGAATGATCTGGATAAGGTCTCTATGGAGGAGTGGGCCAAAATCCCTGCTGCAGTGTGTACAAACCTGCAGGAAACGTATGATCTCTGTAATTGCAAACAAAGGTTTCTGTACCAAATATTAAGTTCTGCTTTTCTGATGTATCAAATACTTATGTCATGCAATAAAATGCAAATTAATTACATAAAAATCATACAATGTGATTTTCTGGATTTTTATTTTAGATTCCGTCTCTCACATTTGAAGTGTACCTATGATAAAAATTACAGACCTCTACATGCTTTGTAAGTAGAAAAACCTGCAAAATCGGCAGTGTATCAAATACTTGTTCTCCCCACTGTATAGGGAGTAGAAAATAACATGGCTATTTATAGGGAGTAGAAAATAACATGGCTATATATAGGGAGTAGAAAATAACATGGCTTGCAAACTATTACATACTACATTTTAGTCATTTAGCAGACGCTCTTATCCAGAGCGACTTACAGTTAGTGAGTGCATACATTTTCATACTGCCACCCCTTGGGAAACGAACCCACAACCCTGGCGTTGCAAGTGCCATGCACTACCAACTGAGCTACAGGGGACTACAAAGGGAAGCACAGCCGCGAGCTGCCCAGTGACACAAGCCTACCAGACGAGCTAAATCACTTCTATGCTCGCTTCGAGGCAAGCAACACTGAAGCATGTATGAGAGCATCAGCTGTCCTTGATGACTATGTGATCACGCTCTCCGTAGCTGATGTGAGTAAGACTTATAAGCAGGTCAACATTCGCAAGGCCGCAGGGCCAGACGGATTACCAGGACGTGTACTCCGAGCATCCGCTGACCAACTGGCAAGTGTCTTCACTGACATTTTCAACATGTCCCTGACTGAGTCTTTAATACCAACATGTTTAAGTAGACCACCATAGTCCCTGACCCCAAGAACACTAAGATAACCTGCCTAAATGACTACCGACCTGTAGCACTCACGTCTGTAGCCATGAAGTGCTATGAAAGGCTGGTCATGGCTCAAATCAACACCATTATCCCAGAAACCCTAGACCAACTCCAATTTGCATACCGCCCCAACAGATCCACAGATGATGCAATCTCTATTGCACTCCACATTGCCCTTTCCCATCTGGACAAGAGGAACACCTACGTGAAAATGCTATTCATTGACTACAGCTCAGCGTTCAACACCATAGTGCCCTCAAAGCTCATCACTAACCTAAGGACCCTGGGACTAAACACCTCCCTCTGCAACTGGATCCTGGACTTCCTGAAGGGCCGTCCCCAGGTGGTAAGGGTAGGTAACAACACATTTGCCACTCTGATCCTCAACACGGGGGCCCCTCAGGGGTGCGTGCTCAGTCCCCTCCTGTACTCCCTGTTCACCTGTGACTGCATGGCCAGGCACGACTCCAACACCATCATTAAGTTTGCCGACGACACAACAGTGGTAGGCCTGATCACAGACAACGATGAGACAGCCTATAGGGAGGAGGTCAGAGACCTGGCCATGTGGTGCCAGGATAACAACCTCTCCCTCAATGTGATCAAGACAAAGGAGATGATTGTGGACTACAGGAGAAAAGGGACAACTGAGCACGCCCCCATTCTCATCGACGGAGCTGTAGTGGAACAGGTTGAGAGCTTCAAGTTCCTTGGTGTCCACATCTCCAACAAACTATCATGGTCCAAACACACCAAGACAGTCGTGAAGAGGGCACGACAAAGCCTATTCCCCTTAAGGAGACTGAAAAGATTTGGCATGGGTCCTCAGATCCTCAAAAAGCTATACAGCTGCACCATCGAGAGCATCCTGACTGGTTGCATCACTGCCTGATATGGCAACTGCTCGGCCTCCGACCGCAAGGCACTACAGAGGGTAGTGCGTACGGCCCAGTACATCACTGGGGCCAAGCTTCCTGCCATCCAGGACCTCTATACCAGGCGGTGTCAGAGGAAGGCCCTAAAAATTGTCAATGACTCCAGCCACCCTAGTCATAGACTGTTCTCTCTGCTACCGCACGGCAAGCAGTACCGGAGCACCAAATCTAGGTCCAAAAGACTTCTCAACAGCTTCTACCCCCAAGCCATAAGACTCCTGAACAGCTAATCATGGCTACCCAGACTATTTGCATTGTCCCCCCCACCCCACCCCACCACCTCTTTTACGCTGCTGCTACTCTGTTTATTATCTATGCATAGTCACGTTAACTCTACCCACATGTACATATTACCTCAATTACCTCAACAGGATAGATAATAGACATTAGCAGCAGTGTATGTGGTGAGTGATTGTGTGTGTGTGTGAGTGTGTGTGTGGCGTCAGTATGCATGTGTGTGCATGTTATGTGTGTGTGGGTGTATGTAGTGTGTTGGGGTGTATGTAGTGTGTTGGGGTGTCAGCGTAAGTATGTTTGAGTGTGTGGGTAGAGTCCAGTGTGTGTGCATAGAGTCAGTGCAAGAGAGTTAGTGCAAAAAAGGGTAAATGCAGGTAGTCTGGGTAGCCATTTGATTAGCTATTTGCAGTCTTGTTTAGAAGTCTTATGGCTTGGGGCAAGAAGCTGTTCAGGGTCCGGTTGGTTCCAGACTTGGTGCCTTGGTACAGCTTGACGTGCGATAGCAGAGAGAACAGTCTGTGGCTTGGGTGGCTAGAGTCTTTGACAATTTTTAGGGCCTTCCAGTTTTGGGACCAATGAGAATACAAAATGGAGAACCTCTACATAGCTTTCTGAGTCAGATGGATCACACACACACACACACATACGCACACACACACACACACACACACACACACACACACACACACACACACACACACACACACACACACACACACACACACACACAAACAATTAATTGTTAATTGAATTGTGTCCCAGGGCTCCCATCTGCTTTGGGCCATGTAAGAATGACAGGGTAGCAGGGTCTTGGTACACACCCTTTCTCAGCGCAGTCCAGCCGTCTCCTGGCTGACGGTTCAGAAGAGTTTGCACTGCCACTTTTGGTCTGTGTCTGACCTTTTCAAAGTTATACATAAGATTCTGCTCCTGCAGGACTATACCATTTGGGACTGATTCCATAACTTAGTAGACACTTTCGGCTGTGTGAAGAATTCCAAATGCCCATAGAGACGCATTGTATCGTTTTTTCCTGCTACAGTCATTTTGCGCCTCAGATCACGTCCAATATTGGGAGTAATATTCCAATGACCTTTTCTCTGCTATGTTATGGGAAAAGTGCAAATATTGTTCCATCATGCTTCTCCAACTGCAATTTCAAGAGCCGTGCCTTGTAGGAAAAAATACAACTCACCCCTTCCAAACTCATTAATAAACCAGTTCTCTGAATAAGTAAATAAAATAATTGCCTCCTAATCTAAATAGCTACATTACATTTTTCACAGTTTAGACTAGTGTTGTCAAGACTGTTGGAAAGAAAGCTGAAGAAATATCCTTCTAACTCACTTTCCACCTGTGTTGCCAACAACACTGACGGTACTCAGCCTAGTCTGATATTACCAATGATATTTACATTGCGTAAACGCACTCAGGATCATAAATAAACGTGTTAATTTTGGTCCTGCTGTTTCAAATGACAAATTACCCACCTTGTAAATGTTGTCAACAGATGGCAAAATTACTGAACCACAATACATGGCACTTCAGGGATATGTAATGTGGCGTTTGCCTCTCATTAGGGTGCTAAGTGATGCACGGTCTCCATTCTTCTCACTCAGGTCTATTTTCCAACACATCAATATATCATATTAGTATTATGATCTTCCCAGACAGAGAAATGTGTACAGAACAAGATTCATGTGGCGTTATTCTAACCCTCAGATATCCTGCCAATGCAAACCCAGCCTACATATATTACAGGATGAGTTGTCACCAGACTCAATACCCAGCAGGATCAAAAGTGGCTACAGCAGTTACTGTCATGGGCCTCTCACTCCACCGGGTTACCACCTTAATTTTCTTCCACTCTGCTCACCACTCTCTCTACTCAGCCTAACTAGCTCCACCTGTCCCTGCTCTGCTCTGCTCTAATTACTCTGCCAGCTGCGCTGCATTACCCACTACCTCTCCCAGTATTTAAGGCCCTGTCTTTCAGCTCTCCGGTGTCAGATCGTCTGCAAAGCTCACACCCGGAACCTGTTTGCTCGCGCTTCTGGCTCACCCTGGTTTTGTGACCCCGGACCTGCCTGTTTTTTGGATACTCTTCTGCCTCAGGAGATCCAGACCTGCTTCTGCCATTACGACTCCTGACTACTCTTCAATCCCGGTAACTCTGACCAGCCTTCTGCCTTGCTACTACGTATTTTGGATTTCCCTTGAACTGTACTGCTGCCTGGTTTCATTCCGCCCTGTTGTGTCTGTGTCTCCCCCCCCCAGGACTTCTGGACCACCCACCACCGGCTTCATAGGACGCATCGCTGCCACTGGGGGGGGCACAGACCCAGCGCATTGGACGGGATCCCTGTTACCCCTGGAGCCTTCATTCACTCCCTACTTCCCTTTTCCCCTTAAGTTTAATAAACTTTCTGGTGTGACGCAATTGTGGTCCTCTGGTCGTCTGTCTGAACCGTGACAGTACGATCTGACCATTATGGACTCAGCGCACACTTTCCCCGACATGGAAACCGATGAGCATGAGCAGCAGTTCCAGCAGCAGCAACAACAACTCGCCATGATCATTCAACTCCTCACCAACCTTACCCCAGCCAGTCTGTCCACCAGGCCAGCCCCCGAGTTACCTGCCCCGGTCATTGCAGCCGCTGCTCCGGAACCCAAGATTGGAAACCCCGAGCGGTTCAACGGCGATTCAACCCAGGTCCGGCCATTCCTGACTAGCTGCCGACTTCAGTTCTCCTTGCAGCCAAGGACCTTCGCCACGGAGGGGGCTAAAGTTGGGTATGCCATCACTCACCTGACGGGCCGAGCTCGACTCTGGGGAACAGCAGAGTTCGAACGTCAAACCCCCGCATGTGCAACCTTCGACCTGTTTGCTGAGGAGATGCTGAAGGTGTTTGACCTGGATTCACCCACTGCAGAGGCGTCTCGTGAACTGTTCAGTATTCGACAAGGCAGACGTACAGTCGCAGACCATTCCATCGACTTCCGAACCCTGGCTAGACGAAGTTCTTGGAACACACCATCGTTGGTGGACGCGTTCTTCCATAGTTTGGCTGACTATATCAAGGACGAGTTGGTCTCCCATGAACTGCCTTCCACTCTTGATGAAGCCATCGCACTGACTGTCAGGATCGACAGAAGGATACAGACCCGTCGTCGTGAGAGGGGGCGCCAAGGTCCACCTACTACCGGCATTCGGAGAGATCCGACTGGGCTCCTGTCATCTACTGCCACTCACCCAGGTCAGCTTGATCAGTCTGAGCCTATGGAGATTGGGCGAGCCTCCCTCACTCCTGCAGAGCGCCAGCGCCGCTTCACCTCAAACCTCTGCCTCTATTGTGGAGGTGATGGACATCGTGTGGTAACCTGCCCTTTAAAGGGCCGAAGCTCACCGGGCATAGGGGGAGTCCGGTTGAGTTCAATGACCATCCAGTCCTCCGACCGCAAACCCCTGCTGCAAGTTCACCTCCGCCTCTCTGACTCAACTCACACCCTGGCTGCTCTGGTGGATTCTGGCGCCGAAGCCAACATAATGGACATCAAGCTGGCACGCCAACTGGGACTGGAGAACCTCCGTTTGACACCTCCTATTCCTGCCCGGGCACTGGACGGACACTTACTCGGATCGGTCACTCATGTCACGGCCCCGGTCTCGATGGGTCTGTCCGGAAACCATCAAGAAACTATCCAGTTTCACCTGCTCCCCTCTCCAGGCCAACCCCTCATCCTGGGTTACCCATGGCTCCGCCGGCACAACCCTCAGCTCGACTGGGTGACCGGGGTGATCAGGGAGTGGGGAGAGGACTGCCACCGAACCTGCCTGCTTGCTGCCGCACTACCCCCTCGGCCAGTACCTACTAACTCCGCTCCTGACCTCTCCAATGTCCCAGAATGCTACCATGGTCTCAGAGAGGTGTTTAACAAAGCAAGAGCCACATCTCTGCCCCCTCACCGACCGTACGACTGTGCCATCGACCTCCTCCCTGGAACAGCTCCTCCAAAGGGTCGTCTTTATTCGTTGTCTGCTCCTGAAAGAAAGTCCATGGAGGACTACATCAATGGCTCTCTGTCCGCAGGATTAATCCGTTCATCTTCATCTCCTGCTGGTGCTGGCTTCTTCTTTGTGGGGAAGAAGGACGGATCTCTTCGCCCCTGCATCGACTACAGGGGACTCAACGACATCACAGTGAAGAACCGTTACCCTCTGCCTCTGCTCACCTCTGCTTTTGAGTTGCTCCAGGGAGCCACTGTTTTTACCAAGTTGGATCTCAGAAACGCTTACCACCTAGTGCGGATCCGGGAGGGAGATGAATGGAAAACCGCATTCAATACACCAACAGGCCACTACGAGTATCTGGTTATGCCTTTTGGCCTCACCAATGCTCCTGCTGTGTTCCAGGCTCTAGTGAATGATGTACTGCGGGACATGTTAAACAAGTTTGTCTTCGTTTACCTGGATGACATCTTAATCTACTCCAGAAACCTGTCTGAACACACCCGCCATGTCCAGCAAGTCCTTCATCGTCTTCTGGAGAATTCCCTCTACGCCAAGGCAGAGAAATGTGAGTTTCACGTCAAGACAGTGGCCTTCCTGGGGTACATAGTGGCAGAGGGAAGTATCCAAATGGATCCTGCCAAAGTATCAGCAGTCACTTCATGGCCAGTTCCGGAGAACAGAAAGAAGCTGCAACAGTTTCTGGGGTTTGCTAACTTCTATAGGAAGTTTATCCGGAACTACAGTACCGTTGCTGCCCCTCTCACTGCTCTAACCAGCACCAAGCAACCCTTCACCTGGACCCCAGCAGCCGACAAAGCCTTCAGTACCCTCAAGGTGAGGTTCACCTCCGCTCCCATCCTCCAGATGCCTGATGTGGACCGGCAATTCATTGTGGAGGTGGACGCCTCGGATGTGGGAGTTGGTGCTGTGATTTCTCAGTGGGCTGCGGAGGATAGGAAGCTCCATCCCTGTGCCTTTTTCTCACGTCGGTTGTCCCCCTCTGAGTGCAATTACGACATAGGGAACCGTGAGCTGCTGGCTGTGAAGCTTGCCTTGGAGGAGTGGCGTCACTGGCTGGAGGGGTCCACCATTCCATTTCTCGTTTGGACCGATCATAAGAACTTGGAGTACATCCGCACGGCCAAACGGTTGAACTCCAGGCAGTCCCGCTGGGCCCTGTTCTTCACCAGGTTTAATTTCACTCTGTCATACCGGCCTGGATCACGCAACACCAAGCCAGACGCCCTCTCCCGTCAATTCCAGAAGGATGACACCCCCTCCAAGGACCCTGTGTCGATTCTGCCAAGTCCCTGCATCGTTGCAGCTCTGACCTGGGCTGTTGAGGAACAGGTGCTGGAGGCTCTCCGTAACCAGCCAGGTCCCAGCACTTGCCCAGCTGACCGCCTTTTTGTCCCCGAAGACCTGAGGTCCCAGGTCGTTCAGTGGGGACATGACTCCCGCCTAGCTTGTCACCCTGGCTCCACCCGCACTTACAACCTGCTCGCCCAGAGGTTCTGGTGGCCCTCTCTGAGGAAGGATGTACGGGAATTCGTCCAAGCCTGCCCCATCTGCAACCAACACAAGTCGTCCTGCCAGCCCCCAGCCGGATTGCTGCAGCCCCTGCCTGTGCCCAGACGTCCCTGGTCTCACATCGCCCTTGACTTTGTCACGGGGCTGCCCCCTTCAAGTGGCATGACCGTCATTCTCACCATCGTTGACCGTTTCAGCAAGATGGCACACTTCATTCCCCTCCCCAAGCTCCCAACCGCCAAGGAGACCGCCCAGGTGGTCCTGGAACACGTCTTCCGGATCCACGGACTGCCAAAGGATGTAGTTTCTGACCGTGGTCCACAATTCTCCTCCGCTTTTTGGAAGGAGTTCTGTCACCTGCTGGGAGCCACAGTCAGTCTGACTTCCGGATTCCATCCCCAATCCAATGGGCAGTCAGAGCGGGCTAATCAGGAGCTCGAGAAGGCACTGCGATGCATGACTTCACGCAACCCCCACTCCTGGTCGCAGCAATTGACATGGGTGGAGTACGCACACAATTCTCTGACCTGCTCTGCCATCGGTATGTCCCCTTTCCAATGTGTTTATGGATACCAGCCTCCTCTATTTGCCAGCCAGGAAGAGGAGGTTACTTGCCCATCTGCACTTGCTTTTGCCCGTCGATGTCGCCGCACCTGGTCACAAGCCCGAGCCACACTCCTCAGATCCGTTGCCAGCTACACTACCGGGGCCAACCGTCGGAGAATTCCTGCTCCCACCTACCATGTTGGTCAAAGGGTGTGGTTGTCATCGAAGAACCTGCCACTCAGGGTGGAGTCGCAGAAGCTGGCACCTCGGTTCATTGGCCCATTCCCTATCATAAGAGTGATTAGCCCAACTGCTGTCCGGCTCCAACTGCCTAATTCCCTGAGGGTGCACCCCACTTTCCATGTGTCTAAGATTAAGCCCATCCATGAGAGTCCGCTGGTCCCTGCTGCGCCTGGTCCTCCTCCTCCACGGCTCGTCGATGGTGGTCTGGTTTACACCGTCCGCCGCCTGCTTCGGTCCAGACGGAGGGGTAGGGGTCTCCAGTACCTCATTGACTGGGAGGGCTATGGACCTGAGGAGAGGACCTGGGTGCCAGCTAGTCGGATTGTGGATAGGACTCTCATCACCGCTTTCCACCAACGGCATCCTGATCAACCTGCAATCCGTAGGGGCCGCCCCAGAGGGGTCCCTAACCGTCCGGCCCGCTCGGCTTCCTGTCCTGTGCCTGATCCTGTCTCGGGACCTGTCCCATCTCCCGACCACGGCCCTCCGGCTTCCTCCGAGGATGAGGACGTTCACTCGGACCGTTCGGAGGAGTTCTAGCCCTCCTCCGGCTCCCCTCCTCCCGCCCGGCGTGGTGTTGCTCTTGGGACTTCTGGGGCCGTCCCTTGGGGGGGGGGTTCTGTCATGGGCCTCTCACTCCACCGGGTTACCACCTTAATTTTCTTCCACTCTGCTCACCACTCTCTCTACTCAGCCTAACTAGCTCCACCTGTCCCTGCTCTGCTCTGCTCTAATTACTCTGCCAGCTGCGCTGCATTACCCACTACCTCTCCCAGTATTTAAGGCCCTGTCTTTCAGCTCTCCGGTGTCAGATCGTCTGCAAAGCTCACACCCGGAACCTGTTTGCTCGCGCTTCTGGCTCACCCTGGTTTTGTGACCCCGGACCTGCCTGTTTTTTGGATACTCTTCTGCCTCAGGAGATCCAGACCTGCTTCTGCCATTACGACTCCTGACTACTCTTCAATCCCGGTAACTCTGACCAGCCTTCTGCCTTGCTACTACGTATTTTGGATTTCCCTTGAACTGTACTGCTGCCTGGTTTCATTCCGCCCTGTTGTGTCTGTGTCTCCCCCCCCCAGGACTTCTGGACCACCCACCACCGGCTTCATAGGACGCATCGCTGCCACTGGGGGGGGCACAGACCCAGCGCATTGGACGGGATCCCTGTTACCCCTGGAGCCTTCATTCACTCCCTACTTCCCTTTTCCCCTTAAGTTTAATAAACTTTCTGGTGTGACGCAATTGTGGTCCTCTGGTCGTCTGTCTGAACCGTGACAGTTACACCATCAACTGTCTGTACCCGAAATGTGCCTGGAATTATTCACTTTTCATGGGTTACACAATGGTGTTGTTAGGAAACAGGGTCTGGAGGAGGTGTGGATGAGGTCAGGGTGGCATTATATAACCCCCCATCAGCTGCTTGAAGGAAATTATCTGGACTGATATGCTGAGGAGCATCTGAATATGTCTCTCGACACACAAGTGCCCTCATTGTGTCCCTCTGAGCAACAATTACCTGACTCCCTCTGTCACTCTCGTTTCTCTTCTTTCGCTTCTTGCCGCAGTTGATGCCCGGGACAGACTTGGATGATGGTCACAGATTTTCAATAGCGTCCATCTGCAATAGCCTGGTCATCTCAGCTAGCAGCACTGTGCTGTGGGTTTGTTTTCCCATCGTACAGAAGTGATCATCCCAAAGGATTGTGTTTGCAGTCTGTTTTGGTTTAATATGGCCTTTTGTTTTTATATAATCTATTTTACTTCATTGGGCATAATTTAAAACTATCGATGTAAAAATAATCCTAATGTTTCTCAACAACAATGTTTGAAGGTCACCCCTTTGGCCCCATTCATCTCTCTAATGAACTAATATAATATTAACTGATAAAATGTTCTAATAACTCGTAACACATGGTTATCAATTAATTGGCCACAATTATGAAGTTAACTTAGCTAGTTCTAGCTATTGTGGTCAGTTAAGTTCCCTTCTGCAGTATCTGCAAGCAGGGTCTAACACCATTGTAAAGGAAAATGTCTTTATTGTTCTGTATGGGTCGTTCCACCTCAAAAATTATTAGGCCTCCTGTAGCTCAGTTGGTAGAGCATGGCGCTTGCAACGCCAGGGTTGTGGGTTTGATTCCCATGGGGGGCCAGTATGAAAAATGTATGCACTCATTAACTCTAAGTTGGTCTGGATAAGAGCGTCTGCTAAATGACGTAAATGTAAAAAGCACAAGAAAGAGGATTTTGACACCCACCATCAGATTGTGTTACTGTGGTTAGAAACAGATAAGATTAGGATACCTGAAACATTATTTTGTTTAAATATAATTAGATCTCTAAGAAATTAAGCTATTTGGTATTTTATTAGGATCCCCATTAGCTGTTGCGAAAGCTACTCTTCCTGGGGTCCCCAAAAAACATGAAACATTACATAATACAGAACATTAATAGACAAGAACAGCTCAAGGACAGAACTAAATCAATTTAAATATGGCACACGTAGCCTACATATGAATACATACTGTACACACAAACTATCTAGGTCAAATAGGGGAGAGGCGATGTGCCGTGAGGTGTTGCTTTATCTGTTTTTTTAAACCAGGTTTGATTGCACCCAAATGGGCCATTTTCATTTATAGGATTCATATAATCGTCAATAAAGATTAGTACCGAATACAGTATAGTACCGAACATCAGATTTCAAAATCAAATCAAATCAAAGTTTATTGGTCGCATATACAGATTTGCAGATGTTATCGCAGGTGCAGCGAAATGCTTGTGTTTCTAGCTCCAACAGGGCAGGAACAGCTATCAATACAAAACAATAAACACATTATCCAAAAAGTAAAAATAAATAAATTAAGAAATATCAGAACGAGCAATATTAGAACGGGTAATGTGTGTATAGACAGTATGGTGTGACTAGACTGTATAGACAGCATATGAATAGGAAAATGTGTGTACAGCAGTAGTTATATAGGATCACCCATGACTAGAATACAGTATATACATATAAAGTGGGTAAAACATTATGTAAACATTATTAAAGTGACCAGTGTTCAATGACTATGTACTGTACATAGGGCAGCAGTCTCTAAAATGCAGGGTAGAGTACTAGGTGGTTGCTGGCTAGTAACAGTGACTAAGGTTCAGGGCAGGGTACTGGGCAGAGTCCGGCTAGTGATGACAGTCTGATGGCCTGGAGATAGAATATATTTTTCAGTCTATCGGTCCCAGCTTTGATGCACCAGTACTGTCTCCGCCTTCTACAGTGACTTCTGAAAGTATTCACCACCTCTTGGCATTTTTCCTATTTTGTTGCCTTACAACCTGGAATTAAAATTGATTTTGGGGGGGTTTGTATCATTTGATAAACACAACATGCCTACCACTTTGAAGATGCAAAATATTTTTTCTTGTGAAAAAAACAAGAAATAAGACAAAAAAACTGAAAACTTGAGCGTGCATAACTATTCACCCGCCCCAAATTCAATACTTTGTAGAGCCACCTTTTGCAGCAATTACAGTTGCAAGTCTCTTGGGGTATGTCTTTATACAGTGAGGGAAAAAAGTATTTGATCCCCTGCTGATTTTGTACGTTTGCCCACTGACAAAGAAATGATAAGTCTATAATTTTAATGGTAGGTTTATTTGAACAGTGAGAGAGAGAATAACAACAAAATAATCCAGAAAAACGCATGTGCATTTTAATGAGGGAAATAAGTATTTCACCCCTCTGCAAAATATGACTTAGTACTTGGTGGAAAAACCCTTGTTGGCAATCAGAGGTCAGACGTTTCTTGTAGTTGGCCACCAGGTTTGCACACATCTCAGGAGGGATTTTGTCCCACTCCTCTTTGCAGATCTTCTCCAAGTCATTAAAGTTTCGAGGCTGACGTTTGGCAACTCAAACCTTCAGCTCCCTCCACAGATTTTCTATGGAATTAAGGTCTGGAGACTGGCTAGGCCACTTCAGGACCTTAATGTGCTTCTTCTTGAGCCACTCCTTTGTTGCCTTGGCCGTGTGTTTTGGGTCATTGTCATGCTGGAATACCCATCCACAACCCATTTTCAATGCCCTGGCTGAGGGAAGGAGGATCTCACCCAAGATTTGACGGTACATGACCTTCTTCCATTTCTTTCAGGGACTCCCCACATGAATTTTGGCAAACACAAAACGTGTTTGCTTATTTTTTTCTTGAAGCAATGGCATTTTTCTGGCCACTCTTCTGTAAAGCCCAGCTCGGTGGAGTGTACGGCTTAAAGTGGTCCTATGGACAGATACTCCAATCTCCGCTGTGGAGCTTTGCAGCTCCTTCAGGGTTATCTTTGGTCTCTTTGTTTCCTCTCTGATTAATGCCCTTCTTGCCTGGTCCGTGAGTTTTGGTGGGTGGCCCTCTCTTGGCAGGTTTGTTGTGGTGCGATATTCGTTCAATTTTTTTAATAATGGGTTTAATGGTGCTCCGTGGGATGTTCAAAGTTTCGGATATTTTTTTATAACCCAACCCTGATCTGTACTTCTCCACAACTTTGTCCCTGACCTGTTTGGAGAGCTCCATGCTTAGTGGTGTTGCAGACTCTGGGGCCTTTCAGAACAGGTGTATATATACTGAGATCATTTGACAGATCATGTGAAACTTAGATTGCACACAGGTGGACTTTATTGAACTAATTATGTGACTTCTGAAGGTAATTGGTTGCACCAGATCTTAGTTAGGGGCTTCATAGCAAAGGGGGTGAAGACATATGCATGCACCACTTTTCCGTTATTTATTTTGTCAAATTTTTTGAAGCACGTAATTTTTTTCATTTCACTTCACCAATTTTGACTATTTTGTGTATGACCATTACATGAAATCCAAATAAAAATACATTTAAATTATAGGTTGTAATGCAACAAAATAGGAAAAACGCCAAAGGGGATGAATACTTTTGCAAGGCACTGTAGATGGTAGCTGGGTGAACAGACCGTGGCTCAGGTGGAAGTCCTTGATGATCTTCTTGGCCTTCCTGTGACACGGGTGCTGTAGATGTCCTGGAGGGCAGGCAGCGTGCCCCTGGTGATGTGTTCGGCTGACCGCTCCACCATCTGGAGAGCCCTGCGATTGCGGGCAGTGCAGTTGCCGTACCAGGTAGTGATACAACCCGACAGAATGCTCTCGATGGTGTATCTGTAGAAGTTTCTGTGGGTCTTAGGGGGCATGCCGAATTTCTTCAGCCACCTGTTGAAGAGGTGCTGTTGCGCCTTCTTCACCACACTGTCGGTGTGTAGGGACCATTTCAGGTCATCAGTGATGTGAACGCTGAGGAACTTAACCACTGCGGCCCTGTTGATGTGTATGGGGGCGCGCTCTCTCTGCTGCCTCCTGTAGTCCATGATCAGCTCATTTGTTTTGTTGACGTTGAGGGAGAGGTTATTTTTCTGGTATCCCTCCGCCAGGGCTCTCACCTCCTCCCTGAAGGCTGTCGTGTCGCTGTTGGTTATCAGGCCTACCACTGTTGTGTCGTCAGCAAACTTGATAATTGAGTTGGAGATGTGCGTGGCCACACAGTCATGGGTGAACAGGGAGTACAGGAGATGGCTGATCACGCACCCCAGTGGGGCCCCTGTATTGAGGATCAGCGTGGCAGATGTGTTATTGCTTACCTTCACCACTTTTTGAGGTGGAACAACCCATAGAAACTATAAAGACATTTTCCTTTACAATGGTTTGCAGACACTGCAGAAGGGAACTTAACTGACCACAATAGCTAGAACAATAGGGCAAATGGTCTAACAAAATGTTTTAGCAAAGTTAACTTCATAATTGTGGCCAATTAACCATGTTTTATAAGTTATTAGAACTGTTTATCATTTCATATTATATTAGTCCATTAGAGAGATTAATGGGGCCAAAGGTGTGACCTTCAAACATTGTCATGACTTGCTGAAATGACGTGGAACGACTCCCATATCAGTTTTTATCATCCCAATGCTTTTCTGTTTTACCAGCAGCAGTGCAGCAGTGCTCTCAAGATCAATGGGTCTGATACTCATCAGCCAGAGAAGGTCAGTAAGAGTTCTTCAGTGGGGTGGGGGGCGAACCATGTCTCCAGAACCTCACCATAATTGGTAAATTAACCTTAACAAACCTTTCAAAATTAAATGGGTGAAAACTGCAGCTGGCAGTTAGAGATAGAGCTGGTAGATTAGGGTATGCTAATTGTTTCAATAACCCAGTTGGATCCCAGCTAGCGGGGGTATCATGTTGGATTATTTTAAAACATGAGACGCTTCCTCATTCAAAGGAAATTGGAGAAACTTCCACGCTGAATAGATGGGTAATGAGGTTCCACATCTGACAGTAATTACAGTAGCTGTTTTTGACATATAAGCAACGGGTGTCTTACCTACCTCCTTTTCACTGGAGAACATTTATTTTCACTACAAGAGGAACATATCTCGTGCTCCTGCTGAGCCCTATGTTTGATTTCTGCTTTTTCATCTGATGCCTGGCCATATTTCAGCTTTGTGACTTAGTTTGATACCTCTAAAGGTGATAGTGTGCGTTGCTTGAATACCAATTAGGCATGTTTTCTGCTTTTGGAGAATGACTCTGATTTGAAACTGGTCATTAATAGCATTAAATCTAATGCCTACTGTAGTGAAAGTGCATCATTATTATACTGAACAAAAATATAAACGCAACATGCAATAATTTCAAAGATTTTACTGAGTTACAGTTCATATAAGAAAATCAGTCAATTGAAATAAATTATTTAGGCCCTAATCTATGGATTTCACATGACTGGGCAGGGGTGCAGTCATGGGTGGGCCTTGGGGGGCATAGGGCCACCCACTTGGCAGCCAGGCCCACCCACTGGGGAGCCAGGCCCAGTCAATCAGAATTCGTTTTTCCCCACAAAAGGGCTTTACTACATACTCATCAGCAAATTTGTGCACAACATTTTAGAGAAATAAGCTTTTCGTGCGTATGGATAATTTCTGGGATTTTTTATTTCAGCTCATGAAACATGGGACCAACATGTTGCATTTATATTTTTGTTCAGTGTAGTTATGTAAGTTAAAACTGTTAAAACTGTTATCTCATTCCTAATGATTATTCTTTATGCAAAATAATACTTTAAAATGTGCAAAAGCAGACAAGCTTTGGATACGGGCACTTGCAAACAGTCCTGACTAGGATGGTGAGGTTTATCTACCCGTGTCTGGCAGACTGTCTGATTCATCACCCAAGGCTAATGATCCTTGGACCTAAGTGTTCCAAAAGGATTTTATTAACAGTCAGTTTCAATAAGCAATTTTGGGACTCTTTCTCTGGAGAACACCTCGAGCTCTTGCCAATGTCTAGGCTTTTGCTATCGAGTAAGTATTGTAAACAACACTCTGAACAAAAAATCTTTAAATCATGATTAACAAATGTAACAAACTCCTTTTTTTGTATTATAATCCCATCCCCTCAGAAACATCACAAACAATGTGTAATATCTACAAGCAATTGGATGATTCATATTCTTACACTATTGAATTAGGAAGTATTGTTACATTTGGAGTCAAGGTGTAAAACAAGTAACCAAAAATGTTCCTACTTTATTGTATTGCTTGTCGGCATAGACCTTATTGGGATTAGATGTTATCAGTAGTCTTATTGAAATAAATGAATGAAGTAGTGCTTCAGTGTTGAAAAATAAAGTATTTAGGACATATTTCTAATCCTAATTCAGAGAATTGCTTCCATCTCATTACTTTGTAAGTACTTGAACTTCAAGAAGAAAGACATAGAATATGTAACCATTCTTTCTGATTTCAACAGTGTCTGTCTGACTGCACATAGTATAATTCTATACCAGTACTTTTGCATTATAATTGAATGCAAAATGTCCACTAGGCTGTAACTGGACAGTTTAAACAGTGTGCTGGGCAGTTCCCAAGTGTTTCGATTATCATTGCCCCTAGTGAATCTTAGCTTGCAGATTGAGGCCTTATCTAACCGCCCCTGTCCCCGGGGGTTGTTTGTACCACTGTGCATGAGTGATTTATTCCTATAGGGAACTATTGCTTTAAAAAAATAAACCTGGTGATCCTGGTTCGAGTCCAGGCTCTGTCCTGTGGGGCGGCGCACAATTGTCCCAGCGTCGTCCAGGTTAGGGGAGGGTTTGGCCGGCAGGGATGTTCTTGTCCCATCGCGCACTTGCGACTCCTGTGGCGGGCCGGGCGCAGTGCACGCTGACACGGTCGACAGGTGTACAGTGTTTCCTCCGACACATTGGTGTGGCTGGCTTCCGGGTTAAGTGGGCATTGTGTCAAGAAGCAGTGCAGCTCGGTTGGGTTGTGTTTCGGAGGAAGCACAGCTCTCGACCTTTGCCTCTCCCGTGTCCGTACGGGAGTAGCAGCGATGGGACAAGACTGTAACTACCAATTGGATAAAAAAAGGGGTAAAATGTTTTATATATATTAAGAATAATAATAAAATAAACCCCTCCAGTCCAGATAGTCACTGAGAACACTTACTAAGAACATGCTGTAGAACAGGGTTCCCCAACTGGCGGCCCGAGGGCATAATTTTTCCTGCGGGTGATTATATTTGTTCCCTCAAGTTTTCTGAGCCCCCCAAAATATATTTTTGTTTAATTTTTTATTTTCTGACATAAAAGACTGTAAAAACACCAGCAAATCAGCTCCAAGTGATTTTACTCTAATTTTGGAAATCTGTTCCAAAGTATTCCCACGCATAATAGAGAGATACACTATATATACAAAAGTATATGGACACCCCTTCAAATTAGTGGATTAGACTATTTCAGCCACCCCCGTTGCTGACAGGTGTATAAAATCGAGCACACCGCCATGCAATCTCCATAGACAAACATTGGCAGTAGAATGGCCTTACTGAAGAGCTCAGTAACTTTCAACGTGGCACCGCCATAGGATGCCACCTTTCCAACAACTCAGTTCGTCACATTTCTGCCATGCTAGAGCTGCCCCGGTCAACTGTAAGTGCTGTTATTGTGAAGTGGAAATGTCTAGGAGCAACAATGGCTCAGCCGCGAAGTGGTAGGCCACACAAGCTCACAGAACGGGACCGCCGAGTGCTGAAGTGCATAGCGCGTAAAAATCGTCTGTCTTCGGTTGCAACACTCACTACCGAGTTCCAAACTGCCTCTGGAAGGAACGTCAGCACAAGAACTGTTTGTCAGGAGCTTCATGAAATGGGTTTCCATGGCCGAGCAGCCGCACACAAGCCTAAGATCACCATGCGCAATGCCAAGCGTCGGCTGGAGTGGTGTAAAGCTCGCCACCATTGGACTCTGGAGCAATGGAAACGCGTTCTCTGGAGTGATCAATCACGCTTCACCATCTGGCAGTCCGACGGACGAATCTGTGTTTGGCAGATGCCAGGAGAACGCTACCTGCCTGAATGCATAGCGCCAACTTTAAAGTTTGGTAGAGGAGGAATAATGGTCTGGGGCTGTTTTCATGGTTCGGGCTAGGCCCCTTAGTTCCAGTGAAGGGAAATCTTAACGCTACAGCATACAATGACATTCCACACGATTCTGTGCTTCCAACTTTGTGGCAACAGTTTGGGGAAGGCCCTTTCGTGTTTCAGCATGACAATGCCCCCGTGCAGAAATTGTTTGTTGAGATCGGTGTGGAAGAACTTGACTGGCCTGCAGAGAGTCTTGACCTCAACCCCATCGAACACCTTTGGGATTAATTGGAACACCGACTGTGAGTCAGGCCTAATCGCCCATCAGCGCCCGACCTCACTAATGCTCTTGTGGCTGAATGGGAGCAAGTCCCCGCAGCAATGTTCCAACATCTAGTGGAAAGCCTTCCCAGAAGAGTGGAGGCTGTTATAGCAGCGAAGGGGGACCAACTCCATATTAATGCCCATGATTTTGGAATGAGATGTTTGACGAGCAGGTGTCCACATATTTTTGATCATGTAGTGTATATGTGCTCGTATACATGGTTTGCAATCTACAAATTATTTGTAATTATGTTTCTGCCCCCGACCATCCGCTCAAGAAAGAAGTCGGCCCACGGCTGAATCTAGAAGATGATCCCTGCTGTAGAAGTACAGTAGCCACGCAATATACCCCAATATTTGACTTGTGCCTGCTCAAGATCAATGCCTTGGGAGAATTATTAGGAAGACACCTCGCCTAGATTTGGGCTGCACTTGTCGTATTTTCAGAACATGGGACATACCGAATGTCTTGGGAATGAGGGAAATGTTATGTTTTGCCATTATTTTTGTCAACAAATCTTTGTGTCTGGATTATAGCATTTACACAGTATGAGTGGGCGATGAGCTCTTTTTGTGGGTCAGGAGAGGGCCCATTTTATTATGCGAGAGCCCACTTTTGTGGCTGAAATCCTCAGGGGTGTGATTGCTCAGACGACGACACATGGCTGAAGAGACACAGCAGTAGGGAGAAATAAGGAGAGCATTAAAACAAATAGCTCATCTGTTGCACAGCGGTTTGTTCTCAGTAATTACCCTCATTGAAAATGGCAACACTTTCAGTCAATGGCTCATTTTTCAACCGTGCAATATGGAAATTGTTAGTTCAAACTGTGAAGTAATTTAATTTGTGTCTTTATTTATCTAAGTTAATGTGATATCTTGTAAACTTGTTTAAACAGACCATTGAGCCTAAAGTTATCAATGATTGAACACTTAAAAAGAAGAAGACAAGGAACAGAATGGTAGACTTTATTTGTTTCACTAATGCTCAGTAACATCAAGTATGCTTTAGGAATAAAGTTTATTTAAAGTACATTGATTAGGTACTTGAGCAGCCAACTAATGTGTTGTTCTGTACTATGGTATTCACTGTAGAAGGGTGAGTCATCATATTATCAAATGTGCGAAAACCAAAACAAACGTAGCATATTTATGAATTCATATACCACCTAATTACCTGGCTAAACACCTGTCCGAGCCTCTCCTGATCAAAGTTGCATATTTCTGCACTCTCACTCTCCAGCATAGTACTGCATATCCTGTGATTTAAAGAGGTGAAAAAACATCTTGCAACCTAGAGTGTACTCTTTTTTCCCCCTTTCCTCAGCTGTTTTGCTATTCTACCATACAGTGCTTCCTCTACTTCCTCAAACACCATCAGAACATAACAAGTAAGCTCAAGCTCTGATGAACTCAATCATAAACAGATGGAAATACATAAAGCAGCAATGGTTGCCTCCGAGTCTAATTAGCAGAGCATTGTCCTTCATTAATGCAGAATAATACATATCCTCAACTTTCCCCGCACTTCCCTTTTTCCTAGTACACATATTCATTAGAAAAGTTGTGCTCTGCTCTGCTTTGCACTGTCTATGTTGTGCAGATGTCATAAAATATTCGCCAATTTGGAGTATTGGATTAATACAGAAACAGTGTAAAATCTATGATGGGTCAATTATGCAGTGTCTATTTTTGAACATCCCCTGTCCTTCGTCCTACATCAAATGTCTGTCATTACTTTGTCCTACTCCTAATAGGCTGTCAGTTCTCCAAAACTTCTTCAGACAAAATGGCTGCAAAGAAACACTCATTTCTGTATATATATATATTTTTTTTCTTTATTGATGGCTTTAACTATAGGTCAATCATTTCATTTAGACTGCTCTCATGTACCATCAAGCATGTGATTTTCAGGTAGATTAGAAGAGGGTAAACTGAAAGCTGTTTTGTCTGACAGTTTAGGAGGAGGAGTGACATATGTTGTCTGCCATTCCTTTGATCTCTTGTCAAGTAAGATATCAGCCTCTCTCAGAATCTCCCTCAGACAAAAGTTTGGCAGGTTACTTTTATGAGTTTGAATCCTTCATTTACGATGCTCTGCTGTGAGATTTGAATCACCAGCAACTTACTTATTCAGGTAATAAAAACAAACACTACTGCTACCCCCAGTAACTTGCAAATATCATTGAGTAGCAACATGTATTCTAAACCATTGCTGTGGATATTCTGAATAGTTTCCCTAGCCCAACAAATACAAACAACTTATTGAATTTTTTGTATAGTTGGTTGCTGGCAAAACAAATGTTTTGCTCAAATGAGCTCCACGGGCCATTCCTCAATGGCCAGTGATGACTCTTGATGAGCTGGTCTGCCATAAAGCACTGTACTTTGGATAAAAAATCTATACCACTGACTTTCACTTGCAAGTACATATTTCCTCTATAGATTTCTCTGCCATGGACGCAAAACAAATAATTGCACCAATAGCATTCATTTAAAAGGAAGTTCTCCGTCTTAAAAGGATAATTTCCAACTCCCAGATGCCATTGTGAATACTACATGTAAACAGCCTGGAATTCAATATACTGTAGCAGTGTACAGACTTGATAACTAGCAATAATAATAATATAATATGCCATTTAGCAGACGCTTTTATCCAAAGCGACTTACAGTCATGCGTGCATACATTTTTGTGTATGGGTGGTCCCCGGGATCGAACCCACTACCTTGGCGTTACAAGCGCCGTGCTCTACCAGCTGAGCTACAGAGCAATGATGTCAGTAACCTTAAACCTCTGCCAATCGGCTTCTGAGTGAATGTCAACAACATATGAATGGGTGCCTGTTGCATACTGTGTCTATACTTAGTCAACTACACTACCTCTGGTTTTCTGTGTGTCCTCTTGATTGCTGTCAGCTTTTGGGGATCTGGTAATATTCGAGTTAGCTGTCACTAGTCTGTTTGGGCACTCTGAGCTGGATTTGACCTCCTACTAATGGATATTGCACGTATCTACAGTATCGGTCAGTCTTCAGACTTCCAGCAAGACACCAAGAATCACCACTAAGAATAGTCTTAGCTAGTATTGATATGGTATACACATTACCTGGAGATGAGTCTTACCCTTTTTACCGTTGAGTGTGTGCAACATCATGATTGCTTCTACTGCAGCATTGTAAAAGGTTATCATTGTTGCGCTCTTAATGGCAATGTCAATGAATTGGACTGTAGTTATTATAGACCAGGAAGATGACATCTTTACTGCAGCACTTTTTAGGCCAATTGAGACGAGCTAACACTACTGTAATGAGTCTGTCTGAGATGAGGTTCTGAAAATGGCCTAGAGTTAACAATAGTTTGTGTTCATTAAAATGTTAATTAGACAATATCCCTGAAGCCAAAGTCTGAGTCAGTCATTTTTTTGGGTCACACAGTCTTGTCTCCCTTGGACACTGCCAATGCTAAGAAACAGGTCTTACCATATCTTAGGTTAATGGTGTTACTGTTAATGTATGAGAGAGTGTAGCCTCTTGATAAGAGTATAGGGTTACTGTAGGCTACACCTACAGTAACCCTGGGCCAGTCAAGGACATTCAGAGACTTGTCCCGAAGCCACTCCTGCGTTGTCTTTGCTGTGTGCTTAGGGTCATTGTCCTGTTGGAAGGTGAACCTTCACCCCAGTCTGTGGTCCTTCACTAGCTTCATCAGTAGTAGTTATATCCTCACATTTTCAATATAAATATTATATATAGCCATACTGTCAGTGCAGACTTGCAGACACCAAAATAAAGAACAATAGCAGTCATTTTCTTGCGAAATTTCTAGGTATAAAACTAAATAATGTTTGCTTTTTTCCCCCTCATTTTAGAAGTTTTAGAGAGTTTGGGGGGTTATTATGTTAAGCGATTACAATTTAAGAGTGTACGGTGGTATACAAATATTTTTTTAAATTAATTTGTCAATTGTAGATTTGTTTTCATGATTAGCATTAATATTCATTAAGAATTAGATACATTTGATTGCATTTCTAAAATCATACACCTGGGGTAAAATTTGCCTTGCTGTATTTGCCAGCAAATACACAATTAAAAACGTCAATGATAATCAGCTATTGGGTCATACGATCATTACATAATCATTGCATTGTGATTATGCTAATGTCAATAACTGTCCTTCTATAATTACGCTCAGAGGTTACCCATTTCATTTTAGTGATTTGCACATTGCTGACTTTCTGCAGTCGATATCTTTATGTGGTGTATATTAAAGCTTGACTCATCCTTAAAGTTACCCAAAGAGGAGGCCTAAATGGCTTCATAATACATGTTATAACTCAGCCCTGCAGAGGGACGTGATTGAACAGCTTACAATATATTACTCTCCCTCTCAGCTCAAACTACTTGGGCTGTCCCCCATCTTGGCACATGACATCTATTGCAATACAGGGCTAGGAAGATTCCGCAGAATACAATGAAAAGTCCTTAGCATCAGCTATCATATCTTTAAAATAAATGAATGATCCAAAGAGAAGACTAGGCCATACAGTATGTGAGACTGACAAGGAGCTTTGCCATGAATTAATGTGCTGCATAACCAATAAATAATCCCCTAATTATTTCTAGGCAACTTGTAGACTCATTTTATTACATTTATAGAGAAGTACTTTAGGATCAAAATGAATCCACTTGCAGCATTGATCATTTACTGTAACCTATAATTATGCCTTCAATGGATTTGACATATTTTACCAGATTGAATCGCTAAATATCGATGCTAATATGTACTCTGTTTCTAATGAGAATTGGGATTGAGAGGAAAGAAGAGACGCTGTTTTTTTTTTATCACACGAAATTACATTGAAAAGTTGAAGACTTATCTACATTCTAGATAACCTTTTCAGAGCCCTGTAGCACAACTTTGACTTTGAAGTCATTGTACAGTATGTGCAGTCAGGCTTACACATTTTACCATTATGCATTCATGCCACTGATTCATTCCAGAGACAAAGATGCCCTAAAAACCACTTGAATTAATTTGACTGCAGCCTGTCACTCTCACATCCTCTGGTGTGTGGTTGTTTCTTCCTTGACTATGCCCCCATGGGGGACTGGGATGATTTGAATGCAGTTGTGCTCGAAGGTATTTCCATATTACATGCCTCTGGTTTCACTGGGCGATAGTTCCTTTCGCTGCATTAGGCAAACAGAACAAGTCATTTTCCTATCATATACTAAATATTTTGAGCTGTATGATAGTTTTGCTTCTGGTTTTGTCGGCTTCAAAATTAATTGGAACTAATGTGTTTATTGAAATTAGCTCAAAGCAGTTAAACAGTTACCCCTCATTCCATAGCAGGCCAACACTATCTTCTTGGCTCTATTTACACCCCCTCACGGCGATATAATTCCATACCCACATACCCCTTGCATCTGACACTCATAATCAATAGTGTGATAAACAATAAAGGATATCTAACCCATTATTTACAGAAAGATAATTCACATGGTTACTGTATGTTCTATGATTTGTAGTGCACTAAGCCTTCTCACTGTTCTTTCAGCAGATATGCCAATACACTTTCCCTCTAAAGCCTGAGGGTTCATACATCCTCAAGCTGCAAGGGTTGCTTAGCATCGACTGATACATTTGAACACGTTTTCCTCCCCCCGAGCTCTTATAGAATAAAACATTCACACAAGGTAAAATAACCACAGTAAATGAAAGATAATAATTTCTGGTTGTGCCATTAAAGAGCCGCACATCAATGCTACTATCAATTGATTGCATTTAATGAAAACAAATAAATAATGCAGGTATCTTTCTCTCTGTGTGCGCACATGCTTGTGCATGTGAGAAAGAGATAGAGAAAGAGGAAAGAGAGAGATAAAAAAACAGGGTTGGAAGATTGCAATGTCATTGGATTGCATTGTATTGCCTCACAATGTTTTTGAGTGAGACATCTTGTTTGCATTTCTCCCACCACCTTTTAACAAAGCCATTAAATGGCTTTTTTTCAATGACCACAAGTCATGGGGCCAAAGGGCAGGGCAGTAGGGAGTTACATGTATGTCTTGTTACTCTCTCAACATGCCACAGGGGGGATGTTAGTGGATGCTGCTTTGCACTACCTAACAATCCTTATCTGTTTCAGTCTCATTGCTTACCCTGTATGGTCGGAATCCTAACCTATGAAAAGCATGCATACCAAGGTTGGGCTCAATTCAGAATTGGGAATTGACTCCCATTCAACTCATTGAAATTTGAATTGAATTGACCACACCCCACAATATGTAGAATTTGAATTTGAGTTTGATTGACAGGAAGAATAATTTAATTTCATTGAAATTCAAAGATATTTTAATCTGACAAGTCATACTTCCAGATACCAAATAATATATAATGAACAAAAATATAAACGCAACATGTAAAGTGTTGGTCCCATGTTTTATGAACTGAAATAAAAGATCCCAGAAATGTCCCATATTCACAAAAAGCTTATTTCTCTCAAATTATGTGCACAAATTTGTTTACATCCCTGTTAGTGAGCATTTCTACTTTGCCAAGATAGTCCATCCACCTGACAGGTGTGGCATATCAAGGAGCTGATTAAACAGCATGATCATTACACAGGTGCACAATAAAAGGCCACTCTAAAATGTGCAGTTTTGTCACAACACAATGCCACAGATGTCTCAGGTTTTGAGGGAGCATGCAATTGGCATGCTGACTGTATGGTAATATTGTATGTATCATTAAGGAAAATGTTGGGAAATGTCAAAGATAAAATATAGTAAACATGATTTACATTTTATAAGTCCAGATGCATGTCTAAATAAGGAATATAGTCAATACAATGTGTAAACATGCTTTAATGGATAAGAGGAAGAGGCCATATGGAAAAGCGCCCAAGGCCTTTTGGAGTAAACAACATGTGTTATTGGACTTTCAAAGATAATAATGGCGTGGCAGTTAAAGATGTTAATCAGTGATCTTAAGGGGAGTAGCTTTGTAAGCTATGTATACATGACTGTGCATTTGTGTGTTTATATAAGAGATCTCTAAGCCAAAGAGAGACAGCCGTTCCATGGAGTGGCTCGGCTTTGTTACGCAATAATAAAGTCTAATATCTGGATTCACAAGCTCCAGTCTCTTGAGAGATATTTTTGAGTTGACTATTTTTTTGTCAAATATTTCTACGACATATTTGGCGAGCTTGCCAGGAGTTGAAAAAAAGGGTCCAGAGACGGTGTACATCTGCAGTTATGAAACGGCTTGGACGGACCATACAAACAAAAGCGGCCGCTTTTAAAAGGTAAGCCAAGTTCTTACTTATATAGTATAAACGTTTGTGTGGTTCGATCTGGAGCACGGCATCAGCTGCAGAAATACCAAGTAGGTCTCTCCAAATTTAAGAACCAGAAAATTAGAGACTGGGAGCTTTTGAATTTAAGAATACATGTCGATATCACTCTGTTGTTCGTCTGAACCGTCTGTTCAATTGATTTGATTCATTTGATTCATTTGATTCATTTGATTCATTTGATTCATTTGATTCATTTGATTCATTTGATTCATCCAGCTGATCGCTTTGTCTGGGTCATTTCGGCACGGGTGGTTGTCCATCTGGTTGAGCGATCAGACAATAACATGTTAAGTCCTACGAATACCGCTATAAACGTGTGGAGGAAGTGTATCGTTTATAGGCTGCTTAGGTAGGCAAAATCCTGTGCAATACTGCTTATTTTCTGTGTCGAGGAAGTGAATCAGAGAAGAAGGGAAGAATTTACAGGTCGCTTAGGAAAGCGTAGTAAAAGTCCAGGTGTGTAGAGGAAGTGGATCACCTAGGGGGCTAAATAAATATAAATCCTGTGGATACCGCTTTGGAGAGCTAAAAGTAGCGCTCCAGAGGGCTGAACGGGCAGGTGGCTAGCTACATTTGGGATCTACGGTTACCGCTCTAATGAGGAATTCATTGTTAGAGGTTTTTTTTTTTTTCTGCTCGGGTAGGTGGGGCATTATCCTGTGTTGTGGTGATGCCAAAGTTAGGCAGGGTCGATCAGGTAAAAAAGTTAGGTCATCCTGAGTAGGTGAACGGGTTAAACAGTCACTAAGGCTTCAAAATATAGAGAAAGTGTTAAATAGAGTAGGTCTGATCATGTGGATGAGTGGTTTGCTTGGGCTACTGTGAGTCATTAAATTGTCTGATTCATTTGGGCACAAGTGGCTGCTCATCTGTGTGAGTGAGAATAATAAAAAATTCTGCAAGTAATAGCCTTTCTGTAAGGAAAGGAAATATATTTGAGGTTGTTTGAAGCTTCTGTCTGATGGAGAAAGGGCGTGCCTAATCTCACATTAGGAAAGAGAACAATAAATGGTGCGTGGATATTAATTGACCAACTGAGTGTAGAAAATTCACGTTATCAGGAGGGGTAGAATAAATCCTGTTGGAGGAACAGGTCACGTGTACCGGTGTGATCATATGACTTCTATGCATTGTATTTTCATCAATCTTTTAGGGTATGTTTCTGACATTATATTTAGAAACTTTAGAGGTGATGTAGTATTATGATAAATTGACTACAGTAAAATAATAATTGGGATAGGGTTAACATTCCAAATTTGGGCCCTTTGATAGAATAAAGTAGTCCTGTAGGTTATACAATAGTAATTAAGCGCGTTTGAGAACAACATTGTATAAATATGGAATAAGAGTGGTATAAATGGTGTAAATGAGTCGCACTCTGAAGTTTGAATGATGAGATATAGAGGTGTGTATGATAATTATATATACGTTGGAATAATACGATTTTCTTGTAAATTATATCTTGGAGTTTCGTACAACAATGCCTGTCATAGAATTTTGTAAGATCAGTGAATAGTGACCAGCCTATACGATTCTGGGAGGATTCTATGACTGAGGGGAAGGATTTGGGTAATTTGTTGTTCGTTCCGCTGAGACTAGATTGTGATTAACTGATTTGTGGCAATAAAGAATCATTAGAAACATGAATGGTTTGGTAGATATGAATATATTGGAATAGAATGAATTTTATGTGAGTGTAATTTAATACGAGGGATTGGATAAAATTATAGGTGTTGACTTGCCCAAACACGTAGACGTACGTGGAAATGGGATAGAGTACATAGGGCATGTGGTAGAATTAAGCATTATAATCTATTATTTCAGAAGCAGAGGTGATATAGTCAAGGAATTCTAATATATTAGGGGAAAATATAATACATTTGGTTAGGTCGTTAGATCTGGTTCCGAATCAATGAATGTGGGGTTTGACTCGTTGACTGTTAAGTTGTTTACGTTGAGCGTGTGAGATCTGTGTCCTTCAAAGCTATTTTCTGATAAAGTGTGGTATGTGCCAGATACTAAAACTACTGACCATTATCATTGGAATAAAGGAGGATTAACTTGTCTTTTCAATAAAGCATAGATTCTGCATCACTGAACAGAGTCTAGGTTTTCTAAGTATAGTTTAACTATAGTTGTGGGTTGTTTAGATTGACGGAACATTCAGGATAAGACTGGACGATTTAGCAGCCTGCGTCTTTTCAGACTGAAGGACTCACTTATTCAACGGGAAAGAAGGAGGAGTGACTATAGTCAGAAAGGACAGTTACATACATTTGAATAGCGTGCTGGCAATTGCGATAGAGTTATGGCCATCATTTGAATTGTTTAGGTAGACTGGAATGAAAGTAAGGTCTTTTAATAATATGAATATAAATATATTATTAGTTATTGTTGGGATGTGAATAGACTTTACTAATGCCATGAACTAGTTTCCGGGTAAAAGAGAGTCGTACTTGCTTGACTGTATTGAGCTGAAAGAGATATTTGAAGCAAGTTTGAATAGCTGGATGGAAAACATTTATTTGAGAAATTCTAATTGTTATTACTTTATTCTATAGTTTGCAGTACTACCAGTAATGTATGCGAATAGTTGGTGAATTCTAGAACGATAATGTATTTTCGTTACGTGAACCAGGGGATGCAAGGAGCTTTGGCTATTATGCTGAGGGAATAGCACCAATTTAAGTGGGTTCTAGATTTGTTGAATAAACAAACTTATATTTTAAACTAAAGTAATGCAATAGGCTACAATTATAACATTATCAGAAAAAGGCACTATACGCTCATCTGTGGTCCTCTGTAGCTCAGTTGGTAGAGCACGGTGCTTGCAACGCCAGGGTTGCGTGTTCGATTCCCAAGGGGGGCTAGTATAAAAATGTATGAGCTCACTAATTGTGGGTCGCTTGGGATAAGAGCATCAGCTAAATGACGAACATATGTTAATGGGTATGGAGAGAAAAGTGCGTGGTAGTAATTTTTTTGTCATTGAATAAGGTTTTGCTAGATTAATCGAGTGACAATGGTGGAATATGTCTAAAAATAAATTGGATCGTGATAAATGGATGATTTCAATATATGATGGTAAACTACAGTAAGTGTTTGGTGTTACTGGTAGCTTACTTAGAAAGGATAGTTCATACATTCTGATAATGGCGGAGTGATGGTTTAATTGCGTGGCTATGATTTTAGTTGATTACAAGAGAAATAGGATATAGTTTACGACGCATGGAGAAGTGAATGTCTTATATGGTAATAGATCAACTGAACCAAACATGACGTTACTACGGCAATTTAGGATGGTTAATGTTGTTAAGTTCGTTTTTAAACCCTATGATAGAGGTAAATGCAGAACGCTGTTTGAAAGTGTGTTTTATTAGTAGGTCTGCTAGTAAAAATGGAAGAATTTCCATTTTTGTCTGCAGGTGTTAACCATTGGGGCTTGCTGAAACGTGAGAGCGCTATAAGGGACATTATGGGTTACGTTAGGTGTACAAGGATCGCGTTTTTGTAGGAAGTCGTAGGAGGTTGAATATTATCGGCAGGAAATTGCTAGCTAGTTAGCGGTGAGAGCTAGTGCGGTTTTCGTTGGGTGACGTCACTTGCTCTATGAACTGGAAGTAGTTGCTTTGCAGGGCCCGTGGCTTTTGTGGAGCGGTGCTTCGATGGTGAATGTTGTTGATGTGTGCAGAGGGTCCCTGGTTCGAATCCATTAAGGGACAGAAAGCAAATATTTTACATTGATGCTATTGACGTGAATTAGTGGTTTCATTGATAACATTATAGGAAAGATGTTGTCCTACCAATCCATGTCGGATAGGATAACATAGTAATTAAAATTGCATATCGGTGAATTGGATGTTTTATTGGTTTTTACTATAAATGTTAAATAATTTGTCATCTGTTGAGGTACCGTTATGAGGAAAATTAGCGGTAGAGTATGATAGATATTGTAGAGGGTTTAAAAAAAAAAAAGTAAGTTAATTGGGTGATGAGACAGGTTGACTTGATGTTGAATGGGATTGTTTAATAGAAGTAATTATTTCTATTTAGGAGAATGAGAATATGTTATTAGGTAGTATTGCTTTGTGGAGACGATTTACTAATGAAGAACATGTCTCGATAGTTGAATAAGGAACAATATTTGATAATTGATCATTTTATTATGACATTATATAGTTTGGTTAAACAGCAGTGAGTTATGAAGATGGTTCATTGCTTCAGTTAACGATAATTTGTTTATAGTATGTTGAACGATGGGAGTAGTTCTAAGGAATGAGATTGATACGAATGATTGTTGATGAGATAGGACTGGGGATATATGTATGATGTTTTGTGTGTAATTACTATCTTTGGATTGTTGATTCTATGTTAATGACATGTATACTTTCTCTTCCAGGAACATGGGGATTTCTTTATATCTCATTGGGATGTTAAAAAAGTCTGTAAGCTAGGGTGGAACTAGTTAGTAAAATTAAGTAGTTTTATTTTTAGGTTGTCATAGGGAGCTACCAAAATAAATAAGGCCTGGCCATTTTTTGTTTGTTTATTGTTTTACTATATGGTGTTCGAATAACCACAAACAAATTACTTAGTATGAAATGTTATTCTGTATAGGATTTTTATTTCTATTTTGGGTTTTGTGACGGGATGGAAGTGAAATATCTTAAAGGGGCATACACATGTAATTTGGTTTTATTTACTGAGGGATAAGTAAATATGTGTACTTTATTTTGAAAAGAGCTGTACTAAGGACTTACTGTACACTCGGGATACAACATTTATGAAATGTCTTGATGGTTATTAATGAGTAGTATACTATTGGATGAAACAATTCATTGAATGATTTCAATGACCTCTGAAATCTGTCCTGGCTTTATAGTGTGACCTGATCACCCGCACTATAAATTCTAGAGGCATGCTGAATTAGGGGGTCAGATATAATAAGGATAATTGTGAAGAAGTTTATAATTTGGAAAAAATCCTATATATAAATTAGTTCAAACAGGACAAGGATGAAGTGAGAGGGTTAGTCCTGAAGGAGAGGTATTCCTTGAATAGTGTTACGGGATACAGTTAAGTAAAGATATGCTCAAGGGTTGTCATTTTAAGGTTAGTTATTATTTTAGGTTTGATAGGCAATATTGTTGTTGTTTTGTTTTTTTGTACACATGAATCACAATGTGATGCATGTGTCCAAGGGGGGAAGTTGGGATTACAGAGGTTTTAATGTTTTATTATGGTTTTGTGGGGAAATATGCAAGGTGTATTAAGGATATGAGCAGTAGTAATAATGTGTTATGGGTTAGGTTAAATCTTTTTTGTTTTTGTGATAGGAGGCATTGTCACGCCCTGACTCTGGGGATTCGTATTTGTTGAGTCAGGGTGTGTATTTTCTGTGTGGTATGTTCTATGTTGTGTTTTCTAGGTTTAGATCTAGATCGTCTAGATCTATGTTGGCCGGTGTGGTTCCCAATCAGAGGCAGCTGTCGCTCGTTGTCTCTGATTGGGGACAATATTTAGGTAGCCTATTGGCACTAGGGGGTTGTGGGATCTTGTTCCAGTTAAGGTATGTGGTGTTGTGCTGCCTTGGACTTCACGTTTCGTTTTGTTTGTTATTTTGTCGTTGTGTTTAATATTTAATAAACATGTACGCATATCACGCTGCGCCTTGGTCCGTCCCGTCTGTAAACGAACGAGACAGAAGATCCCACCAAACGAGGACCAAGCAGCGTGTTCAGGAGCAAACGCCGGGTAATTCAACAGGAGGTTACATTAGTAGATGTCCTCCTCGGTTGGGGGAGAATTACGGAGGAGGAGGCCGTCCGTTACCGGAAGGCGATGAAGGAGGATGCCCAGGTAGGAGAGGAGAAACAGCGCCAACAGTGCCGACGACGGAGACCCGAGAGGCAACCCCAAGAACATTTTGGGAGGGGGGCACACGGTGTGGACGACGAGGGAGCAGGAGGCCGTTAAAGGGCGGACCTGCAGGTTAGGAGAGGAGGCCACCATGTTACGGGGGCTATTGGTTCAGAGGGAGCAGCAGTTATTCGGTCAGAGGGAGGTGCTACAGGAGGCTAAAAGGGAGAAGGAAAGTGTAGAGGCACGGCGAGAGGAGCTGTTTAGGCAGCAGAAGGAGCGGGGGTTTATAAAGGAACCCAGTCCCGCTTCTCGCACCAAGCCAGTGGTGCGCGTCGCCAGCCCGGTCCGGCCTGTTCCTGCCCCTCGCACCAAGCCAGTGGTGCACGTCGCCAGCCCGGTCCGGCCTGTTCCTGCCCCTCGCACCAATCCAGTGGTGCGCGTCGCCAGCCCGGTCCGGCCTGTTCCTGTTCCTGCCCCTCGCACCAAGCCAGTGGTGCGCGTCGCCAGCCCGGTCCGGCCTGTTCCTGCCCCTCGCACCAAGCCAGTGGTGTGCGTCGCCAGCCCGGTCCGGCCTGTTCCTGTCCCTCGCACCAAGCCAGTGGTGCGCGTCGCCAGACCGGTCCGGCCTGTTCCTGCTCCTCGCACCAAGCCAGTGGTGCGTGTGTCCAGTCCGGCACAGCCCGTGCCTGTTCCACCGGTGCCTGGTTCGGCACCGGTCAGCTGCTCCACTCCGGAGCCAGAGCAATCCGCTTCACCGGGGTCCAGTCCAGCTCCGGTCAGCGGCTCCACTCCGGAGCCAGAGCAGTCCGCTCCACCGGTGCCTGATCCAGCTCCGGTCAGCTGCTCCACTCCGGAGCCAGAGCAGTCCACTCCACTGGGGTCCAGTCCAGCTCCAGTCAGCGGCTCCACTCCGGAGCCAGAGCAGTCCGCTCCACCGGTGCCTGATCCAGCTCCGGTCAGCGGCTCCACTCCGGAGCCAGAGCAGTCCGCTCCACCGGGGTCCAGTCCAGATCCGGTCAGCGGCTCCAGTCCGGAGCCTGAGCAGTTCGCTCCACCGTCGTCGGGTCCAGCTCCAGTCAGCGGTTCCAGTCCAGACCCAGACGTCAGCCCCTCTCCAGGTTTGGGGTCTCCCACACCAGGGTCCAGACAGGGCTTGGTACTTCGTGGGAGGAAGGAGAGGGCAAGCAGCGCGCCGAGGTCCAGACCAGACCAGGGGTGCAACAGGGAGGCGGAGAGTAAGTGGTCGTCACGCCCTGAGCCGGATCCGCCTCCGAGGCGGAATGCCCACCCGGCCCCTACCCTGTTATGTTTATGTTGTGCGGTCGGAGTCCACACCTTTGGGGGGGGGGGGGGGTACTGTCACGCCCTGACTCTGGGGACTCGTATTTGTTGAGTCAGGGTGTGTATTTTCTGTGTGGTATGTTCTATGTTGTGTTTTCTAGGTTTAGATCTAGATCGTCTAGATCTATGTTGGCCGGTGTGGTTCCCAATCAGAGGCAGCTGTCGCTCGTTGTCTCTGATTGGGGACCATACTTAGGTAGCCTATTGGCACTAGGGGGTTGTGGGATCTTGTTCCAGTTAAGGTATGTGGTGTTGTGCTGCCTTGGACTTCACGTTTCGTTTTGTTTGTTATTTTGTCGTTGTGTTTAATATTTAATAAACATGTACGCATATCACGCTGTGCCTTGGTCCGTCCCGTCTGTAAACGAACGTGACAGGAATGGTGTAGAGGTGGTCTGTCTATGAGATAAGTGGACTACAACAAGCTGGAAGCAGGTGTGCTTCATAATCTCAAGGCTTCTCTTGACGGATGAGAGGACATGAGTAGCATACTGTGTCTCACTTACCTAACAATGCTCTTAAGATTTTCTTTTCATGGGTGAAGATAACTCTGCCCAACTAAGTAGGAGAATCTAAGTATTCTCTGCGCCCTGGAGACTATGTGATGGCAAAAGACTACAGAAGAAAGAGCTGGAAAGACCCTATGTGGAGGGGCCTGTACCAGGTGTTGTTGGCTATCTTAATGATGGTAAAATTGGTGGAGACAGATATTTAGATCCATGTTTCCCACTATAGGAGTGTTCCAACCTCAGCCATTGGGTAGCATTGTTGTCTTTTGTGTGTGTCTGTGCTTGTGTCTTTGCAGCAGTAACTCTGAGCTTCCCTATGGGTAGGCTGATTGAAGGACACTCTTCGCAGACCGATGTCGATATATTGAGAGGGACTCTGGCTGATCCGGAGACCCTAGTGATGGAAGAAGGTTAACAGCTAAAGTGATCATACATTATCGTCCAGGTTACACCAACAGCGGTACGGATAGAGGGGAGCGCGATCGGGTATCATCTAAACCATTGTACCAGAGTGAGGAAACTGATGACTAAGAGACCACCGAGACTTTCAAGACCTCCAAGACGCACCAGAAATCCTCATCATTGATTTCTCTGTACTTGACTAGTTCCCTGAGAATAAGGGGAATGGGGTACTGATAATAGTAGAGATCTGAAGAACAAGACATATAAGGGATATAGACAGGATTAGAAAGTATATTCTTGCAAAGGCAGGAACCATAACTAAAATGCAGGAAGGGATCACTATTAAAATACAAGGGTTAAAATATTATTGGTGTGTGAGGAACCAGCACAAAGAGTATGGGGAAGTCACATGGGGTAGTGTGACTTTAAGATAATGAAAGAAAGAGACAGGTGAATCATAGACATAAGGAGAACAGTCCAAGACTTAGATAAACAATTTGATGTAGTATTTAGTGTTAGATTTCCAGGGGAAAGTGTTATTGGAGTAGTTATTCCTTGGGAAAGTGCACTGAACCCTGTACATGTTAGAGCCATACCAAACACAGAAGAAAGGGAATTGAAGGAGCCGTTAAACAATGATTGGTATAGATGAGTACAATATATAGCATTAAAAGTAAATAAAAGAAAATAGTCTAATATGCACCACATCTCCATTTTAAACAGTTAACAGTAGTTCAACATCTTCACAGTTACTAGGACTGTGTGCTAGGATTCAATCATAACTTTTGTAATATTTAGGAAATTCTAACTATACACCATTTTATGATCAACCAGGATGAGGAGAGAAGTGTAAGCAATTGTTAGAATAGGAACAAGGAAAAGGGAAACACCAGAGTAATGTCAAATAGATTATGAGCAAAAATATAGGAATGTTAAAGTAAAACAATTGGTTATATAGTTTGGGAGAATTCAAGGGAGAATGTGAAAATAGGGGGTGTTTAAACAGATAGCCTTTGGAATACAGGGACCCCTCAAAGAAAAATCTATCAGGCATTAGATAGAAATGGGTATTAAGAATGAGTGATGAAACATAATGATTTGTCATGTAGACAATGTTAATAGGGATGTTTTGGACTGGAAATGAACTCAACTAAACTGTTATGATCTGTCCTTTCCTGAGGTTACTACGGATGGTGTCGTAATGCATAGCAGAAATAATTTGGTCCAGAAAAGTGTAAACCTCAATAAAAACCAAAAACCTTCTACCCGGCTGAAGAGGATCAACAAAGGCGTTGAAGACGTTCCTGTCCGACACCACCTCTGCCAGGAGACCTGAATCAAGCATCAAATCAAAGCAATCAATTGCCTTCTCTTTTGTGCCTTTTCTCTCAAGAATTTGACAGGAGTCCATGTGGAGTGAGCAGGAGGAGAGAGGTCTATGCAAATGCAACGTTCTTCCTAGTTTGGGTATACTGGTTTGCAAATGGACAAAACAGAATGATGGTGGAAGTGGGGCGGTTCAGGTGTGACATTGGAATTGGGACATTGCCATGGGTAATCCAAGATGAACTATGAAGCTATCTAAAGAACATAATGAAGACGCCAGAAGATTGAGTGCCGGTAGAGGAAGGGACTGTTAGTTGAGGTAGTATGTTGATTAAGGAGGTATTATACACTACTAAATTTATAGTAATTTGGACTAGGAATGCATTAAGATACTGATCTGTTGTAATTCTCGTTATGAGGAAGTTAATGCTAGAATTATTATAATATAAATATACATTCCGCCAGTGTCAATATGTGCCAAGGTGAGACTTTTAACTTTGAATGATGGAACAAAGGTGACTAACTAAGAATTGTCATTCCAAAGTTGTTTTGGGTAATTAATTTGATTATGATTATAAATTATAAGTGGACTGATTGATCTGAATAACTTATTAATATTAATGCTTAGTGATGTTGACATTGCAATTAATGGATTAGATATTGATATTGATTATTTTGATTGTTATAGTACTTGTGATATGGTAAGCTAAAGATATTGACACCATTCTTAACATGTCCTAGATATTATTGTTAAGACAAAGTTGCATATGTTGATGTGATAGGATACTAACACATATATGGGAAATGCTACAACTAAACAAAAGTGGGGAGCAATGTTTATAAAGAAATATACCCAGTTCAGGGAGATCCAGGACAGTAGGTAAATGAATATGGGAAATTTTGGGAATTTGGGAATCCTGAATGTTTTTATGAAGTTGTTCCTGGGGGTGGATGGGCCTGCCATGGTTACAAAGCCTAATATAAAAACTTGGAGGTTAATTTAGAGGAAAACCTTCCAAACTTGTATCCAATACCTGACTGGGCACTGGGTCCTCATCAGGATGGGTCAAACAATGAGGAATATATATTGGTTTAAATATATGCATATGAAAAGTAACCACATATGGCAAGGATAAGAATAAGTAAATGCGCATGCTTACATTCATTTAAAAATTAATCTTTGTATTATTTGGGACATTGTTGGAATGTCCCAAAGTGGGGATTATATGGTAATATTTTATGTATCATTAAGGAACATGTTGGGAAATGTCAAAGATAAAATATAGTAAACATGATTTACATTTTATAAGTCCAGATGCATGTCTAAATAAGGAATATAGTCAATACAATGTGTAAACATGCTTTAATGGATAAGAGGAAGAGGCCATATGGAAAAGCGCCCAAGGCCTTTTGGAGTAAACAACATGTGTTATTGGACTTTCAAAGATAATAGTGGCGTGGCAGTTAAAGATGTTAATCAGTGATCTTAAGGGGAGTTGCTTTGTAATTTATGTATACATGACTGTGCATTTGTGTGTGTATATAAGAGATCTCTAAGCCAAAGAGAGACAGCCGTTCCATGGAGTGGCTCGGCTTTGTTACGCAATAATAAAGTCTAATTTCTGGATTCACAAGCTCCAGTCTCTTGAGAGATATTTTTGAGTTGACTATTTTTTAGTCAAATATTTCTACGACAACTGCAGGAATGTCCACAAGAGCTGTTGCCATAAGCTGCATCCAACATCGTTTTAGAGAATTTGGCAGTACGTCCAACCGGCCTCACAACCGCAGACCACGTGTAACCACGCCAGGCCAGGACCTCCACATCTGGCTTCTTCACCTGCAGGACCGTCTGAGACCAGCCACCCAGACAGCTGATGAAACTGTGGGTTTGCACAACCGAAGTCTTTCTGCACAAACTGTCAGAAACCGTCTCAGGGTAGCTCATCTACGTGCTCGTTGTCCTCACCAGGGTCTTGAGCTGACTGCAGTTTGGCGTCGTAACCGACTTCAGTAGGCAAATGCTCACCTACGATGGCCACTGGCATGCTGGAGAAGTCTGCTTTACACGGATGAATCCCAGTTTCAACTGCACCGGGCAGATGGCAGACAGTGTGTATGGAGTCGTGTGGGCGAGCAGTTTGCTGATCTCAATGTTATGAACAGAGTGCCCCATGGTGGTTGTGGGGTTATGGTATGGGCAGGCGTAAGCTACGGACAACGAACACAATTGCATTTGATCTATGGCAATTTGAATGCACAGAGATACCGTGATGAGATCCCGAGGCCCATTGTCATGGCATTCATCCGCCACCATCACATTTTTACATTTTTAGTCATTTAGCAGACGGTCTTATCCAGAGCGACTTACAGTTAGTGAGTGCATACCCTTTTTTTTTGTCTCATACTGGCCCCACGTGGGAATCGAACCCACAACCCTGGCGTTGCAAGCGCCATGCTCTACCAACTGAGCTACAAGGGGCCCATCACCTTATGTTCCAGCGTAAAAATGCACAGCCCCATGTTGCAAGGATCTCTACACAATTCCTGGAAGCCAAAAATGTTCCATGGCCTGCATACTCACCAGACTTGTCACCCATTGAGCATGTTTGGAATGCTTTGCATTGACGTGTACGACAGCATGTTCCAGTTCCCGCCAATATCCAGCAACTTCGCACAGCCAATGAAGAGGAGTGGGACAACATTCCACAGGCCATAATCAACAGCCTGATCAACTCTGTGCGAAGGAGATGTGTCACGCTGCATGAGGCAAATGGTTGTCACACCAGATAATGACTGGATTTCTGATCCACGCCATACTTTTTTTAAAGGTATCTGTGACCAACAAATGCATATCTGTATTCCCAGTCATGTGAAATCCATAGATGAGGGCCTAATTAATTCATTTAAATTGACCAATTTCCTTATATGATATGTCACTCAGTAAAATCTTTGAAGTTCTTGCATGTTGCGTTTATATTTTTGTTCAGTGTAGAACTTTCCTCTGGAAACAATGTTCATATACTCTTTTAACCTTAGTGCTTAGATTAACTAATTATATTTCCACAACTATTTACTTTGTTTGGCTTCTTTTTAAATGCCTCAAGGTCAACTTGAGTGTCAAACTAACGCATTCTTGGAAATGTAGTATTTTCCCCATATTGAGCACAATTTAAGTGATTAATTAAATATAATAACTTAGAATATTCACATACATGTTTTGTTTCCCTTGATCATTAATTTTAAGTTTGTCCTGAAAATCAATTGTTTCAACAATATTTGATATGCATGTATATTTGTATAGACTACACCTAATATAGAATAAAACCCTTTGAATTCATTGAATTTCACTGAATTCAATTATATTACCATTAATTGCAATTCTGTATCCTGTTTACTACTTCAATTCAAATTCAAATTCAATAATTTAATTTGAATTTATGAGGCATTCTCAATTCAATTCTGAATTGAGCCCAATCATTGCATACAGTATAGCATGCAAGTTCCACATCTACCCATGCATTTTTGTCAATAGAAAATGTATTGAAAGTTTGAGTTACCGGCACATCTCAAAATAGGCTTCGGCCCTAAGTGCCTTCTTTTAGTGTAAGAAGATATTACATTCCTGTTGCCATATCACCCCAATATGGAATAGACAGACAGACCCATTGGGCCTACATGTGGAATGATCAAGTCAGTGGAGCCTCCTCAGAGGAGGAAGGGGAATTTCAGTGAATTTCATACAAATAAAATGAGTGAAACATTTAAAAAGTTATCCTTTTTAGGTAAAACTATACTAAATATATTCACACCAAATAATTGATTAAAACACACTGTTTTGCAATGAAGGTCTACAGTAGCCTCAACAGCACTTTGTAGGATAGCACCATGGTGTAGCCGGAGGACAGCTAGTTTCCGTACTCCTCTGGGTCAATTACTTCGATACAAAACCTAGGAGACTCATGGTTCTCACCCCCTTCCATAGACATAAACAGTAATTATGACAACTTCCGGAGGACGTCCTCCAACCTATCAGAGCTCTTGCAGCATGAACTGATATGTTGTCCACCCAATCAAAGGATCAGAGAATTAATCTAGTACTGAAAGCATAAGCTACAGTTAGCTAGCACTGCAGTGCATAAAATGTGGTGAGTAGTTGACTCAAAGAGAGCGAAAGACTATAGTTGAACAAATTAATTTCTTTAAAAATAAAGTAGAAGCAAGAGAGAGAGAGAGAGAGAGAGCTATATTTGGTTGTATTTTTTTCACTTTCACTTTCACTTAGCTAGTGAATGCAGCTAGCTAGTTTAGCCTACTCAAACACCCAGTTCAATCAGAGAGGGATGCTATGTTAGCTCACTGGCTATTGCTATCCAACACTGGAACTCTTCCAAGTCAAGGTAAGCTTTTGGTTTAATAAATGTATTGCCACCGGGGCCCGCCAGTGTAACTGCTAAACTGCTTGCTGACTGTACACTCTACTGCATGATTGTAGCGTGTTTACTAATGCGTTAGTTCTAGTAGCTATGTTGACTATGACGTTACTAACGTCGTTAGCTAATATGGTGACAACGATGTAGGCTGTATGTAGCAGTTAGCGTTATGAAGGTTTGGCTTGGAAAGGTTTTTTCGCCTGGTCACAGACAGCTGATGATTTGTGTACTGAAGTCCACAAGTGAAGGGAAAAGGTGAGAGAAGGATAGAGCATGTAGATGCGAGAAGGAATTATACAACAAGCAAAATGTTCATGCTGTTTGCATGTAGCTGCTATGAAAGTGAACTGTGTTTGCGTGTGATCAGAGGTGTATTCATTCCGCAGATTCTGTTGAAAAAGTTTATTAAATGGAAACAAACTGAACGAAACGGGGATAAACATACCTGAATTTGTCCAATACAAACTCTCATTTGCAACTGTTGGACTAATGATTACACCCTAGATCAGCAAGATGCAGGCAAGAGTGTGCAAGGCAGCATTGAATGTGTCACTTTCTGTCACCTTGATTACTCCAATATTTCTCTCAACCTGTAAAATTTAATTAATAGGCTGCCCAACCCTGTTCCTAGAGAGCTACCCTCCTGTAGGTTTTCACTCCAACCCCAGGTGTTACTAACCTGATTCATCTTATCAGCCTGCTAATTATTAGAATCAGGTGTGCTAGATTAGGGTTGGAGCAAAAACCTACAGGATGGTAGCTCTCCAGGAACAGAGTAGGGCAGTCCTGGGCTAGGTTGTAGAAACCTCATGATGGAGTATACAATTTGAGTATCATGTAGCGTAAACCTATCAATGTTACATTGAGCTGGGTGAATGGAATATGAATGACGGTCATCCAATATGCTGTAATAGAAAAAATTGTCCTCCCTCATCTTAAACGTCACCGACTGCCACTGGATCACGTTGCCGTAATATGGTATATTTGTTATCAGATTAATACACTTTGGAATCCAGTTGCTGAATGTGAATGTGCTGCCATCCCCAGATTTATTCATATAATAATTTTCCCAGCCATGGTTCCCTGTGGAGCTATAGCGAGCCGAAACACGATTAAAGTGCTGGAGGCTGGGTTGCACTCATTTCCACATAAATAACGGACTTGGTGCTGACCAAATTAACAAACACAAGTCAGGCATAATTTTGCATTGTTGCTCGTCTAGCATTTCCACCCGTGGGCCCAATGGCTGGCATCGTCCTTGCTAAATGTCCTTCTTTTCCCGTTCTGAATATTTTGATTAAACAAACCTGATTGCATCCACAGTTGCAAATTTGAAATGTTAATTTCAAATAGTTTTTTTTGTATCTCACCCCTCAAAAGGATGATTGGATGAAATGTGAGAGCTAATTTTTCTTGGCAGTGAAGTTGCGATTAGAGCAGTTTCCTGTAACCACAGTGTACTTAGGCAGATACTGAATTCAAATCAATACGTACGATTACAGCCCTCCAGTAATACCAAGCTGTTACACTGCATCTCTGCTTGCCCAGTTCTGCAATCAACGACAATGCACAAAAATACCTGTGTTTTCTCTGAGTAGGTGACATGCATGCACCATTGTCAAATTCAGTAAGTTAGAGTAAAACGTTAGCGCCAAAGTACATTTATCATCTTTATTTTCAAATTAAATAAATGATATACTATACTCTCCCAGACTTTTCTTTATCACAATTTTAATCTATGCCTTATCCTACACTCTCAGACTACATGTGGAATGATCACGTTGCTGTAATATTCACATTCCGTGGCTGAATGTGAATGTACTGCCATCCCCAGATTTATAAATATAATAATAAATATAATAATAACAGTGGAACCCATCCAACTTGAAGGAGCTGGAGCAGTCTTGCCTTGAAGAATGGGCAAAAATCCCAGTTGCTAGATGTGCCAAGCTTATAGAGACATACCCCAAGAGACTTGCAGCTGTAATTGCTGCAAAAGGTGGCTCTACAGAGTATTGATTTTGGGGGGGGTGAATAGTTATGCACACTCAAGTTCTGTTTTTTTGTCTTATTTCTTGTTTGTTTCACAATATTTTTTCTTTTTTTCATCTTTAAGGGGTAGGCATGTTGTGTAAATCAAATGATACAAACCCCCCCAAAATCCATTTTAATTCCAGGTTGTAAGGCAACAAAATAGGAAAAATGCCAAGGGGATGATTACTTTCGCAAGCCACTGTATAGTGAGCCCGAACCACGATTAAAGTACTTGAGGCTGGGTTGCACTCATTTCCACATAAATAACGGACTTGGTGCTGACCAAATTAACAAACACAAGCCAGGCGTTTCCACCCGTGGGCCCAATGGCTGGCACCGTCCTTGCTAAATGTTGTTATTTTCTCAATCCGAATCTAATGATTAAACAAACCTGATTACATCCACAGTAGCAAATTTCAAATTTGAATTTCAGATATTATTTTTTCATCACACGCTTCAAAAGGATGACTGGATGAAATGTGAGAGCTCATTTTTCTTGGCAGTGAAGTTGTGATTAGAGCAGTTTCCTGTGACCACAGTGTACTTAGACAGAGACTGAATTCAAATCAACACGCATGATTACAAGCTTCCAGTAATACCAAGCTGTTACACTGCATCTCTGCTTGCCCAGTTCTGCAATCCACGACAATGCACACAAATACCTGTGTCTTCTCTGCACCATTGTCAAATTCAGTAAGTTAGAGTAAAACGTTAGCACTAAAGTACATTTATCATCTTCATTTTCAAACTACCACTGAACAAAAATATACACGCAACATGTTTATATGTGTTGGTCCCACGTTTCATGAGCTGAAATAAAAGATCCCAGAAATGTTCCATACGCACAAAAAAGTTTATTTCTCTCAGATGTTGTGTACAAATTTGTTTACATCCTTGTTAGTGAGCATTTCTCCTTTGCCAAGATAATCCATCCACCTGGAAGCTGATTAAACAGCATGATCATTGCACAGGTGCTGGAGACATTAAAAGGCCACAAGAAACTACCACAAAATGTGCAGTTTTGTCACACAACACAATGCCACAGATGTCTCAAGTTTTGAGGGAGCGTGCAATTGGCATGCTGACTGCAGGAATGTCCACCAGCGCTGTTGCCAGATCATTTTATGTTAATTTCTCTACCATAAGCCGCCTCCAACGTCGTTTTAGAGAATTTGGCAGTACGTCCAACTGGTCTCACAAATGCAGACCACGTGTATGGCGTCGTGTGGGCGATCGATTTGCTGATGTCAACGTTGTGAACAAAGTTCCCCATGGTGGCGGTGGGTTATGGTATGGGCAGACATAAGCTACGGACAATGAACACAACTGCATTTTATCGATGGCAATTTGAATGCACAGAAATACAGTGACGAGATCCTGAGGCCCATTGTGAGGCCCATTTCTTTTAAGGTATCTGTGACCAACAGATCCATATCTGTAGTCATGTGAAATCCATAGATTAGGGACTAATGAATTGATTTCAATTGACTGATTTCCTCATATGAACTGTAACTCAGTAAAATCTTAGAAATTGTTGCCGGTTGCGTTTATATTTTTGTTTAGTATAAATATATACTGTACTCTCCCAGACGTTTCTTTATTACAATTTTATTGTACGCCTGATCCTACACTCTTAGACTTTCTGAATCAGAAATATACTTGGATATTACTATTTGATAACAACCTGACATGAGCTTTCAAAATGTAAACCCTGCTTAGTTATTTATAACGCAGATAACTGCATGTCAAAATGTCAAGCGATGTCTTTAGCAGGAACCGGGAATCTATGTTTGATCACTCCCTCATATCTCTGATAACTATTTACTAAATTACCTTTCAATGATATAAGGGTGAACACAATCTTGCATACAGTAACTCCAGATAGATATCTTCTATCAAAAATGATGTTTTTATAGCTGTACGGTGTACATATTAGGACATCCGTACTCATGTGTGTCCTAATATGTACACTGTATAGTTATAACCACATCGCAACCTTTGCAGAAAACAGTTTCTCCTACAGCAGACATTAATGATAACAATGCCACAGATGGTGCTGTGAGCCAATAGACGCAACTAATTGAACAGAATAATATCCAGTTGGCAGCACTGCGATCTGATTAGATAAAACATTTTGGTTGTGATAATTGTAACCAGGGTAAATATACTTTTTTTGATTTGGACCTCACTACAACCTTCAGTGGTGTTATGACCAGACAGCTGTAAGCCTTGTCCCGATAGCCACTCAGAATGGTTGAATGCCACTTTATGTGCCACACTGAGCCCAGTGGACTACATCCAATGTACTCACTAAGTCAAGTCATAATATGTTGCCGATTTAACAGATGGAATCCAGCAGAGGAAGCGGTGTTTGAATCCCATCTGTGAAAATGATTTATTTAAATATTTTTCTGATATCATCATTATAATACAAACTGCTGCAACGTTCCAGTACAGAAGCTTCACACAGTACCAAATCAAAATAAAATTACAGGTCATAACATTTTTGACAGCTCAACAAACAGACAAGACTGCATCGAGATGAAGCGTAATAAGGAAACAATACATCTATGTGGAGCTGAAACAATGGATATCGGCATCATAAAAAAAGAACATGAAAACTGCTGTGTTGTCGTTTCTGAAACAATATCCATTGATTTGAGTTGCTAAAATGTCATAGTATACAGTAGTATCTTGTTTGGTGGGCTGAGACAATTGTCAGATGTCGCAATTCCCTTAACAAACGACTCTGTCGATCCTTTAAATGATATATCCACTTTGCTTGAGCCTGTACTCTGTTGTGAGTCCATTTCCTGTTGATAAAATCCAGTGAGTTGAAGTACTGTAGGCCTTGCAACAGCTGAGTACTGCCATGGAAAGTGGTCCTCCTTAACAGACTGTCAATAAAGTTGTTTTTAAATTCCATTTCCTGTTATTAGCACTTGAAAATGAATAAATGACAACATTGTTACAAATACAGAACATCACTTCTCTGCTTTTAGACATTTGGATTAAAAAAAAAGGTTACATGCTGATTACTTTACAAGTTTTACAGATGTTTTATTTTATTTTTCAAATTTTATACAGGGATTTGATAAACTGAAGGCATTCATTTTACTGTGCACACAAATATGCTTTCCATTTTACCTGATTGGAGAACTTGTATGTGATAAACATTCTACTAGCAGATGTCAAGTTCTCAAAATCATCTTCCTCAAAACTGAACAGTTAGGATTCGTCATAATAGTCATATAATAACTTTTACTCAATGGACTTTAGCCTAATATTGATTTGAGGTTGAGTAGCTTTGCTAGATTAACTGTTCTCATCCCAGCACCACTGGAACATAGCAGATTAAATACTGTATATCGCCCACACATTTTGTACCCTGACAAGACTTGCTGATTACAATATGTCTCTAGCTGGATTCTTCTGTGTTATATGCTCTGTCAGCTAACTCCAACTTCTGTATCAACAGGTTTAGGTTCCTCACTGAGTTCAGCAGAGCTGTGTACAGAAGACTGGAGACTGTTTACGATGGAGACCTTAAGCAAAATCCTGCTTCTTATTGGCCCCTGGAATTTGTATCCATTGCCAATACTTATAATTATTCCATCTCAGTAAGTCCAAAGTGCTGTTATTTTAAATACGATTTGAAGAAATGGACAGATAGTACTTTGTGAATCTGGGCAGATTGTCTGCCTCCTTCTGACACTGTAAAAATATTGGGAATAAATGGGCACAATATGTGAGAAAACTAGGCTACAGTATAAGCAATGTGCAAAGAGATCGATGTTGGTGAACGTCAATAATGTATGGCCATAGCCACTGTCTTTGGTTGCATGATACATTTTACAATGGAGACTCTCTTCAGTCTATGGATACACTCTTCAGCTCAACTGAATGGCAGATCTGAAGCACTGTTGCTGCATCCATTACCAATACCACCTATTCATACAATAGCTATGGTGGGATAATATGTCCAGTGGTCACTGCACTTAACAATGACACTACATAAAATCGGTGCATCCATATAGTGAATGGAAATTATTCCAAGTGGTGAATGTCTATGGAACAATGAAGATAGACATTTAGACAGCTTCTATATCTATTAACAGTTTTGTATAACAGTAGAATCCATGACTTCTGCTAACGGGTTCTGAATCAAGAGGTCAGATTGTCAAAGCAATGTGTTGATGAACATTGAGAAGGGACAAGAGCGAGAACAATTAAAAAACATTTTCTTAATCACAAGACCTATAAACTGTTTCCTCGTCCTTATCTTTGTGTTACAGATAAGAAATGTGTACTGTAGATACCATTGGGGCATCATTGCACCATCAAATGGCATAAGAACTCTTCTTGGCTAATGTGAGATTCTTTACACAAAGATAATGCCCCTGAGCATTAGGCTAAAGCAGTACCTAGATACTTATTTTCAGTAATGGAGCATATTTGAATATTAGAGCTGTACTCTAAGTGAAGCATTCCATTTCTTAATGGCTTTGTACAATATTAGTGCAGCCCAAATGTCAACGAATGGTCTGCTGGCACGGTCACGTATAAACATTGACATTTTTATGCATCATAACATGTGAACATCAGGAAATTACAAGAGATGGAAAATGATTATATTTATATACCGTACAAAAGTAAAGAATGTGAAAATTAATGAGAACAGATCAATAATAACAAAGTTCAAGAATTGTAGTTGCAGGTTATACATATGCAGATTTTAAAAGAATACAACGTCGAGTTGCCCTAATTTAGCAATCCAACTAGGCCTATACATCATTTTGTTGTATTTTAGTAGTTATTTTGTTTTCGGAGTGGCATGAATACCCTTGCACAATGTAGTTACATGATCAACATAGTGAATGTAAGCTATAAACAGTTCAAGGAGTTTGAAATAAAACAATTATATACTCATATATTACACAAATATAGATCTTTTTTTTTTACTTTGACACAATAAATGTACTGCAGGAAACCCAAATAAAAGTATTTGTGAAAGATATTCCAAGTAGACACTGTCAGTTTCCATTTTGTTTCAATTGTTGGGAACGCTGAAGAAACATTGGCACAACAGGTAATCCCGCCACTGGCCTTTGAGAAGGTGCCTCTTGTGTACAATGGGTAATAAGAATTCATTAGGTGCAGAGTAGTGGTGGGAAAAAAAGGGCCAACTGTGCTGTCTGCTTGGTGGTAATAACAGGCCATACATAGTGATACTGGGAGGAAAAGTAAGTTCTTGAAACTATAGCAAGGTATCCCTCATAAAGCCACAGCCAAGAATCAGGATGGCAAGTCCGTAGCTTGTAGCTATCCTAGTACCTGTGAATGAAGGCATACAGTCAGGACATATACAGTGCTTATCTTCACACAAAATATGTGCACAGTTGTTATCTTTAACATGTACTGCTGCAGAGAAATATACACAAAAGCTATCATGGCACTAGTCTGAAACATTGTATACATTGTGTACATATGGAATGATCTGATTCTGAAATGAAATATGCATATACAGTGGGGAGAACAAGTATTTGATACACTGCCAATTTTTCAGGTTTTCCTACTTACAAAGCATGTAGAGGTCTGTAATTTTTACCATAGGTACACTTCAACTGTGAGAGACGGAATCTAAAACAAAAATCCAGAAAATCACATTGTGTGATTTTTAAGTAATTAATTTGCATTTTATTGCATGACATAAGTATTTGATCACAAACCAACCAGTAAGAATTCCGGCACTCACAGACCTGTTAGTTTTTCTTTAAGAAGCCTTCCTGTTCTCCACTCATTACCTGTATTAACTGCACCTGTTTGAACTCGTTACCTGTATAAAAGACACCTGTCCACACACTCAATCAAACAGACTCCAACCTCTCCACAATGGCCAATATCAGAGAGCTGTGTAAAGACATCAGGGATAAAATTGTAGACCTGCACAAGGCTGGGATAGGCTACAGGACAATAGGCAAGCAGCTTGGTGAGAAGGCAACAACTGTTGGCGCAATTATTAGAAAATGGAAGAAGTTCAAGATGACGGTCAATCATCCTCGGTCTGGGGCTCCATGCAAGATCTCACCTTGTGGGGCATCAATGATCATGAGGAAGGTGAGGAATCAGCCCAGAACTACACGGCAAGAACTGGTGAATGACCTGAAGAGAGCTGGGACCACAGTCTCAAAGAAAACCATTAGTAACACACTACGCCGTCATGGATTAAAATCCTGCAGTGCACGCAAGGTCCCCCTGCTCAAGCCAGCGCATGTCCAGGCCCGTCTGAAGTTTGCCAATGACCATCTGGATGATCCAGAGGAGGAATGGGAGAAGGTCATGTGGTCTGATGAGACAAAAATGTAGCCTTTTGGTCTAAACTCCACTCGCCGTGTTTGGAGGAAGAAGAAGGATGAGTACAACCCCAAGAACACCATCCCAACCGTGAAGCATGGAGGTGGAAACATCATTCTTTGGGGATGCTTTTCTGCAAAGGGGACAGGACGACTGCACCGTATTGAGGGGAGGATGGATGGGGCCATGTATCGCAAGATCTTGGCCAACAACCTCCTTCCCTCAGTAAGAGCATTGAAGATGGGTCGTGGCTGGGTCTTCCAGCATGACAACAACCCGAAACACACAGTCAGGGCAACTAAGGAGTGGCTCCGTAAGAAGCATCTCAAGGTCCTGGAGTGGCCTAGCCAGTCTCCAGACCTGAACCCAATAGAAAATCTTTGGAGGGAGCTGAAAGTCCGTATTGCCCAGCGACAGCCCCGAAACCTGAAGGATCTGGAGAAGGTCTGTATGGAGGAGTGGGCCAAAATGTGCAAACCTGGTCAAGACCTACAGGAAACATATGATCTCTGTAATTGCAAACAAAGGTTTCTGTACCAAATATTAAGTTCTGCAATAATGTCATGCAATAAAATGCAAATGAATTACTTAAAAATCATACAATGTGATTTTCTGGATTTTTGTTTTAGATTCCGTCTCTCACAGTTGAAGTGTACCTATGATAAAAAATTACAGACCTCTACATGCTTTGTAAGTAGGAAAACCTGCAAAATCGGCAGTGTATCAAATACTTGTTCTCCCCACTGTATGGCATACGGAAAATGCATGATATATGTTTAGCCTCTAGCCTCCAAATGTGAATAAATCCATTTAAATATATTCAAATAAACCCTCACTACACCAAACACCCACAAAAATTAGGATATAATCTTTACCCTTAAGTACAGGAAGTACAAACTGTCGTTGAACTGGCATGAAAAGGATTTACATGGACAGCTACCAATGCCTAAACTTGTCAAGCTGCTGTCTGTTCTGCAGGTAGTTACGGCTGCATTTTTGAGCAACCCACACTGTCTGACAACTGTGTGATACTGAAAAGCACATTTGGTTCATTTGTTTCTCAGGGACATTGTCCTTGAATTGATAAGATCAAGACCACGGAAAAAAGGCATCGAGGCATTTCTGTCCAAAGGATAATGATGCAGAACTTATAGTACAGTAGGGAGAGATAGGGAGATATTCTGAATGGCAATGCTCTACTGTATATTAACACAAGCTTTTTTTCTGTTTAATCTCCCTGAAACACAGAAACTAAAATAGGATTCAAGATCCAAAAGAATCAAAAGAAACCAGATTCCCTAATGAACTTGTTCTTGTACCTGCCGGGACTGAAAAAGAGGCACCAAAAAAAAGAATGTAATCCTCCGAAACAAAGGCAGCATTCAGGAAATGGAAAATGAAATATTCCCTAAATCATGGTGACATTTACTGGATTTTTCAGTCAAACCAAGCACAGCAATGTTCTAAGAGAAGAATTGTCTGGGGACACTTTGGTTCGGCCAAGCTCACTATCTGGAGGAGGAAAAAGATAGATGCCTGTAACCCGCTGTTCCTCCCTGCCAGATTTCATTTGGCCCGGGGTGATCAAGTGAACAGGAGCACCACAGAGGAGCAGCAATCACACTAGGCCAAAACATCCTCTGCATGGAGAATAATGAATCAGCTCGCAGCCTGGGAGGCTGGGCTAGCTTTACATGCTGATGGAGACAGCTCTGATGATTTGCAGTGAATCTCTCAGACCATCCATGAGAGCCCCATCTTACATACTCCCACCCCTGAATATAGCCTAAATGCAATTCTTAGATAAATACTGAAAAAGTAATGTCACAGGAAAAGCTTTTTTTTAAACCTATCAATTGCCACAACCAAACTCTTGATTGAATAAATCATTAGGTTACAACATGAGTACTACACTACTAAATACCAAACCAAGTACTGTTGCTGTACAAGTACTGACTCAAATCGCTTTACATTGCACAGAGTAAAGTCACCTGATCCACCACTAATAGTTTACAGTCTGAGTCTCCAGTTTACTCCATATTTTGTCTAATGGAATACAGATTTGGAATATAGGGTAGAGTGACCTCCCTGCTGAGGGTGGGTGCGTCACCCAGGCATATGCCGCTACCGTAGGGAGAGAGCTGGCCTGGCGCCATCTATCTGCCTACATGATGGAGCTAGCTGTGGGCTACTGAAATAAATGTGATAACACAGTCTGACTTGTCTAGCAAATCCCAGCTGGGATTTAGGGATATCGGAATGTACTGTAGCTAGGTTCGATGTCATACACCCGTATTTCACAAATTCTCCCTGTTCTCAGTGTCGTTCACCACTCAGCCATGCCTGATAGGACAGGGATATCCGTTCTTCTGTGTGTTTGAAGTTGTATGAGCACTTTGGGAAGTTGGTATGAAAGTAGTTATTTTCCCAGAACAGGTTGGTGACTTGACACATAGTTTAAACAAAGTTGAAGGCCTTTTGGTACAGTACATATCACATCTGGGTATTTCAATTCAGTGACCCAAGAGCTTTAAAAAACCAACAGTGCCAAAACCAATATAAGCAAACTATGAGGTAACTAGACCTGACACATTGGTCTTCTCTGCACAGGCACGTAATGCAGATAAACCACCATGCGCTTAATTCCTACTCGACTAACAGTTGCCATCGTTTACAGGTAAGGCAATGTGGAAAATCGTTCTCTCTCACAGGTCTAATTTCATCCAATTGTTTGACAATTGTTGTTCATCGACCCAAAAACCTGCATTTGCAGCAATGTAACTGTCCTCCAGTCATAGCAGTGCTCAGTGAAGGTAAGACCACAGGGGGAGCAATAGAGGAACATTTATCAGTGTCACACACTGCACAGAGCATTCAGCGCCACACAGTTGTCAGCATAATTTGGGGCGCCTCTGCCTCATAATCACAGACTGCAGTCTGGGGGATTATTTCTGCTGTATTTCCACATTCAATTGTAATATTCGCTCTCTACAGTGTCCTTCAGTGTCTTTTTGATTAGGCACATGGGTGAATCGCTTTAAAGTTGAACAAACTGACAAGTGGACAGCTGACTGAAGGCAGACAGACAAGAAACAGGCAGATGGACAGGTAGACAAACAGACAGACTGACATACAGGCAGAATAAAGACAGAAAAAAGATGAGAATAGATAGATGGATTGGCTGATGATTTACCCTACTGAAGAAAAAAAATGTATATGAAAAATCTAACAGCAGAATCTCTGGCGCCGTTATCTCACCTGAACTGTGTTTGACTGTCTTGGCTGATGACGTCTGAGAGCTGGAGGTAGAGCGGACCCTCTGGTCGGCGCTCATGCCGTCTTGTGCTGCTGTGGAGCCTGTCTTGCGGGACTTCTTATCTGCTGTCAGGTGGGACAGGGGGGACGTCTTCTTGACCGGTCTGATGCGGGGCCGGGTGCTGTTCACCTTCAGGTAGGCCTGGACCTTGTACTCCAGCAGCTCTCCATAGTTGGCGTTGGTGACTCTGCACTCATACAGGCCCTCGTCACTCTTCCCCACCCGGGAGATCTGCAGTTTGTGGGAGATGTCGTTTCCCTGTACTTTCACCGTCTGTAGGGAGTTAAATAGATGTTCAATTAACGATGCCGGAGCAACCTACATCCCACCCACATGACTGGTGGTTCTGTACAGAGAACCATGTAATGACACAACAGAAACATTCAAATGGTGATGGTTTTATGTGTCCATACTTATTGTGTCCATATTAGGAAATGTGATGTTGCCCTAATATGGACACTGTAAAAACTCTGTACATACAGTAACTTACACTTATTTTAGTCCCTTCGTCATCTGGATCGGGCTCTGGTATCATTTCCATCTAAGAAAACAGAGAAAATAAAAATACACTTAAAAAAGCTGAAGATACGTTTGAAAAGGAGACAGCAATGCATTACAGTACTCCAAGAGTGTGGCACTCTAAAAAATATTAGAAGAGATATATTTTTATAACAGTCATCTTCACAGTCACTGAAGCTAAAATAGTAAAAAAGCCTCTGGCATTCCTTGAGTACGGGCACTCAAAAGTACACTTCGGGTGTAAATGCGGCATCATTCATCGATGGCTATAAATGTTTGATAGCTACATCAATAAACAGTTTATCCCAGATGGAAGGAGCAAAAACATACCAATTCCACGAAAGATCGACTAAAATGAAAGAAAATGAAATCCCATATTTGTCTCCATTCTGTACATTTAGAATCAATGAAAAGCTTTGTGAAAAGAATCAATAAAAATAAAGTGATTTTGATATTCTGTAAAAGGAAGCAGTACGAAAACAGAATGATTATTATACAAATTGACAATTGACAAATGATCCCTCATAAATGACACTGAACAGGCAATAATTGTAAATCTCTCTACAGGCTTATGAAACATAATTAACTGTCTGGAGGCTTTATCCACAACAAACCTTCAAATAAGAGACTCGCAATGAAGTTAAAACACAGAGCCATCAAAAAGTGACCCAGCTTTAGGTTGACGGCAGGTAGCCTAGTGGTTAAGAGCGTTGGGCCAGTAAGCGAAAGGTCGCTGGTTCGAATCCTCAAGCTGACTAGATTAAACATCTATTGATGTGCTCTTGAGCAAGGCACTTAACCTCAATTGCTCTGGATAAGAGTAAACATGTAAAACATGCCCACATTCTTGCTCTGGTGGCAGTATTCTGGCACTATAGCAAACACTCAGCCTAAAGCCAATATCATGGAATGGGCATTGCATTTCAAATGGACTTATGCCTGGGAAAGTGTGCTAACAGCAGAGCCTCTCTTAAACCAGTCCATAAAAAAAACACCTACAGAGGGGATAAAAGCTGTCTGCTCCACGAGAGACTGAAAATAAGGCTGGAAAAGTACAGGAGCTACTTAAGAAAACCGGAACTAGAGTGTTTTCTGTCAAGTATTGTATATAATCACTTCAGAGAAGCCAACACTTACAATATAATACATTCTGCCAACTGTGATTTTACTATTAATAGACAGATTAATAGGGCCACATTCAGTTGCAAAACGTTGTTGAACGTTGCAGATAGAAATACCATGAATAGAACCAACGTTATTCTTTATTCAACATGTCAGATAGGCATGTTTGTTCTACATTTATCTGAATGTTCCAAAATGTTGTGACCTGCTGAACGTGCCCAAGGTTGTTAGCTATAGCTAGCTAATGAGGTGACATAACTGAACAAGAAGTAGCCAAAAGACAGAGGCGTCATGCCCATAGGGGGCACAGGGGCATGTGCCCCATCAGATGTGTCCTGTTAAAAATAATAAAGTTGAAGTTGGCTTTAGCTAGTCCAGATAGGTTCCCAATTTCCCAATGTCATAACTAGCTACCAAGAAGCCATTTCAGGCTATCAAGTTAGAGTAGCTAGCTTGTTTAACTATCTTAGCTGGTATGCCTGCTGGCAAGGTTGTTAGTTTCAAGTTTCAAGTTTTAATGTCACATGCACAAGTACAGTGAATTGCCTTTCTTGCAAAATCAAAAGCCAACAATGCAATAATCAATAACAATGTAATACTAGAAAAAACACACAAGAAATAAGAAGAAATATGAAGAACACAATAAGTAAGTAAGCATACTATATACATGGTCAGTTCCAATACCATATTTACAATGTGCAGGGATACTGGAGTGATGGAGGTAGATACTGTCTGTATAGGGATAAGGTGACTAAGCAACAGGATATAAGATAAACAGAGTAGGATAAAGCAATTTAGACAAGCAAGCAATTACTAAATGTATTGAATAAGACCTAGATTTGAGCAGAGATGCATATTTTGTTTCTTTAAAACAATAACCACCAGTCAGGAGGATACAGGCAGTTCAAGATAGATATGTAGAAATATTTACATATTTTTGACATAGAATTAAGCATAATGATTATGGCTTTAGATTGCAGTAAAAAGCTGTTTCAGGTGTTTGACATTGTTAACAGTTCAGTCCGCAAGTAGCCTAGTTTTAGAATGGCAAGCAATATGCTTTATGAATGTAAAATGCGGCCCGCCAATACACGATAGAAAGAAACAAAACATAGCGCCGGTATTATGGGCCAAATCATTGAATGGTAATGGCTAGAATCAAGCTGTTTTCTCTGAGGAGAAGAGGGAGACTTGGCTAGTATGTTGGCTACAGAACCTGGCTAAGAAATTCAGTAGGGAAAGTGTGAGGGTTGAGCGAGACTACAAATAAATAGAAAAATCTATACTCAAGGGAGCGAAAAACATAGCTAGACAGTTGTTTTACTATTAAACTTAATTCTGCTATTGTTTTCAATTTCATAAAGCAGTTTCTTAACCAGGCAAAGGGTGGTGACTGGTTAGCTATGGGGAAGCAAGAGAGTCGCCTGCGCGATGTGTATGATCAGAGGCGGAACCGGAATGGAGCCTGTCTACCCACACTCATCGCTTGCTCCCACGTAGCACACCAGCTAATGTAGGCTAGGCTGTGTGTGCCGGGTGTGGTGCATCCTTCCCACTGCTGCACAGAACTACGCTACGCATCTGTACTGCTAATATTAAATGTGCTCATCACTGAAAAGCGCTCAATCTCTCCAAAAACTATTGTCCAGTCCACTTAGTAGTCCGATTTTAGTCACAGAGATAATTTCGTCTCGTCTCGTTTTAGTGAACTGAAATGAAAAATAATGTTAGTTTAGTTCTAGTTTTTTCTGGGCCTATTTAGTCAGTTATAGTCTCATCAATTGCCACTGAAAAATAGGTTATTGACAAATATTTTAGTCACCATTTTTGTTGACGAAATCAAGACTGTGGTGATGTGAAGATAATTGGTGGGGCTTCAGCATGGATTTCACCAAAGTCATCTATCTCAATTTTCTTTACAAACTGACACCTGATTAAACAATAGACTCCATATAAGTCACCTGGGGTAGATCATCTTCTTAAAAGAAAGACATCCATTCACATCTGCCTATCTGGTTTCCCTCTGTATTCAGACATCATGTATTTCTTAAAGTGGACATATAATGTTAAATACTCTGACATTCATCTACCCTTCAATGGCCAAAGACTAGGTCCAGCAGAAAGAGATTGGAGTATGCCTCGCCTGTCTCTCCAATTCAGTTCTGGATCACAGCTTTATGGGGTGCTTTATCTCAATTGGGTCTGGTGAATTTACTTTGGCTTTGCGAACCATAGAAATGCTGGGCATTTAACTGTGGAACTCCATTAGTCATTTAGCCTTGTACAAACAAATGCAATTTACTTAATTGTGAAATAATGAATTTCCGATATTATTTCAGAATCCAGACAGTGGGGAGAACAAGTATTTGATACACTGCCGGTTTTGCAGGTTTTCCTACTTACAAAGCATGTAGAGGTCTGTAATTTTTATCATAGGTACACTTCAACAGAGACAGAATCTAAAACAAAATCCAGAAAATCACATTTTATGATTTTTAAGTAATTAATTTGCATTTTATTGCATGACATAAGTATTTGATCACCTACCAACCAGTAAGAATTCCAGCTCTCACAGACCTGTTAGTTTTTCTTTAAGAAGCCCTCCTGTTCTCCACTCATTACCTGTATTAACTGCACCTGTTTGAACTCGTTACCTGTATAAAAGACACCTGTCCACACACTCAATCAAACAGACTCCAACCTCTCCACAATGGCCAAGACCAGAGAGCTGTGTAAGGACATCAGGGATAAAATTGTAGACCTGCACAAGGCTGGGATGGGCTACAGGACAATAGGCAAGCAGCTTGGTGAGAAGGCAACAACTGTTGGCGCAATTATTAGAAAATGGAAGAAGTTCAAGATGACGGTCAATCATCCTCGGTCTGGGGCTCCATGCAAGATCTCACCTCGTGGGGCATCAATGATCATGAGGAAGGTGAGGGATCAGCCCAGAACTACATGGCAGGACCTGGTCAATGACCTGAAGAGAGCTGGGACCACAGTCTCAAAGAAAACCATTAGTAACACACTATGCCGTCATGGATTAAAATCCTGCAGTGCACGCAAGGTCCCCCTGCTCAAGCCAGCGCATGTCCAGGCCCGTGTGAAGTTTGCCAATGACCATCTGGATGATCCAGAGGAGGAATGGGAGAAGGTCATGTGGTCTGATGAGACAAAAATAGAGCTTTTTGGTCTAAACGCCACTCGCCGTGTTTGGAGGAAGAAGAAGGATGAGTACAACCCCAAGAACACCATCCCAACCGTGAAGCATGGAGGTGGAAACATCATTCTTTGGGGATGCTTTTCTGCAAAGGGGACAGGACGACTGCACTGTATTGAGGGGAGGATGGATGGGGCCATGTATCGCAAGATCTTGGCCAACAACCTCCTTCCCTCAGTAAGAGCATTGAAGATGGGTCATGGCTGGGTCTTCCAGCATGACAACGACCCGAAACACACAGCCAGGGCAACTAAGGAGTGGCTCCGTAAGAAGCATCTCAAGGTCCTGGAGTGGCCTAGCCAGTCTCCAGACCTGAACCCAATAGAAAATCTTTGGAGGGAGCTGAAAGTCCGTATTGCCCAGCGACAGCCCCGAAACCTGAAGGATCTGGAGAAGGTCTGTATGGAGGAGTGGGCCAAAATCCCTGCTGCAGTGTGTGCAAACCTGGTCAAGACCTACAGGAAACGTATGATCTCTGTAATTGCAAACAAAGGTTTCTGTACCAAATATTAAGTTCTGCTTTTCTGATGTATCAAATACTTATGTCATGCAATAAAATGCTAATTAATTACTTAAAAATCATATAATGTGATTTATACACAGCTCTCTGGTCTTGGCCATTGTGGAGAGGTTGGAGTCTGTTTGATTGAGTGTGTGGACAGGTGTCTTTTATACAGGCAACGAGTTCAAACAGGTGCAGTTAATACAGGTAATGAGTGGAGAACAGGAGGGCTTCTTAAAGAAAAACTAACAGGTCTGTGAGAGCCGGAATTCTTACTCGTTGGTAGGTGATCAAATACTTATGTCATGCAATAAAATGCAAATTAATTACTTAAAAATCATACAATGTGATTTTCTGGATTTTTTTATTCCGTCTCTCACAGTTGAAGTGTACCTATGAAAAAAATTACAGACCTCTACATGCTTTGTAAGTATGAAAACCTGCAAAATTGGCAGTGTATCAAATACTTGTTCTCCCCACTGTATCATCAAGTGTAATAGACATTTATAGGCCACTTGCAGACTGCCGTTGTGTGTCATCAAACATTTAACTGTCATGGAAATGTGCTGATTTCATAATGAGAGAAATCTATACAAATGTACATAAGCGTAAGCCTATCTGTAGCTTGAGTGGAACTGAACAGCTTGGTTTTTCAAATGGGAAATAGACTTGTAGTCTTAGAATGCCCATTTCCATCAATAATGTTACCCTTTTGTCTGCAAATGTGTTCTGTTTAATTTACAAGTGTTCTTTAGATTGACTGAACGTCTTTCGACAGTGATGCAAAAGTTTAAAGTGACAATAAGAAACAAAAGCACCATTGTTTTCCCATTTATGTTTCATTTTCGACGCCTGGCTGCCTTCTGAGCTCGACACACTCTCAGCAGTTTGGTCTCTCAATTTCAATCTCTTGTCTCTTTATTACAAAAACCCAACACTGTGACACACTGCTATTTCTCATGCAAACTGAAATTGACTTCTTGTAAAATGAGTCCCGCAATTACTATGCAAAAAGCAAGGGGCCGCTCAGGTCCCTGCAACCAAAGGGTATTATTTACGTTGAAATACAGTATAGACCTACTGCACTTCCACCCATCATTACGATTGTCTGGCATATTTCATTATTGCTGTTATGATCCTTATGTTATTGTCTATAGGCCTCCGTGTTACATTTATTCAGAGGCAGCCTTGATTTAAAAACAAATCAGGTCATAAGATCAGCTGCAACAACGTGTTGAAACGTGTCTGTATGTCCTTTATTCTTTTAAATGTCTGATGTATGTATGTTGTCCTTTTGTATATAATGTTTTCATGTTTTTATGTTCACCTGCCTTGGGACTACGGATGTAACTGAGCTGTTAGCTAAATCTGGTGCAACGCATCACTTCTCACTTTTGATATGTTTTTGTTGTACATTGTACATTAATAAATAAATAAGCAACTAGACTCGCTCTCTCATCCTTCAACTTGGATGTAGATTAACTTTCGGTAACACTTGAGTCTTTAATTGGTGGAACTGCCACGTTGGTTTGGGATATTACAACAACAACGTAGTTACTACAAACAACTAACACTGTTTTTTTCCCCCCTCGGACATCATTGCACTCGCGATAGCAGAATGTGTACAGCATTTTCTTTTACCACACTTAAGTCCCATTCACATTACATCTAAGCAGTCCATTGCGTTGCGCCTGATGTCATTATTTTAAAAAGGGACCGTCCACAACGGAGTGGTATCGCAGCGCCCCCTTGCGGTTGAAGGCTCAGTTGCGAAACAGATGCTGCATATTTTGAATGTTTCCTAATTTTAAGTAATCTTTAGTGCAGCCAGAGTCTGTCAATAGAACAGGAAGTTACCGAACCACAGAGCAAGAAAAAAAAGATGTCGTTTTCGGCAATGGCTTTATGGGATAGCTTGTAAACAATTACCCATTCCAATAAGTGAGTACTATTTTAGTAGCCTAATGTTAAATAATACACATTGGCTGTTAAGCCAATTATATTATGACTGTTGCCTCCTGTTATATTTTATTGTGATGGTAATGACGTTTGTTTTTTATGATAATTACTAGGTGGAGGTTGCTAGCCACAGTATCTTCAACCTAGCCTAGATTTTAGCTATCTAGCTAGCTGCTCTGTAAATAGCTTGACTTGAGGAAAGTTTAGGAAAAAGTAACTAAACAAAACATGTTTTATTATCACCTGAAACATATTTATCTTGTCTTAAATGACAAGGCAATGTTTTTCAATCTCCCAAAATAAATGCCATTTTCTGATAATTTCTGACGAGATACTACGCTCCTCCATCTTGTATTGTGAAACCCTATGCTCTCCGTCCAGTAGCGGGGCTAGATGAAATATGTCACGATGTGTACGGGGGATTACTGTGCTCCTCTCCTCCATTTCTCCTCCATTACATCAACAAAACAAAGACGATAACAAATGCGCTGGGTTGAAAATGGTGCTGTTTCCCCAAATGCAGATTCGATCTTTAAAACCTTTTACTGCAGTGGGCTAAATCAGGGTCACATAGAGTGTTTCTTGGTAGTCTTAAACAAATCTACTTTAAGACAAAAGTATACACATAACACACATGGTTATGGGCTTAAATAAAATAAGACACCTGTACCATGTTAAATATACAGTAGAGTTGAAATGTATTTAATTTTGAGTTTGCATCCCACTATTATATTTTATATACATCACAGCACACTGAAATATAACAAAACCGTTTGACATAGAAACACCAGATTTTTGGCGTTTTTTTTAAAATAATGACAATGTTTAATAACATTCCACCCATAAGGCCACTAGAGGGCAATGTGGTGATTTGACTACAGCCAACAGTCAAGGGTTTATTATCAGCTATTTTGAGTCAGTTGAAAAATTGTCACTAAGAAAGGCATACCATGACTGAAGTAAGCTTGCAAGTAAGCATTTCACTGTACCGTTTACACCTGCTGTATCATGTGCACGTGATGAATAAACTTTTATTTCATTTGATTCAAAAAGTAGAAGCCCTGTGCACAGCAATGTGTTTTCTTTAAGTTGCTGGTTAGGAACAACTTAGAGTCCAAAACACATGTAAAAAAACACACACTTGGAAAGACAACGGTCAATCTTCATTCATTGTCTGAGGCTGTCCTAATATGGGCACTTTCAAGTATAGCCATTTTTGTATGTGTTTTGGGATCTACAAGTGAACTTTCCTTACAAAATCTCTGAACATTTCAACAAGTCCTTCGTGATAACATCAAGTGCCCGATAATAACGCTTGAGTGTGTTAAGTTGGAGTACATAAAACACCATGCAGCCTTGTACATGCTCGCTAATTACAAACCTCACTGACTCTTGAGTAGGAGCTCAAGACGTTATGGCCCAAGATCTGTTGTTAATGTTAATTATAGTCACTAAAATCATGTTCCTGAGTTCTTCTCACATGGAAAGAGCAGTAAAGGCTCCACTGCAATTGGTCAAGTGTCAGGTGCTGCAATGGTAATTACATGTACAATAGGTACACTGCAGTATCTCCCAATACGACAGAGAGTGTAGGACTCAGCTTCAGTCATCTAAACAGCCCTCCAAGTGTGCAAAGGTGTTCAAAATAGCAAATATTTTAAATAGACGGGATAAAACGAGTTTGGAACACTCATTGGTGTAAAGTACTTAAGTAAAACTTCTTTAGAGTACTACTTAAGTAGTTTTTTGGGGTATCTGTACTTTACTTTACTATTTATATTTTTGACAACTTTTACTTTTACTCCACTCTTACTCTTTACATTTTGAATGCTTAGCAGGACAGGAAAATTGTCCAATTCACACACTTATCAAGAGAACATCCCTGGTCATCCCTACGGCCTCTGATCAGGCAGACTCACTAAACACAAATGCTTCGTTTATAAATTATGTCTGAGTGTTGAAGTGTGCCCCTGGCTATCCGTACATTTTTAAAACAAGGAAATTGTGCCGCCTGGTTTGCTTCATTTAAGGAATTTGAAATTATTTATACTTTTACTTTTACTTTTGATAGTTAAGTATATTTTTGCAATTACATTTACTTTTGATACTTAAGTATATTGAAAATCAAATACTTTTAGACTTTTACTCAAATCATATTTTACTGGGTGACTTTCATTTTTACTTGAGTCATTTTCTTTTAAGGTATCTTTACTTTTACTCAAGTATGACAATTGGGTACTTTTTCCCACCACTGGGAATACTGTACATGTAGCTCATGATTGCATTGCATATATTTTTGTGCTGTTTGCATTAAATCTGCATAATTTATCATCACCTTCTCACAGGAATTGTAAAAAGAGAGACTTTGAGATAAATCACTCTGCAAATAGTGTAAAGTAATAATGTCTGCATTTCAGTGGTGTTTAGAAGGCATACAATTAAATGAACATTAAAAAATGAAAAAGCTGAGTCGTGTGGAGGAAACAATAATCCTACTCAGCCCTTGAGATGCTCCCAGTGTAGAAACAGGACACAAGATTAAGTTTCAAGAAATATGTTATAGGAAAGCATTGGCTTTTCAGAATTGACAGAGGCTGTGTGTTATGACTCACAGTGGAGAAAAAGATGATGAAACTGAGCCTTTGGGAGCTCAAACATACATAGTTCAAGGAAGAACAACATCTTACAAAATAAGTTATAGACTACCTCCAGATTACTATGGAGAGATGTTGAAGGAAGACTGCTGGTACAATTTCTATATAGATTTCTTCACTGGCATTGATGTTGTAAATAAGTCTGGGCAAGAAGTGGCTACGTATGGAAACACCCTTAGTATTTTTTATTACAAGAAAAGTTTAAAAATACATTATTCACATTCATGTTGAATAATCACTGTAATTATGAAGCTAACTTTAATATGCACAGTCTAATAACACTGTAAGCTATTATCCAATTTGATGAAAGTTAATTGGCACATCAATCAACCATTAAAAAACATCTTGAGGTATTTAAGTCAAAATCATTGACGGCATAATATCCACAGCTTTTTGTTACTGGTCTATTCTTAACTTGTTCAGTTGTGTACATCATACAATGTGATGGGTAGTACAGTAGCATAACAATCCACTTACACACGACCTGTTCATTGACCAATCAAAGTATTTTGCAAAGTATCAGTAGAAACTGAGCAAAAGTAATATTTTTGTGGCATTGGCACATATGAAATTCCTCAAATGCAATAATACCTGAATACCTCAAATCAATATTATTTTACACTTGCTTAAGGGTTTAAAAGTAAAGCCATGTTTTCCTTGCACTTGGCATACCAAGGGAAGGTACTGTATGTACTGCATTATTGAAAAGCTATGCTTCACTGGATGCTTAGATTCTAAATGCAACAGACCCCTTTTAGGCAACAGAAAGTTGAGAGAGAGAGAGAGAGAGAGAGAGAGAGAGAGAGAGAGAGAGAGAGAGAGAGAGAGAGAGAGAGAGAGAGAGAGAGAGAGAGAGAGAGAGAGAGAGAGAGAGAGAGAGAGAGAGAGAGAGAGAGAGAGAGAGAGAGAGAGAGAGAGAGAGAGAGAGATAGAATATGAGTGCCCCTCCTCATTTTGCAGGGAATCCATTCATGCTTTGAAGTTGATACAGTAGGCCTCATATGATGCAATATATAAATGGGCATTACATACCACTAAAAACAAAACAAAAAATACAATAACAGTGAGACTGCAATGCAGACTCAGCTTAGGTTAAATGTTGCCCCAAAAATACCAGAAACTTAACAATGATGAGAAACAAGTAATCCAATATAATAAAAGTGCACTAATTACTAAAGTATAGTACCTGGACTGATAACAGTCATTTTGATGAATCATTATCAAACTCCCTTTGTGGGGATTGATACAATCATACTGAATGGAATCAAATTAAAGCGATTCCAGCTGGAAACAAATACACACATTTCCCTCAACGATGCCAATAACACATACTGTATCATAACACTTCCACTGTTTTGTTTTATGTAAAGCCAACCTAACAGTGGGATATATCCACATATAGAATGTGTTTACATGCGTTACACAACCACATGATATAACCTGTCACCATAGCTCAACATGAGGGTGTTGAGGCACCACAGTTTCAGTAAGAGTAGTAACACAACACTCCTGGTAGCTAGCAGGCGCGCATGGGTGATTAATACCTCTCGCCCTCAAATAGATATCTGTTCTGCTCCAAGATTGACACATTGATTGAAATGACTTATTTCACTCACCGAAAATGGTTTCGCTCTTCTCCCACCTGAGAGCAAGGAATCCCAAGATTATTTCTCCAAAGTAGCTAAGAAAACGCGAACTGTGTACAGATACAGCATTGGTTTCCGAGTACACTGTAAAAATAGATGTTGATTCAGCGTACAATTGTAAGGCAACCAGCTGTAATACGTTTGTGAGTTTGCTCAACAAAAAAGTTGTTGAGCAAACTCACAACCAAAAGTTTGTGTGTGGAAAATGTTGTTGAGCAAACTCATAATCGTATTGCAGCTGGTTGCCTTACAATTGTACGTTGATTACAGTGTATGTCTGTGGAGCAAAGAAAAACACTACAGCTTTCCAAGGCTGATAAAAATTGTGACAAAGAATAAACTTTCACTTTCTGCTTTTTCTGCAGAATGTGTCCTTTGCCTTTTTCTCTGTCAGACTTAAAATGTGTGTCACAAAAAGAGGCGGCGTACCCTTGAAATGCTTAATATCCAAAGGGTATCTTCTTGGTCGTAGAAGTGGAAATTTAGATAATCCGTCAGTAAATAAACCTATGCTGGGAGTCCTAATTAGGGGCTTAATTCCAAACTCTTGTTGCTCACTCTTCTCCAAAGGCATCATGGGAAATTGTTAAGCAAGAGGGTCATAACGGCTAACTGCTCTTTCGTTCAGGTGGTTTCTGACTACGTTTACCATCGTAGACTGGTTGGCAGCGTGGTTACAGGTGCATAGCAGCACAGTACAGTCTGGTGTGAGTCAGTCAAGGTGGAGGGACTTTGGCGTGTCAGAGGGGATGTGAGTTGAGCTATGACCTTTGTAACCCTCCAGTCCAAGCCCAGCTAAGTGTCTATACTCTTGGACGTTTCCTGTTAATCACAAAGGACACAATGATCCAGTCAATAATGGCTGTTATTTTCAGCTTTTGCCTTGTGTCCTGTCCGTTTAGAGTTATGGCTATACAGGCGTGACTCATATACAATAACAAGGCACAGACAATTCTCTTTTTCATTTAACAAAGTATATCATGTCAGGAAATGGGCGTTTGCTCAGACAATCGAGGGCACAACTGATACGAGGATTATTGGCAGCGACAACATATGAGTACATATCTCGATGTGATCAGTGCCATAACTGTTCTGCACGACCATACATTACTGTGATATCCCCCAAACCACTATCCAGTGGAAGCCATAAGCAATTAAAGACGGAATCAATGCCCTGAATCAAAACAGTGTGACAGCTCCATTATCCCAGAATATAGGAGCCTCTCTCTCTTTTCTTTGCTCCCCCATCTTCCTCTCCCTCTCTTTCTCTCTCTCCCTCCCTCCCTCTGGGTTCATTTGAAGCTGATAGGGGGGTGAGACTGACAGAGAGAGAGCGAGAGAGATCTGGGAGTGTTGCAGAGGGAGGCTAGCACAGCGGCATGGTCAATGTCATCCCACACATCAAGGGGATTGGCCACGTTTAATCTAATCAGCCACTTTTATGTGCGGACACTCATCTATTTGACACTCGCAACAGACGTCCATGAGATTCATCCACGAAAGCTCCACAATGGGCTCTTAATGTATCCTATTACAGTAGGGGAGCAGTCAGGTCGATAACACTGGACCACAGTGGGTCACACCTTGAAGTGGAGATGCCACTACACTACAGTCTCTTAATAGGGAGACCTGCTGGGCCCGTATTCATGAAGCATCTCAGAGTAGGAGTGCTGATCTAGAATCAGGTCCCCCCTGTCCATGTAATCAGACTTATTATGATCTAAAAGGCCAAACTGACCCTAGATCAGAACTCTGAGGAGCCCTTACCCCTACTTAACTCTTCACTCCAGCCTCAGACCAAACCTTATTAACGTTCCTTTAGATCTTCTAGACAGGCACATGATGAATACCTTCCCCAATAATGTCAGTAGAATAATGGGCTAATCCATTATGATTTTCCACTCGGCATGAAGTAACAAATACATTTAGGTAATGTGCCAACAACACTTTCCTCAAGTGGATATGAGGAAACAGTTGTAATATAGTGCACAGTGTGTAATCTACATAATTCAATTAAATATGATTCTTAGAAGTGCTCCACAAGACTTTAAATATATTACACCAGAAATATTTGTATGTCCTAACTTAGTTTGGTGTGTGTTTAATGCATAAGTTATTAGGTATAATGTATGGTTAACAATGTTGTGGTCTATCCATACATATAATGTCATTAGTACAATAACAAGAAAAAGTTAGAAAGACCAGCAGTTTAAAATGTGACAAAACTCAAGTGTTTGCCCTTGGGGATAGAACATATCCAAATGTTTTTGTCCTATTGCAGGAGACTTCTGTATATTAATAATATATCCATATTAAAGTATTAAAGAACATACATATCATATCAGAAGAATCTTCAAGTACGATACTTGCTTTAATATTGGTCTATGCAGTGGACAAAAACACATCTCCTCGCTTCTCAACAATCAACAGCACCTTTGTCTGGTGCTGTTGAAAATATATGAGCTGATTCTCATTGTGATGCTGGTGCACTGCAGTTCTGGATCCTATATAACTTTCACACCACCATCTCTGCCTTCTCCCTGTAATCCTTCCCTGGAACCGAGCATCCTGGGCCTCCAATCATCCAAGTCCATGTTTAATTTCCTGTCCTTCCGTGATACATATAAGCCCTTTCCTCCCTGTGCTTTCTATCACTGCAAACAATCTGGATCTGGGTAGAAATATCACTCAAGTGTTGCTGCTGTTTTTAACGGGCATAGGGGTCACAAGCAGAATGCCACATACTGCAGGGTTTCTGTCTTTGTCAGAGAAAACATATCTGGAACTCTAAAGGAAGAGGTTTTTGTGTTGTCCTTGAACTATGTTTGTTCTAGTGACGCTTGCCATGTTGTGACACTTGTCATATCAGCTCCAACTACTCCTACCTTGACTCAACAACATCAGTCAGTCACCAATGAGTGCACACACACACACAAACACAGCATGCACACGTGAATACACCTGCAGCCGATCTTGCACCTTCCTTTAGTCTCCCATTGACTTGGTGGACGAGATCAAATGCTAGTAATTCTCTAATTGTGAGTCCAACGTCTGGACTGGTTCTGTTTTGATCCAGCAAATTGAACTGGAGGATGCTGCTGGCAGTGCATGCCAGACAAATCCTCTTCTCGAGCTTATGTTTAGTCAGAGGTACCTCATGCCTGGAGAATTGTCTTTCTCCTTTCTGACCAAATATGGTCATAAAGCCAGGAGACATCCCACTCTGTGCTGCTCTGCAAGCCTGTTAGTCATATTCCTTCTTACAATCCACTTCTGTTTGGTGTCTTTTGACAAAGAAATTATTTGGACACTGGTCAGGGTCATGCAGCCATTGGACATTGCACTCAATATTGCACTCAATAACCCTACCCACTGATATCACCACTGACTTCCTGCAGGGAATTCTCTGAAGGATGTTGAAGAGAAGATTGCTGTTATATCCCCTAACTTGCCCAGTGGTTCTGATCCATCTCCTGCGTGAATTTTCCCTCCAGGTGGTCAAACTAATCTGGCCTAACACATGGCAGTTTTACACCGGACACATCCTCACACTCTTTGACTGTCTGTCACACTAGTTAGTTACAGTGGCCACCTCAGTGGCCCCCAAGGCCCTCCCGAGGGGCCCCTAGTGAAAGCTGAAAATGTGTAATGTTGACAAAAAGCACTGAGAGACAATTATTACAGTACAAGATTTGTAGCAAAGTATTTGAACGGGATGTCCCTTCGTTAGTGCTGGTCCTTGTCATAATGATTTAAAACAAGCTTTTGTTCTTAAAGCTTGCAGAGAAAGGAGATTACTCCGGAGATTCTCCATGCCACATTTGTGTTTCAGGTAGCTAGTATCATCCAAGCATAGAAGTGAAGAATGACATACCATGCAACAAAAATGAGAAAACTTGTAAAGCAAAACAGCACCCGTATTATTAAACATATTTAACAAAGGAATTAGTCAAAATGATTCAATTACAATCATCAATTAACTGGCACAGAAGAACCTTGTGTTGGTTCAGCTGCTGCTGTCAGTGACAATGGATATGATACAGCAGATGGGATGCATACAGATGGCTCTGTTCAAATTACTATTAGCTTTCTAACACCCATTGGGCCAACACTAGCCATGAGGATAAGTATCTAATGGAAATCTGTGTTGAAAGCCATTTGGTAATGTATGCCTCTGTTTTGACTCATCTTCTAGAGGCCATTTTGCTATGATGACCTGCAATGGCCCCCCATCATTGTCTGATTGGTCCAATAAGTATAATACTCAGCCAAACCCATCAAATTGCGTGTGGCGTTTGTTATTTCCCAGGAGCTTTTGCATCCTTATTGTCTCACATATTCTGTATGTTTTTTTCTCACCCATCTCTTTATCACCCTTCCCTTCAAATGAATTGACTCCAACTAAAGTCACTCATGGCCCAATAATTGAGTCATTCCAAATGAAAAATCAGTAATGTTATTGGCACACTGTAATAAAGGCTCTCCATTATGGTGAAGTAGCAGGGAAAAAGACAAATGGATGGTAAGCACGACCTAATCTACTGTACTACCTGTTCCCCACCACCCACATCTTGATCATGTGATCCTGAAAACCTTCCTTCCATCCATTAAAGTGGTGTGTCTGTCTCTTAATGAGACTGGGGTCGATGGGAGCCTGTGCATTGTATTGACTCTGAATGTTATTATCTTGGCCAGACAGGGTACAAGGCTCTTGGGGCAGTAGTAGAGAGGGCCGGTGAAGGAGATAGTAGCCTAAGGTCCAGAGGCTGGAGTACAGTTATGGATTTTATGCTTCCGTCTGAAACAGGAAATATGTGCTCGCATTAAACATTGCAATGCTCTAAACTTATTCTCTCAGTATCATGCCATTCCAAAATGATTCATATTACAATTCTTGGAATACAAAGACCTGCTATAACTTGATCCAAGCCTGATGTTCTGTGAAGTAGAAACATATGAGGAGGGGAGACACAGGAATTGAACCTTGGTCTTCAGTGGGGAGGCATATGTGCTTGCAGCCAGGTGTGTTACCACAAGACCACAGGCTTTGCACCACACTGCCTCTTTAACAGAGAAGAAAAGAGAGACTTATCTTATCTCGTTGCAAGAGGCTGTGGCACACAATGGCAATCAATGGTTTTAGGCTTTTTCAACGACCTAGGAAGACACGACTGTTACCTTGAAAGGAAATTCAATTTTCGTTTGCTTATAGCTACCCTTAATCCCACACCAAATAGAATTACCGGCGAACAGGATTGTAAAGATTTACTCCATAAATTGATTTGATAGCAAACAGTGGACCTGTGGATTAACCGGATAGCGAAAGATCCAGACTTGAGGAGAGATGAATCCCCTCTTCAACATGAGAGTAGCGGGATAGACCACCATCTTAGTCCAGTCAAGCAGAGAGCTCAGAGCACCATCAACCACTGCACATGATAGTGTAATTGGGACTATAGCTCACAGACAGCTAAAGAACGGACATTGTGATGCCACTTTGAAATACTGGATGTGCCCACCCATAAAGTGTGTTTCAATTGTTATGTGTTTGTCCTAAACTGGACCCTGTAGTCTATCTGTGCATGTCTGTTTGACTTCAAATCCTATTCCACATTCACCCATTTTCTCTCAGCTCTACTGTTTTCTGCAGCATCTTTTTATGGTTCTCCTTACGACTCCTCAGCCTGTTTTTGTCAAAACCCATTCCTCGCAGGAGAAAACCACTGCTTGTCATTTCAAACAGATGCCATGAAAATAATTGGATCATATGAGCTACAATGCCGTGGTGTGCGTCAATAGCTCCTTCAGCCGACATCTAAGAGTGATGAACCAAATGGATCAAAGCCTTGGCAATGCGGGCATGATGGGTGACAACAAAGGAGCAGTAATAACTGTTTTAAAGCCATGTGGATATCCAAGAACAGGCCGCTCTCTATGCATTGTGGTTTCACTGCAAGGAAGACCAGCATTTATCAAAGGAAACATTCCCCTGTTTGATGTCAGTGATGACAAACTGCCAAACTCATCTAAAATGTACCAGCCATCTGAACAGAGGAGCATAATAAGAATCAGACACAAAGTAACTGATCATTATTCACAAGGAGAAGCTGTCATACATATCTATCCAATGTAGCAATACATTACAAATGCCAGTCGAGTAGGGTCTCAGACAGTACACTGTTCAGGCTAACTGTATAATATTATAATGAGGCAATTTGCAAGAATGTGTCAGTGAAGCTTTTTGTTGACTCTGAGGGTCACTTAACTCTGGTAGCATGGCCTTATACATACTCCAGATGACATATCCAAGTCACTTAAATTAGCCCTGGGTTCCTGGGGAAACGTACATGTTGACTTGATGTTAAATACACTTGGTAAAGACAGGCTGAGATGATACAGACCAGTATTATTTTACCACTGCATGTTATGGCAATCTGTTATCCAAGGTTATTACAATAAGTGTTATAGGATACTATAGGGATGTAAAAAGGGAATAAAAATAACAAATCAGTTCCAAGTCAAATACAGTTAGACAGAATCACAGATAATACATTTCATGTAGGCTATGGGAACTATGCTCTTCTTGGTAATGATAAGCCAATCATGCTAGAATTCACGGAGCTGTCTGTGCCTAATGGGCTTCTGCGAAACTGCGCAACTATGCAGACGTGATTGCAATGTGAAGGGGCAAGACATGTCATATTGTAAAGAAAGTCCAAAACATCGAAACATGTATTTGAAGCAAGTGAAGTCCATACGTACTTCTTTGTCATCATCGTCCTCCTCGCTGTTGCTCAGTTCTTCTGGCGCTCTAATGAACCACCACTGAATCTCCAAGTAAACTGATGCGGTTCCACTCTGGAAGGCGCACGCCATTTCAATATTTTGACCTTCTTTTACTGTTAGATTGGAGGGGATATCCGTAAACTTTCCTGAAAGAGAGAGAAACAGTCAGTATAATTGATGTGCATCCATGGTCATGGGCTATTGAATTGGAGGCCTTTCTCTCCACAACTATAGCCTATTTCTAACAAACTTATGATATGAAAACGTTTAAAAAATGTGTCATCGTGTATGGCATACATGTGTCTTATTCTTTCAACAAATGGCAGTAGAATTAAAGTGTAGGTTAATCGTTATAGTGAACGAAATCCTCGAAAATGGCGAGGCTCCACTATGCGTCTAAAAATGTCACTGCGATGGTTATCACATCTTGATAATAAAGGGATGCCTCATAACATATAAAATACCCTTCTCAAACATTGACATATGAGAAAAAAAGCGATTAAACATTAACAGATATTTGCCAGATTCACTCTCCAATAACTATAATTCAAATTCATGCGCATAGTGTAATGAAAATAAGACCAGTAACGTTATAGTATATAGCCTATAGTGCATATCTGTTGAATACATATTAAGTGTTGACAAATGTTACACTGGTTTAATCCATGAAAACACTCTCACTCATCACAATAACTCTCACTGTAGCCTACAGTTTTCCCCTGCAAGACTCACTGCGCTTAAAAAGTATTTGTAAGGGATACAGACTATCTTTACGGAGACAGTGGCAATGCCGAGGCAGACGTGCAAATGTGTCAGATTTCGTTTGATGAGATCCAAATGTTGACAGAAACCACTGAGGGACAGATCAAGAATCTCACTGGTATGTCAACACAGTAACTGTCAATGGTGCTCTCTGCTTTCCAACCCTGTTTCTGCATATCCGTTACTTTAAATGCATGTCGCGCTCAGTGTCTCTACAAAGTTATACAAAGACATTAACTACAAGAAAATACTAAATCATACCTAGATTACATTTTATAAGCAATCAACAGTTGCGTTTTGGTCACTTAGGCAACGTTAGGTGAATGCTAGGTAGGCTACTTTTTCTGCATTTATTTTATAGCCAAGCATAATGGATGTTGCATTCGTTACTTATTTCATTCGCAATAACCATTATTTCATGTCTGCACTCTGCAGCTTTAATGCTGAAGTTATACGCACTGTTAAAATGAATCAAACGCGACCTATAGGTTGTTTTTACCTAGAACAAGCCCAGAGAGGTTAGAATTTATATTTCTTTTTAAATGACGAAATGTCTCAGTTTACCTTCAAAGGAGAATCCAAATTGGATACATAAACTGGACAGGAAAACAAATCCAATAGAATCATGAGAGGTCCACATCATTCCAAAGGGATAATGTCACATCAGCCGAGGAAAAAACGATCTTCCAAAACTGCTCAGCAAATTAAACTGTTGCCATACGGATATGCTTGGATACAAAATGCCGAATATGTAGCATGCTGGAACTATAGCAAGGCTCCTGAAGTTCTTTATGTGCGCTGCCACGGGATTTGCGGAGAGAAACTGAAGACTGCGCGCTCTGCACAAGGTGTTGTGAAGTATGTAAAATAATAGCCTCTGTTCCCAGCTCTCCGTACGTGGCTGTTGATGCAACGTCAGTGTCCAGCTCCCCTATCGCGTGCTGATTGCGTGCCTGGTGCTCTAGCGACAAATAGATTTACACTCATCGGATACGTTTGGAAGTCTACACACCTCTTTACATCTCTGTAAACCCCGTTTTTCACATTCCTTTCAAATGATTGAAAAGTATTATCAAGTATAGCAGAAGGAGTGACGATTTTTAAACCCAGTGATAATTTTAGCATTTATGACCAGATTTGTGTGAGGAGAGCAAAATAGCTCCTCACTTTTCTCAGCAACCAAAAAAATGCCAAATCATTGAAGAGACTGAGTGGGCTGTCACTCAAAGCAATATCATAACGGTATCTGATTCTGAAGTGGTATGCGGCATGAAGCGTTTACGTATGGAGTGTGGGTGTGTCCATCTCACGTTTAATAGCTACTGTATGCAGTCAGAGGACACTCAAGCAGGCATAGATCAGACCCACTGGTACAGAGGCTATAAAACAATATTGTAGCCATTGAGGGTCAACAGCTCAGACAGGGCTTGAACCAGCAACCCTGCATGTACCTGTCAAGCACAAACGACTACTTCCTATGCCATTAAGACGCTGACCTCTTGCCAGAGGCTGTAGTTCTCTTACATCCCAGGATGTGTTTCTGGCCAGTGTGAAAACCTCAGCGCAGACAAGGGTACACTTGCAATGCAGGCCTGAGAGATAATCCCATTGCTGCCACCAGTGTAGTGAAAGAGGGGGAACAGTTGGAGTGGAGCTTGCCTTGTCACCACCAGGTCACTGGTTGAAGTCCTGCTCAGCCTATTCTGGCTTTATAGCAACATTAAACTCTGCAGTATTTTACATCAAATCAGGCTAAGGGCTCTATTCAATCCATACCGTGGAAGATCAGCCTTACAGTGTGATTGAAATTTAAAGGCAATGTTCCTGCGTTAGCGGAAACCGCATTCATGTTAAACTCTGCATATGTAGGCTCAATTTGAAATGACCTTTACATTTCTATCACACAATCTGTTATCAGCGATACAGATTGAATAGAACCCTAGGTCCAGTTATATACTCTATGGTTGCTGTTGTTGATGATCAGCACTCTCTAAGCAAATAGTCAGTGGGGGGCAGGCAACGGTACACAAAGGGGCTTGTCCAGCTCTGGCTCCTTGCCAGTATCCATTTTCTCAACCTGAGCATTCTGCACGAGCTCCTTTGACAGTGCATCCAGAAATAATTAAATACTTTTCTGAGGTGATGATGTTAGCAATAATTAATTACATTCACATCCAGCCACGTTCATTAGTGTGCACTCAACAATAATACCCTCTCTCTCTCTCTCTCTCTCTCTCTCTCTCTCTCTCTCTCTCTCTCTCTCTCTCTCTCTCTCTCTCTCTCTCTCTCTCTCTCTCTCTCTCTCTCTCTCTCTCTCTCTCTCTCTCTCTCTCTCTCTCTCTCTCTCTCTCTCTCTCTCTCTCTCTCTCTCTCTCTCTCTCTCTCTCTCTCTCTCATCATGTTAATGACAGCTGGTCATGCAGAACATGCTGATAGCATGTAGAGGGCTACTAGGCCTTGAGCACCACACACTGTTAATGCTGGTGGGAGTCAATGACAAAGGGTTGGCTAGGTCACCATCATTATCAAGGGAAACAGACAGTCTGCCCTGAGCACTGTGTCTGCACAAAAAGGACACCTCTATCCACCATGAAATATTAATAGGCTCCTCAGACATGGTTTGTCATACTGAAATAGCATGTTCCTACCCAGCAAACCAGGAACATTCCCAGAACATTAGCTAAGATTCCCATTAAGTTCTAGTTAGGTTTGTATCTAACATTAGGATGATAACATCCGCAAAACATTCAAAAATGTTTTTGATACCCCCCCCCAAAAAACGTGGAATGTTCTCAGAACAATCACTAAAATGTTGTGCACAGCATCTGTAACAACGACGGCAGAACGTTCCCCAAAAGTTCACATTAGGTTTCTAGGTAATGTAATAACATAATGTACCAGTAATGTTTTCCCAGAAAACCCAAATTGGTTCTGTGAATGTTCCCAGAACATTTGTTGTGGCAAATGTTCTCATAACACAAAAACTTAAAAGGGAATACCTAGCCAGTTGCACAACTGAATGCATTCTACCGAAATGTTTCTTCTGCATTTAACCCAACAACTCTGAATCAGAGAGGTGTGGGGGGCTGCCTTAATACACATCATCAGCGCCCGGGGAGCAGTTGTTATTGGGGGTTACCTGCCTTGCTCAAGGGGAGAACAGCAGATTTTTCCACCTTGCCTGCTCGGGGATTTGAACAAGCGGCCTTTTTGTTATTGGCCCAACACTCTTAACCACTAGGCTACCTGTCGCCAGTAGCGCATGAGGTTGCAAGAACAATCCCAGAATACATTTTGTCTGTAATGTAAAGGTTCCCATAATGTTTCATTAGGTTGTGGGAACAGTCTGGTGGGAACATTGTGGGGACATTACGTAAGATACAGTATGTTCCCAAAACACACAAAACTGTCCAGTTATGTGGATGATTCTACAATGTTTCTTTTAGGATGCAAAAAACATTCACCTGATGTTAGAAGAATGTTCCCAGGGCTTCATGAGTGGTGCAGTGGTCTAAGGCACTGCATCGCAGTGATAGAGGCGTCACTACAGATCCGGGTTCGATCCCGGGCTGTGTCACAGCCGGCTGCGACCGGGAGACCCATGAGGCGGTGCACAACTGGCCCAGCGTCATCCAGGTTAGGGGAGGGTTTGGCCGGCTGGGATGTCTTTGTCCCATCGCACTCTAGCGTCTCCTTGTGGCGGGCCGGGTGCATGCACGCTGACTTCGGTCACCAGCTGTACGGTGTTTCCTCCGACACATTGGTGCGGCTGGCTTCCGGGTTAAGCGAGCAGTGTGTCAAGAAGGGGGTCATGTTTCGGAGGACGCATGGCTCTCGACCTTCGCCTCTCCCGAGTCCGTACGGGAGTTGCAGCGATGGGACAAGACTGTAACTACCAATTGGGGAGAAAAAGGGGTAAGAAGTTAAATGTACCGTGCCTAGTTGATAATCACCCCGATAATTGCCTCGAAACTAAATCTAAACTAATTTCACACAAATAACAACAGATTAAATAAATTAAGTATAGTATGATCAGGGAGAAAGGGGGAGAATGGGTGAGTTGATGAGCGAGGGGAAGCGAAATATGCATAATTATGTAATTACCAATTGTGAATGAAGAACAGGGCGGGCAATTCTATTCTATTAATCTATTCTATTATAATCTCAAAACGGTGTACCCTATATCAGCCCACCGAATCCAAGCAGTCTTATTAGTCTACTCTAGGCCTACTTGGAGTAGGCTACACAGTGAGAGTGGGTGTAATTTACAATGACAAGACCAAGATGAATGGATCGTTGCTACAAGATCTGAATAAAAACAAGGAAGAAATGGATCATGTCATCTCTGATGATGATTATTCTGATTCATGCTGAACAGCTTTCCATATCTGGGAAATGATCCATATCGGGCAGCAGCTGAAGGAGTGTCTGATAATGTTTCGGATCAGACGGAACGGCTGTGCTAGGTGAAAGGAGGAACTCGCCGATGGCCTGTTGCTGTGTTCTACAACATGCTTGACTTGGCTTCTATCAACGCATACGTGTTGTTCAAGCAGTGCATTAACAACATCATGAGCAGGAGAGACTTCATCATGAGTCTCACACAGGCTACGTGAGAGACATACTGTACGAGGGCCAAGGCTGCAGTAAAGATTCCACGCGAGCCATTGTGCGAGCCATTGTGCGAGCCATTGTGCGAGCCATTGTGCGAGCCAAATTGCCCACAGATCCCAGGGAGGAGAAACTGCAAGGTGAGCAGATGCATTCGGAACAGAACCCATGACACCTGTTTCAGCTGCAAGCGACTTGTTTGTAGGAAGTGTTGCAATCAAGTGAAAGTGACAGTGGTGACTGATAGGACAAGGGATAACAGCTAAATGAGATCAAACTGTTGCGTGAAGATGCACACCATACTGTAAGCACAAGCAAGGCCACAAATAACATGTCCAATAACTGACTATAATATACTATTTTTGACCGCTGTCATATCGACACACATTCATTATAATGCCATTATTGCTTTTGTGCTGATTTTCACTATTCACATGCACGCTTGGTGCTTATACTGATGTTAGACTACTGATATTTTCTGATATTTACTTAATTGACCCGTGTCTTGCGGATTGGGTATTTTTTATTTATTTTTGTCCTTATAATAATACGCTTTTACTGTGTTTCAACGCACATGCTTTTTGTTTCATAGTTGTAACAAAGGCACTCCATGGAGAAAATAGATTTTAGACCTACACTTGAAATTCTGTGTTTTTAAAAGCCACCCTTTGCCTTGATGACATCTTTGCACACTCTTGGCATTCTCTCAAACCAGCTTCACCTGGAATGTTTTTCCAACAGTCTTGAAGGAGTTCCCACATATGCTGAGCACTTGTTGGCTGCTTTTCCTTCACTCTGCGGTCCGACTCATCCCAAAGCATCTCAATTGGGTGGAGGTCATGGGATTGTGGAGGCCAGGTCATCTGATGCAGCACTCCATCACTCTCCTTCTCGGTAAAATAGCCCTTACACAGCCTGGAGGTGTGTTGGGTCATTGTCCTGTTGAAAAACAAATGATAGTCCCACTAAGCCCAAACCAAATGGGATGGCATATCACTGCAGAATGCTGTGGTAGCCATGCTGGTTAAGTGTGCCTTGAATTCTAAATAAATCACAGACAGTGTCACCAGCAAAGCACCCCCACACCATATAACCTCCTCCTCCATGCTTTACGGTAGGAAATACACATGCAGAGATCATCCATTCACCCACACCGCGTCTCACAAAGCCACGGCGGTTGGAACCAAAAATCTCCAATTTGGAATCCAGACCAATGGACAAATTTCCACCGGTCTAATGTCCATTGCTCGTGTTTCTTGGCCCAAGCAAGTCTCTTCTTCTTATTGGTGTGCTTTAGTAGTGGTTTCTTTACAGTAATACGACCATGAAGGCCTGATTCACACTGTCTCCTCTGAACAGTTGATGTTGAGATGTGTCTGTTACTTGAACTCTGTGAAGTATTTATTTGGGCTGCAATTTCTGAGGCTGGTAACTCTAATGAACTTCTCCTCTGCAGCAGCGGTAACTCTGGGTCTTCCATTCCTGTGGTGGTCCTCATGAGAGCCAGTTTCATCATAGCACTTGATGGTTTTTGCCACTGCACTTGAAGAAACTTTCAAAGTTCTTGACATGTTCCGTATTAACTAACCTTCATATCTTAAAGGAATGATGGACTGTTGTTTCTCTTTGCTTGTTTGAGCTGTTCTTGCCATAAAATGGACTTGGTCAGTCCGATTGACTGTCTTGGTGGTTCTGGTGTTAAAGCTTCCCAGAACATTTAATTAAGTTATGGGAGTTGTCTGGGGTGTTGCAAGAACCTGCTTGTGATATTCACATAGGTTGCACGGAACATTCCCACAATGTTGCACAATGTTCCACAATTTCCAAATAAGTCAGTTTTAATTACTTTCATAGCATATTTATTTTAGGTTCAACATAATATTCCATTGATGTTCACGCAATATATATTGTACCTTGTCTTGGAGGTCCTCAGAATATTTCAAGAACATTTAACTTTTACCTAATATTACCTTAACATTTGTAGCTCCTTAAAGCATAAGAAAGCAGATTGGAATACATCCCCATTATGTTTCTCTTCAGATGTGACGGCAATTCGCATTTAAGGACTGTAATGTAGGCCCACTACAAGGTGATATACAGTCGTGGTCAAAAGTTTTGAGAATTACACAAATACTAAATTTCACAAAGTCTGCTGCCTCAGTTTTGATGATGGCAATTTGGATATACTCCAGAATGTCATGAAGAGTGATCAGATCAATTGCAATTAATTGCAAAGTCCCTCTTTGCCATGAAAATGAACTTAATCCCCCAAAAACATTTCCACTGCATTTCAGCCCTGCCACAAAGGACCAGCTGCCATCATGTCAGTGATTCTCTCGTTAACACAGGTGAGAGTGTTGACAAGGACAAGGCTGGAGATCACTCTGTCATGCTGATTGAGTTAGAATAACAGACTGTAAGCTTTAACAGGAGGGTGGTGCTTGAAATCATTGTTCTTCCTCTGTTAACCATGGTTACCTGCAAGGAAACACGTGCCGTCATCATTGCTTTGCACAAAAAGGTCTTCACAGGCAAGGATATTGCTGCTAGTAAGATTGCACCTAAATCAACCATTTATCGGATCATCAAGAACTTCAAGGAGAGAGGTTCAATTGTTGTGAAGAAGGCGTGTGGGCGCCCAAGAATTCCAGCAAGCGCCAGGACCGTCTCCCAAAGTTGATTCAGCTGTGGGATCGGGGCACCACCAGTGAATGGTAGCAGGCAGGTGTGAGTGCATCTGCACGCACAGTGAGGCAAAGACTTTTGGAGGATGGCCTGGTGTCAAGAAGGGCAGTAAAGAAGCCACTTCTCTCCAGGAAAAAACATCAGGGACAGACTGATATTCTGTAAAAGGTACAGGGATTGGACTCCTGAGGACTGGAGTGAAGTCATTTTCTCTGATGAATCCCCTTTCCGATTGTTTGGGGCACCTGGAAAACACCTTGTCCGGAGATGACAAGGTGAGCGCTACCATCAGTCCTGTGTCATGCCAACAGTAAAGCATCCTGAGACCATTCATGTGTGGGGTTGCTTCTCAGCCAAGGGAGTGGGCTCATTCACAATTTTGTCTAAGAACATAGCCATGAATAAAGAATGGTACCAACACATCCTCCGAGAGCAACTTCTCCCAACCATCCAAGAACAGTTTAGTGAAGACCAATGCCTTTTCCAGCATGATGGAGCACCTTGCCATAAGGCAAAAGTGATAACTAAGTGGCTCGGGGAACAAAACATTTGGGTGGCGTGCCTGAGTGTTGAGATAGGACAGCGCCTATCCCAACCTCGGACACATCCACCTCCACTACGAACGGTAGTGATGGATCGGGATGGGCTAGTACCGGGGCTGAGGTGAACAGAACCCTCAGGTTACTGAAGGCCTTGTCAGACTCAGCAGACCAGCGGAGCCGGGACGTCCCACTCTTCAACAGAGATGTGATGGGAGCTGCGACCTTGCCAAAGCCCCAGATAAACCTCCGATAGCACAGCACCTCCTTAACTATGGTTGGAGTCGGCCAATTACGCACAGCTGAAATGAGATCTCCCTCCATCTCCACACCTGAGGTGGTAATGTGGTATCCGAGGAAGGAAACTGACTGTTGGAAAAACAGACACTTTTCTGCCTTGGCATAAAGATGTTCCAACAGTCGGGGCAGCACTTTGCGAACCAGGGACACATACTCGGCACGCATAGCGGTTAACACCAGAATGTCATCGATGTAGACCACTACACTGCGACCAAGCATGTCCCGAAACACCTCGTTCACAAAGTACTGGAAGACTGATGGAGCATTCATCAAACCGTACAGCATCACCAGGTATTCGTAATGCCCCGTGGTTGTGCTGAATGCTGTCTTCCACTCATCCCCCTCTCGGACACGCACCAGGTTGTACGCACTCCGGAGATCTAATTTTGTGAAGAAGCGTGCCCAATGCATTGACTCGATCACAGATGGAATGAGGGGTAGAGGATAACTATAACGTATTGTCCCCTTGTTCAGTGCTCAGTAATCAATGCAAGGGCGCAGACCGCCGTCTATCTTCTTCTCAAAAAATTAACTAGAGGAGGCGGGCGAAGTGGAGGGACGTATGAACCCCTGACGCAGGGACTCGGAGACGTATGTCTCCATCGCCTACGTTTCAGCCTGCGACACGGGATACACATGACTCCTGGGAGGCACAGCATCTACCCGGAGGTTTATCGCGCAATCCCCCGCCCGATGAGGTGGTAATTCCCGATGAGGTGGTAATTTGGTCGCCTGCGTTTTGGAAAACGCATGCGCCAAATCGAGGTATTCGGGGGGAAGACCTAACACAACAGGGAAATCAGGAGACTCAATAATAAAAAAGGTGACTTGCTCTCTATGGGTCTTGTGCGTAACCATAGTGACTGGTGCTGTACCCTCCCTAATGAACCTGGACCCTAGTGGTCGACTGCCAAGTGCTCTGATGTGGAGTGGAATGGATAGGGGAACCAATGTAATGCCTAGGCTATGTGCAAATGACCTGTTCATAAAGTTCCCAGCTGCGCCTGAATCGACCAGCGCCTTACACTTGGAAACTACTGTGTAATCAGGGAAGTGGATGTGTAGGGTACAGTGCGCAGCAGAGGGCTCTGAACGAGTGTGGGTGTTCGATACCTGGGTGACGCGAGAGTGCCCTGCCTGCCGCCTCCAGACCCAAAAGAACGCCGACGACAGCGTGAAGGAGAATGTCCTCTCGTGCCACTAGAGTGACACTGGCGCTGTCATCCTCCGCTCTCCCAGATCGCCGCTCCACCCAGCTCCATCAGCTCGTGATCCGGGTTGGGGGAGGAACGGGCAGGCCCCTTCCAGGACGTCCTCTAGCAGCCAACAGGTTGTCCAACCGGATGGCCATGTCCACCAGGTGATTGAAGGACAATATGGTGTCCCAGCAGGCTAGCTCCCTTCAGACGTCCTCTCGTAGATGGCACCAGAAGTGGTCGATGAGGGCCCGCTCGTTCCACCCGGACCCAGTCGCTAGAGTCCGAAACTCCAGGGCGAAGTCCTGCAAGGTCCTCGTCCCCTGCCTCAGGTGGACCAGCCGCTCGCCCACCTCTCTACCTTCGGGTGGGTGATCGAAGACAGCCCGAAGGAGGCGAGTGAACTCCCCGTAGTTGTCCAACGCGGCTCCTCCTTCACTCCAGACCGCGTTGGCCCACTCCAGGACTTTCCCCGAGAGGCAGGAGACGAGGGCGGATACCTTCTCCCGCTCCGATGGAGCTGGGCTGATGTTCGAATAGTACAACTCTAGTTGTAGGAGGAATCCCTGGCAGAGACAGCTGTCCCGTCGAAATCCCGTGGTTGGGATATATGGATCCCTCTGGGTGCTGGGGTGTGGGTGGCTGGATCCGGTCGGCCAGCTGGTCCCGAAAGATCGGGTCCTCTCGCGTTGGACGACCTGGAGAACCTGATCCATCGCTTCTCCCAAGCTGGCTAGCATCGTCGAATGCTCCCGGACCCATGCCACGACTCCAGGCATGTGCTCCTCTCCTGCTGACTCCATGTTGTGTGTGTGCTTCTGTGATGGGTGAGTTGAAGGAGTCAGGCGCAGGAAGGTAAATCACAGAATAACAGGATTTATTCCAGAAAACATAGTTACGCAGTAATGCGTCAAAACAGTCCAGTGCGCAAAACAGGCGCACTGGAACCATCAAGGCACATGGGGAAAATAACCTGGCAATACAAAATACAAGGAGCTCCACCGAGCTTCACTATCCTCACAATAAACAATCACACACAAAGACAAGGGGGCAGAGGGAACACTTATACACGTACTGATGAGGGGATATGAACCAGGTGTGTGTAATGAACAAGACAAAACCAATGGAATGATGAAATGAGGAGCGGCAGTGGCTAGAAGGCCAGTGACGACGAACGCCGAAGCCTGCCCGAACAAGGAGAGGTGGCAGCTTCGGAGGGAGTCGTGACAGGCATGGCTATATACTGAAAAAAGAAGATGTAAGAGAGCTTCCATGGTGGCGCAAAGTATAAAAGACCTGTCTTAAAAAACCTAATGAAGGATTCTGCAAACCTTTAAATAACAGATTAAATGTGTTCTAGGAACGTTCTTGCAACATCAGGTGAATGTTCTTTGCACCCTAAAATAAACTTAGAATCATCCGCACACAACTGGACAACTTTTGTCTTTTGAGAACATTTATTTTGTGATTGTCCCCACAATGTTCTCACCACACTGTTCCCACAACCTAATGAAACATTCTGGTAACCTTTAAAGAACAGATTACATGTTTTCTAAGAATGTTCTTGCAACATCGGGCAAATGTTTTATACAAACATTCTATAATCATCACCACGAATGGACAGTTTTTGTGTTATGAGAACATTCACCGCAACCTTAAAAATGTTCTGGGAACATTCACAGAACCAATTTTGGTTTGCTGGGTAGTCATATTTGATCTTTTTTTCATTTTTCCTAAGAGATGACTTTAAGGAAAGATACAATCCGTTTTCTCCTGTATATCATTATCAAGGGGGTTGTGTCAAGAGCAACACCACGAAGAAATCATTTTATTTGGATAGAAATCCTTGTTATTGGGCCCTGTGAAATTAGTATGAGTAAAGAGAGGAAGAGTTCTACTGGCATCCTGTGGATGGCATGGCGCCATCACCTGGGTAGAGGGGGAACATTTCCAAATGCTTAGAGAGAACTGAAAAGCTAATGCTACCTCTGGCAAAGACATTAGGGTATGTCTATAGAATACAACTAAAGATGGTGTTCCACTCTGTAGTTCAACATTTCAGACATGATTAGAGAGACCTTGATGATCTTTCTTTCTCTGCATTGTTCCATGTGCTTTTTCTCTATGCTAACAGTTAGTGTTAGTATAGGAGAGTAGGGCTAACTACCATCATCCCAGTGGTAACAGAACCTGTAAAACACAATGCATGCACATCATTCACAACACAAGTGAGTGCAAGAGGATCATTGGTTGTTTTGTATCATCCCTGAAGAGGTCCAATTGTATATTCAGCCACTGGTATCATTAAAACATGATGTGATGAGTAAATGGGCGCCATAAAGTTAAGGGATGCATTTATGTGTTGTTTTACTCACTTGTGGCTTGAGTGATGCAGTAATTAATGTCAAAATGGAAATGATTGCATAAATGACTAATGAATGGTAATTACCTGATTTACAATAGGGATTAGCCCACCATGTTGTGGCTAGAGGAGAAAAATAGATTTGCACGTAGATAAATGCAATGATGAAAACCCTAGGCGCTGGCCGTGTGATTAAAACTGAATTAAATTGACTTTTTGGAAAATAGAATGCCTGATAAGACGTAATTAAATCACGTCTCCTCTTGAATCAACACAATTAGCTTAAATTAAGCTAACTTAGTATTGCTTGGTTTGTGACTGAGGGGGCAGCTATGTAGAGGCCATGACATTGTGACTCTTTATGTGAACGAAAATGGCCATATCACCTGCATCATTAACCCAGCTTACTGTAAGGACAGATCTGCTATTTTTAGACCCAGTGGCTTCTATATTGAGGCCCAGTGTTTTGCAAACAGTGTTATCTCTGTAGCGATGGGGAAACTGATTAGAGGGACTACAATGGGTAGGATTATCGCACACTATCCATCAGCTTACAAGACTGAAAAGACCTCCATGATGCTGAATCACCATACATACAGACCGTAGTGATGCTGTTGTACAGTAAGATCTTCTCTTTCAAAGTGGCATACATTGTAACTGAAGTGACTATGCTAATATGGACACTGAATTAAAAAAAAGATTTGCACCTTAAGAGTCAGCGATCAGGCAGTCAGCAATCAGCGAGTATAACTGTTTATGACTTTGGTGATGATATTATTATGATGCAGTGAATGAAGGCTGTGATTGATGGTATGAATTTAAGGTTATTACAGATAATGTCTGTGAAAGCTCTATTTGTATTCTTCATATGTTTACAGATAGATAGCCAATGCCGGGCTCCAGATTCGCTCCCGGGGTCCTATCTGATTGTTATGCTGGGGCTGATAATTACCCCTGGCGAGACACTCGTAAAGCCCAACCATTTGTCACAGCTTCAACATTGCAGATTGAGGCTTTGCTTTACATTTGAATGCTGGCACATCTAAAAGCAAAATGCCTGGCAAGGAAACACAATAATATGCAGAAGTGGGGCGAAAGTGTGGATTTCAAAATCTTGGCTCTGGTCTTAAAGGAAATGTATAGATAAGCATAGGAATAGACTTGAAAGTCCACATCAGTGGGAATATATACACTGCTCAAAAAAATAAAGGGAACACTTAAACAACACAATGTAACTCCAAGTCAATCACACTTCTGTGAAATCAAACTGTCCACTTAGGAAGCAACACTGATTGACAATAAATGTCACATGCTGTTGTGCAAATGGAATAGACAACAGGTGGAAATTATAGGCAATTAGCAAGACATCCCCAATAAAGAAGTGGTTCTGCAGGTGGTGACCACAGACCACTTCTCAGTTCCTATGCTTCCTGGCTGATGTTTTGGTCACTTTTGAATGCTGGTGGTGCTTTCACTCTAGTGGTAGCATGAGACGGAGTCTACAACCCACACAAGTGGCTCAGGTAGTGCAGCTCATCCAGGATGGCACATCAATGTGGGGCGGCAGGTGGCTCAGTGGGTAAGAGCGTTGTGCCAGTAACCGAAAGGTCGCTGGTTCTAATCCCCGAGCCGACTAGGTGAAAAATCTGTCGATGTGCTCTTAAGCAAGGCACTTAACCCTAATTGCTCATGTAAGTCGCTCTGGATAAGAGCGTCTGCTAAATGACTAAAATGTAAATGTAAAATGTAAATGTGAGCTGTGGCAAGAAGGTTTGCTGTGTCTGTCAGCGTAGAGTCCAGAGCATGGAGGCACTACCAGGAGACAGGCCAGTACATCAGGAGACGTGGAGGAGGCCGTAGGAGGGCAACAACCCAGCAGCAGGACCGCTACCTCCGCCTTTGTGCAAGGAGGAGCAGGAGGAGCAGCCAGAGCCCTGCAAAATGACCTCCAGCAGGCCACAAATGTGCATGTGTCTGCTCAAACGGTCAGAAACAGACTCCATGTATGTATGAGGGCCTGACGTCCACAGGTGGGGGTTGTGCTTACAGCCCAACACCGTGCAGGACGTTTGGCATTTGCCAGAGAACACCAAGATTGGCAAATTCGCCACTGGCGCCCTGTGCTCTTCACAGATGAAAGCAGGTTCACACTGAGCACATGTGACAGGCGTGACAGAGTCTGGAGACACCGTGGAGAACGTTCTGCTGCCTGCAACATCCTCCAGCATGACCGGTTTGGCGGTGGGTCAGTCATGGTGTGGGGTGGCATTTCTTTGGGGGGCCGCACAGCCCTCCATGTGCTCGCCAGAGGTAGCCTGACTGGCATTAGGTACCGAGATGAGATCCTCAGACCCCTTGTGAGACCATATGCTGGTGCGGTTGGCCCTGGGTTCCTCCTAATGCAAGACAATGCTAGACCTCATGTGGCTGGAGTGTGTCAGCAGTTCCTGCAAGAGGAAGGCATTGATGCTATGGACTGGCCCGCCCGTTCCCCAGACCTGAATCCAATTGAGCACATCTGGAACATCATGTCGCGCTCCATCCACCAACGCCACGTTGCACCACAGACTGTCCAGGAGTTGGCGGATGCTTTAGTCCAGGTCTGAGAGGAGATCCCTCAGGAGACCATCCACCACCTCATCAGGAGCATGCCCAGGCGTTGTAGGGAGGTCATACAGGCACGTGGAGGCCACACACACTACTGAGCCTCATTTTGACTTGTTTTAAGGACATTACATCAAAGTTGGATCAGCCTGTAGTGTGGTTTTCCACTTAAATTTTGAGGGTGACTCCAAATCCAGACCTCCATGGGTTGATAAATTTGATTTCCATTGATAATTTTTGTGTGATTTTGTTGTCAGCACATTCAACTATGTAAAGAAAAAAGTATTTAATAAGATTATTTCATTCATTCAGATCTAGGATGTGTTGTTTAAGCATTCCCTTAATTTTTTTGAGCAGTGTATATATATTTTTTGATTTGCAATGGGAGAGTACTGCACTGCCCAATTAACAATAACTTGGTAACAAATATCCAACTTAAAATATACTATTTTTTTGGGCCAAACACCACAGCATAACTTAGTTTTGAATCTTTATGTTGGTTTAAAAGTAAACCTCTTTCACTGTCAATGAACTATAATCGGTGTATTCTACAATATAGCCATAGGGTACCTGGATTCTGCCTCACACTAGCCTGCTCACACAATCTTCACTCACCAAATCAATCTACCCTCAATCTACCATTGAAATGATCAAGCACTATTGCTTCTGTCCGTGATTTGGCAGACATCAACTAACCAAAATCCAGTAACACAGGCCTGACTCTATAATTAATCATTGCTACCATGTGACTACGCGCGTGTGAAGCTATTAACACACAAATAAAACAAACTTCTTCTCCTCCGGGGTCCGATACTTCTATCTAATTTACAGACGGGAATAATTCAGTTATATTTTAATTGGCCCAAATAATAATTTCCCAATTTAACTGCGGTAACATTTGCAATTCTATCTATCTTACTGTAAACATATGAGGAATACAAATAGAGCTTTGCTCTATTACCAAAAGGTGAACCTTGGACAATGAATGGTTTTAGCCTCTGCAAAGGTACAGCCATCAAGCATTTTTCCACTTAATAGAATCATGAATGTCAAAATATGAGTCTGTTCTTTATTAGATGGTGAAGATTTTTTTTTTTTTTAAGACCCAATTATGTTTGGACGGACCGTGAAATGTCATTTAGAGCACAGAGACCACTTTAAATGCTCTCTTGACCAAGTACCTCTGAATGTAACTCACGGCTGAATGACATGTTGATCTCAGCACGATGCAATTCATTCCCACAATTCAATGTGCTTTTGCTGAGATAAAGGGCTAAACTTGGAAGTTTCAAGGTAAAGTCCATATACATTAAAACCAGTAGATATTGGTAGTGCTGACGTCATCCACATATTCCTATGGAAAACTCCCGTTGGCGCATGAAGCCGGAAGTATTTGAATTTGAAGGGCACCATATTGCTGAATGGGGCTCAATGGATCATGGTGAAAGTGGCCGTGACAGGTCGTTTTCATCTTCCCTGAGAGAGTCAACCTTAATGTCTATGGCATGAGGGCGCGAGCCTACTCGTAGCCTGTCGGCCCGTGATTGGTCTGTGCCAGCACGTAGTGCTGTGTGACGACAAATGTAGTCGTCAGAATGGATCACTATTTAACTAAATATCTCGATTTGTAGCGAATTAAAAAATAATTCACTGTTGGGATCGAACCTTATCATAATAAACACATTTTAGAGCCCAAAACGGCAGTCAACATTTTTTTGGTTTGGCCGTTCTGCCGATCATAATTTATATAGGCTTTCTAGGGCAGACCAGGGCTTTTAGCTCCGTTAGGTTGCTACGCAGTAGCCGACCAGCAGAGCTTGTGACTTCACGCTCCAGACCAGACACTGGGGGCCTCGTAAAGTCAGACATGTATAGAAAGCGAAACATTTCATAGGCTTGTTTATTCTGGTTGGGGCCGGGCAGGCGGGCAAGGCGAGAGGGAGGAGGGAATTAAGTAGACCAGATCCAGCTGTTATCACATTGGTGCCTATGGGAGAGCCATAGGATTTGACAGAATATTACAGATTTCCCCCCCACACAGTAACTGGAGTACATTTTGAGCGATTTTATCACAAGCCCAAAGTGCTCTGAGCATTCTGAGCCCAAATTGACATTTGAGGAGATTAGGAGAAAAATTATTTTGTGTGAGGTCTATGCTAGCGTAGCACGCTTCTGCCTGGTCACTAGGCAGGAGGGATGGGAGGATGGGGGGATGGGGGCTTAGCAACCACCCTTTATACAGACCGGAACTGTAACCATTTTATTTTAAGGAAGACAGTTTCCATGCGAAACTTCATTTGAAACCATCTTTGGTAAAGTATCACCATAAACATCACAATCTCTGCACTTTTTTGTATACCTGAAATTGACTTGTATTGACACACACACATACTCACGTAGGTACAGGCACACACACACACACACACACACACACACACACACACACACACACACACACACACACACACACACACACACACACACACCACACACACACACAAACACAAATTCAAATGGCTGACACCACCTGACAGAACAGAGTTACAGTCATGTAATTGAAAATCAGGGTTTCACTCTCGAGTATGGTAATTGATATGTCACTGGTAATACATATTAATACAAGTGCAGGTCAAATCTTTCATCCTTGACCACAAAGCAGACTTGTTTAATAATCAATTTTGTAATATCCATTGGCCAGAACCTGATCTTTATATCAAGAGCCTAGACCAGTACAAGCATTGCAGCATTAAAGACATTGTGTGAATCCTACAAGGCCATGGAGCCTTAGCAGCCTTAGCTGAGATATTGTATTTTTATTGCAAGTACCTGAGCCCCTCCACCAGCTCTGGTCTGCCCTTCTTGTCATGCATTCATTATGCACTGTTCCGGAACATATATTTATTTATTATTTGTCTTTCAAGATCAAAACGAATGCCAAACAAAGTCCCGATTTAAATATTGCATCAGGTGCACTCCGGATTTCAATGTGAAGTGTTTCACAAGAGTTGAGTCTTAATAGAGAATATCATGTAAATGCCGCTTTGGCATGGGAAGCAAAGCGTTGTTTTTGAATTCATAATGCAATAAGTCTCAATCTGTCATTAGATGAATCAGCTAGGCTACATATTCTGTATGATGATAGCTATTTCAGTTTTTTGACATATAGCATTAATTAGTGAAAGGAAATGTGTCATTATCATTCTCTGTGTGGTCTCAAATGCATGCAAATAGAGAGTGAATTAAGTACAGGATCTATAGATACACCATGAAACATAATAAGCCATCTTTGCAACACCATACATAACCCAGGTTTGATGCAAAGAAAAATACAATTATATATTTGTAAAAGTAAAGTATGTTTTCATAAGAAAAGAAAACATCCTTCTATATTTTGTTAAAGTTCAAGTCATTTATTCACACGGCAGAATACAATCGAACTCTGAATACCATGTCCATGTTAAGTGAACTTATCTCAAGTCAACTTATCAACAAGTCAACTTCCATGTCCAAGTTAAGTGAATTTATCGCTGAATACGGCCCAATGTAAGTCATGTAGGGATGATCTTTAATATCTTTCAGTTACTGCTCTGACAGGCCTGAGGACCACTTTGTCCTTGGCTGAAATGAAATGCTTATGTTTCCTAAAGTCCCATATGCAAGTGTCCCCACAGGTTCTGCCCTTGGTCAGAAATACAATGGACAACACACTCAAAGATGGTCAAGGAAATTGCGTTCGCTGTACAGCAGTGACGTGCAGTCAGAGTAGGTAGGTTAGGCAGTGCTTAACCTGTGATAATAATAAAAATAAAATAAAATAAAACTGTTGTGAAAAGCTAAATAATATCATTCTTTTTTGTTATCTTATGCTTTTATACCAATGATTCTAGTGGTTTTTATGCTAGAAAATCTCAGGAAAGGCACCAGGGTATGCATGCCTTCCTTCCTTCCCATCCATCCATTCAAATCCACTCAAATCAGCCGTTCCTGACTCCAGTCACTGTTGATGAATAGGGTCAGCATAGGCCCACATCACTGCTGTACAGTCGTGAGTCCTTCACGTTGAGTGTCGTATTATTTCAAGAAACCAAAGCTCTGGAAAGTAAATGGGATTCTATTTGATTTGAAACACACATGGTGAACTCAACATGACAGTTAAGGGGAAACAGTGACAGGGTAGGAGAATCCTAATAGATTTGCCCTGAACATTCCACAAGGATTCATTGGTTTTTTTAAATATTATTTTTGCTTCCACTTCACATTGAACCTGTGTTTGAGTAGCGACAAATTGGATGAGTTGTGTTTGTTTGCTTCATTGATAGATAACTGGAGAGGTTATCTGATTCATTGAACTACAATACCGTTCCTTCATGACTGAACGATGAGTCAATACAGATGGGGGAAAAACAGATGCAAATTATAATCAAAATCCATGTGTATCTACTTGGGTAGGCACTGGCATTGTGTAAAGCAGGGGTAGGCAACCAGATTTAGTTGGGGCAAGTGAAAATAACATGGCTATATGCACTGCATTCGGAAAGTATTCAGACCCCTTTACCTTTCCCACATTTTGTTACGTTACAGCCTTATTCTAAAATGTATAAAATTGTTTTTTCCCCCCTCATCAATCTACACACGATAACCCATAATGACAAAGCAAAAACAGTTTTTTTGGCAATTATTGCAAATGTAAAATAAATATATAAACCTAAATATCACATTTACATAAGTATTCAGACCCTTTATTCAGTACTTTGTTGAAGCACCTTTGGCAGTGATTACAGCATCGAGTCTTCTTGGGTATGACGCTACAAGCTTGGAACACCTGTATTTGGGGAGTTTCTCCCATTCTTCTCTGCAGATCCTCTCAAGCTCTGTCAGGTTGGATGGGGAGTGTTGCTGCACAGCTATTTTCAGGTCTCTCCAGAGATGTTCGATTGGGTTCAAGTCCGGGCTCTGGCTGGGCCACTCAAGGACATTCAGAAACTTGTCCCGAAGCCACTCCTGCGTTGTCTTGGCTGTGTGCTTAGGGTCGTTGTCCTGTTGGAAGATGAACCTTCACCGCAGTCTGAGGTCCTGAGCGCTCTGGAGCAGGTTTTCATCAAGGATCTCTCTGTACTTTGCTCCATTCATCTTTCCCTCGATCCTGACTAGTCTCCCAGTCCCTGCCGCTGAAAAACATCCCCACAGCATGATGCTGCCACCACCGTGCTTCACCGTAGGGATGGTATTGGCCAGGTGATGAGCAGTGCCTGGTTTCCTCCAGGCATGACGCCTGAAATTCAGGCCAGAGAATCTTGTTTCTCATGGTCTGAGAATCCTTTAGGTGCCTTTTGGCTTCCGTCTGGCCACTTTACCATAAAGGCCTGATTGGTGGAGTGCTGCAGAGATGGTTGTCCTTCTGGAAGGTTCTCCCATCTCCACAGTGGAACTCTGGAGTGTTGTCAGAGTGACCATCAGGTTCTTGATCACCTCCCTGACCAAGGCCCTTCTCCCCCGCTTGCTCAGTTTGGCCGGGCGGCCAGCTCTAGGAAGAGTCTTGGTGGTTCCAAACTTCTTCCATTTAAAAATGATGGAGGTCACTGTGTTCTTGGGGACCTTCAATGCTGCAGACATTTTTTGGTACCCTTCCCCAGATCTGTGCCTTGACACAATCCTGTCTCGGAGCTCTGCGGACAATTCCTTCGACCTCATGGCTTGGTTTTTGCTCTGACATTCACTGTCAACTTTGGGACCTTATATAGACAGGTGTGTGGCTATTTTGGCTATATACAGTATAGGGAGTAGAAAATAACATGGCTATATGCACTGCATTCGGAAAGTATTCAGACCCCTTTACCTTTCCCACATTTTGTTACGTTACAGCCTTATTCTAAAATGTATAAAATTGTTTTTTCCCCCCTTTTTCCCCCCTATACTTTGGGACCTTATATAGACAGGTGTGTGCCTTTCCAAATCATGTCCAATCAATGCAATTTTGACAGGTGGACACCAATCAAGTTGTAGAAACATCTCAAGGATGATCAATGGAAACAGGATGCACCTGAGCTCAAGTTTTCGCTTTGTCGTTATGGGGTATTGTGTGTAGATGGGTGAGAATAAAAATCTATTTAATCAATTTTTTATTCAGGCTGTAACACAATAACATGTGGAAAAAGTCAAGGGGTGGGACTACTTTCAGAAGGCATTTTCATGTAGGTGTTCCTTTTGTCCAAGTGGGAAAGGGCAGTGTGGCGTGCAATAGAGATTGCGTCATCTGTGGATCTGTTGTTTCCTCACCACCTGGAGTGCTCTCTCTCCTCCTCCCCTCTCCCCTCTCCCCTCCTCCCTCTCCCCCTCCTCTCTCCCTCTCCTCTCTCCCAGTCCTTCCCTCACACTCCCCCTCCTCTCTCCCCGTCCTCCCCTCCCTCTCCCCCTCTCCCAGTCCTTCCCTCACTCTCCCCCTCCTCTCTCCCCATGCTCCCCTCCCTTTCCCCCTCCTCTCTCCCAGTCTTTCCCTCACTCTCCCCCTCCTCTCTCCCCATCCCCCCTCCCCTCCCCCTCCCCCTCCTCTCTCCCAGTCCTTCCCTCACTCTCCCCCTCCTCTCTCCCCGTCCTCCCCTCCCTCTCCCCCTCCTCTCTCCCAGTCCTCCCCTCCATCCGCTGTGAACACCTAGACAAAAGATGCCCGACACCCAGAGTCCCTCCTGCAACAAAGCTAAACGGGGCAGAGCACCAGTCAAATGTCCCTGGCCTCGCTGTGTCACAAACAAGCTTCACACAGACTTTCCCTCACCACCTCAATCACCCACCACTTTCCCCACTGATCCACCCGCCGCTTTTTGCCCTCCTCCTGGCCTCCATCCACCTCTGTCAGCGTATGTCTTCATTTTCCACATCAAGAAGCCTCTCACTCCGGCTTCCCTCTGACTCCTTATATGGAGGTCTGTTCATTAGACCCATGCATTCTGGAGTGTGTCACAAGAAGGGGAAACAATTAAAGGGAAACTCCACTCAAAAACTATATAAATAAAAAAATGTCATTAGTCCACTGTTGATACAGTCCCAAAATGTTGTCTGCAGTCAAGTTTTCAAGATATTGGACTTTCAAGAAGCAAAGTGTCACCGGCCACATCCTCATGATGATGCAAAACACATCATATGGGCGGCAGGTAGCCTAGCCTAGTGGTTACAGCATTGGGCCATTAACTGAAAGATTGCTGGTTTGAATTCCTAAGCCGACAAGGCTCTGTCGATGTGCCCTTGAGCAAGGCACTTAGCCCTAGTTGCTCTGGATAAGAGTGTCTGCCAAATGACTAAAATGTAAATGATGCAAAACCTATCATCATGATGTTGAGGCTGGTGACACTTTGCTTCTTGAAAAGACTGTGGCTCACCAAAAGCTGCTATTTGAGGATTTAGACGTGGGGGACAGTGATTTCCAAGCTGGAATGAAATTGAAAATGTGATCATCAATACACACCCCCATTAATGTTATTATTGTACACAACTTTGGTGTGAAACTTCAAAAGCCACATTAGGGATTTGGGGTATAAATGAAAAGTGTTCAAACAAACCCTGTAATCGATTACTGTTCTACATCATATAGAAGATGTAAATCTGTGTTTTCCAAATGGTGGGGTGGGACCAATGCTGGGTTCTGGCTAAAGACTGGGTTGTGGTGGCAGGAAACATGGTGCCAAGGATTCCAATTAAAGGGAGGGCACATCTACCATTTTCTTTGCCGTACTACACCATAGCTATACGGTAGTGGCAATACATTGTGTCTATTATGGTGTACTGTACACCTCAGCTTTCCTTTAAGACAGTGACTTCTGAATGTTCCTGTCACCGCTGTCACTAGAATAGAGAGAAGGAGGATAACTGATCTCAACCGGGATTAGAGAGGGTCCATTTCTATTCAGGCTTTGGTTTTTGACATAAACTCCTTTGTCTGCAGCATCTGCCTCTTCTCCATCTCGGGGGGATTGATATATCAGAGCCATTCATTCCCCATGCTCCTCAAATGGCATACATCCCACCCAAATCAAATCCTGGAGATGAGATATTAAAGCTCTAAAACACTACAGAGACTGAGGCGTGCAGCTCCAAACCAAATATACTCCCTCTATATCAGGGGTCGCAAGTTATTTTTTTTGGTCCTACATTTTTTGGGTAAAACATACAAATATATATAATAATAATAATAATAATAATAATAATAATAATAACAATAATAACTATAATAATTTATTTTAAAAAATGTACAATCACCAAAAAAATAGTTTAATTTAGGAAATCTGTTCCCAAGAGACATATGTGATCGTGTCTCAATGAAATTCAAGTTATGAAATTATTGTTATTTTCAAATACAATCTCTTTTTAGGCTTAGTTGTGGTAAATTTGCAGTGTACAACTTATTATAATTATGTTCCAGCCCCCCGATCATCCGCTCCGACAAGAATCGGCCCTGCGGTGAATCTAGTTGCCTATTCATGCTCTATATCTACAGTATGTACAGTAATATTTTTTAAAACTTTTCGTCTGTTGTGAGCAGCGCTGTCTGAGATGTATACATTTACATTTTACATTTACGTCATTTAGCAGACGCTCTTATCCTGAGCGACTTACAAATTGGTGCATTCACCTTATATTCTGAACAATAAGATGAGGTATTCAGGGTTGTTGGAGCCACTCGAAGGACAATTCCACACTAGTTATTTTTATTCAATCAAAGGTTTTTTCTTGACAGTAGGCGCACATAAAGCCTTAGCTCTGTCTAATGTTATAGAAGGATGCTATTATTGTCTGGCAATCATTTTTTGGGCCCCTCAAAATGGCAACTTCACTTTACAGATTTAAATATTCATATATTACTGACAGAGTGAGTAGAACTAAATAAACAAAGAGAACACACATCCCATTTAACTCTCCATATTGAATCCTGTGCAAAGTTTTCTGATTTACAGAGGAATTAAATGTCCTGGCACATTGTGGCAGTTAAAGCTTACCTTATTCAACAAATGTCTTGTGTAAAGCATATTAATATCATATTCCTTAACCTGCTGTCTTATGAGTTTGGGAAGAATTAGTCTCGTGTTACCAAACCTCCAAAATCCCGTTGTTATCATGCCTCCCTTGGAGGTCTGGAGAATTTTGATTTGCAAAAACGGTTTGAATGGTACTTTTTTCCTTGTCTCGATTCGTCCTGGCCAAATGGCTGCTGGCTGCGCTTTGCTACCGCCACAAATATCTTGAAGATTGCCCATTGTTTTGTTTTTGTAAGGAAGAAAAAAAGGAGGTAGTGGGAGAACCTATTCAAGTAAATAAATACATTTTTTAAATGTTAAAAACAATGTTTTATTAGCTAGCTAGCTCGCTACTCAACTTTGTAGGCTAACTCAACTGTGCTGCTAGCTAGCTAGCTAACTTTACACACTGTTTAATTAAGTTAATTAAATGTCATCAGCTAGCTAACTTCCTATTAGCTAGCTAACTTGATGTAATCACTGTAAATTAAAAACACAGTCTCCAAATGCATTTGTACATAACAGCCATGGAAGACGATGAAATTGCAGCTCCAGCTGCCAGTAAAGGGAGAGTGTAGGCTACTGGATAGGGTAGGTCATTTTGTGGGAGGACATTCTGAAAATATTCTCAAGTGCCTAGAGGGGAAAACATTGAGGACAGAGAGATAATAGCAACATAATATTCAGTGCTGTCTAATTTGAGTATAAGGAAACCTATTTCTTTGTGATAATAATAATAATGATAATAATAATAATAATAATAATAATAATAATAATAATAATAATAATAAGCCATTTAGCAGACGCTTTTATCCAAAGCGACTTACAGTCATGTGTCACGGTTCTCTAAGACCGAACCCAGAAGCAGACCAGGACAAGGTGAGTTGAACGAAGGTGAGGGCACAGATTCAAAAGGATGCAGAATAATCCAGGAGACGGAGCGGGTGGCGGAGATGAGTAGGTGGAGGTGAAGTGGCAGATTAAATGATGGCACGGCAGGGGTTGGGTGAAGGTTCCGGGAGAATGACTGTAGACAGAAAAAACGGAGGTAAGTACAAGGCAGGTCAACAAGGTGCAAAAACAACAAAACTAACGCTAGTACTCAGAGGCTGCTACGCTGGCAAAACATACTGTTAATGGCTAACGATCCGGCAGGGAATGGATGTCAGGTCAGAGCTTAAGAAGGGGTGATGATCAGGACCAGGTGTGCCGAGGCTGATGAGAAGCAGGTGCTGGTAATCGAGAGATCACCCGCCTAGCAACTTCGCCTGGCAACCGGACAGGGTGCGTTCAGGAACCTTTGGGAAAACAGGAGATACCGAGCAGAAAAACGGCAACCCAGGCAGGAACAGACTCAGGACGCAGGGTTCATGACAGTACCCCCCCTCCGATGACCGCCACCGGGCGGACTACCCGGAGCGCCAGGATGGAGGCGGTAGAAGTCACGAAGGAGGTCAGCATCAAGGATCTGACGCCGAGGAATCCAACTCCTCTCCTCAGGACCATACCCCTCCCAGTCCACGAGATACTGGAAACCCCGGCCCCGCCGTCTGGAATCCATGATGCGGCGCACCGTGTAGACAGGACCTCCTCCGATCATCCGAGGAGGAGGAGGAGGAGGCGGAGGGGGCAACAGAGGGCTGAGGAGAACAGGCTTGAGGCAGGAGACATGGAAGGTGGGATGGACTCTGAGCGTCCTAGGCAACTTGAGTCGAACCACAACCGGATTGATCACTCTCTCCACCACAAACGGACCAATGAACCTCGGCGACAGTTTCCTTGACTCAGTCCGCAGAGGGAGGTCCCGTGTAGCCAACCAGACCCTATCTCTGATGGCATAAGCGGGGGCTGGAATACGGCGACGATTCGCCTGGAGCTGATACCGGTCAGAAACTCGAAGGAGGGCCTTTCTGGCCCGATGCCAGGTCCGGTGACAACGACGGATGTGGGCCTGGACAGAGGGAACCGAGAGATCCTTCTCCTGAGAAGGAAACAGGGGGGGGTTGGTAGCCGTATAGGCACTGGAAGGGAGACATCCCAGTGGCAGAAGTAGGGAGAGTATTGTGGGCATACTCAACCCAAGGCAACTGAGAGACCCAAGAGGTGGGGTTGGAGGAAACAAGGCAGCGCAGCGTGGATTCCATCTTCTGGTTGGCTCTCTCCGCCTGTCCATTGGATTTGGGGTGAAATCCAGATGTGAGACTGACTGTAGCTCCAATGGCCAAACAGAAGGACTTCCAGACAGCAGAGGTGAACTGAGGACCACGGTCGGAAACTATGTCACTGGGCAATCCATGAACCCTGAAAACCTCCCTAACCAGGATCTTGGACATCTCAGAGGCAGAGGGAAGCTTGGAGATGGGCACAAAGTGGGCGAACTTGCTGAATCTGTCCACAATAGTCAGAATGACCATGTTCCCCTCAGAAGAGGGCAACCCAGTGACAAAGTCCAGGGCCAGATGCGACCATGGTCGCCGGGGGACAGTTAGGGGGTGAAGAAGTCCAGAGCTGGGCCGATTGGCACTCTTGTTCTGCGCACAAACTGGACAGGCAGCAACAAACCTCAGAGTATCTTCTCCCATGGCAGGCCACCAAAATCGTCTGCGTAGAAGCGCCATCGTCCGAGCCACGCCAGGGTGGCAAGCCATCTTGCTGGCGTGGGACCATTGGAGGACAGCCGAACGGACTGACTCAGGCACAAACAAACGACCGGGTGGACCGTTACCAGGGCCGGGCTGCATCCGAAGGGCCGCCATAACCTCCTCCTCAATCCTCCACATAACGGCTCCCACGACAAGGTTCCGGGGAAGAATCGTCTCAGTCTTGGTCCCACTCTCCACCGTCTTGGAGAACATCCGGGACAAGGCGTCCGCCTTGCCGTTCTTAGACCCCGGTCGGAACGTCAAGGAAAAATTAAAGCGTCCAAAAAACAACGACCACCTGGCCTGACGGGAGTTGAGACGTTTAGCCGATTGCACGTAAGCAAGATTCTTGTGGTCAGTCCAGACAACAAACGGTTGCTCCGCCCCCTCCAACCAGTGGCGCCACTCCTCCAAGGCAAGTTTCACCGCGAGAAGCTCCCGGTTACCCACATCGTAGTTCCTCTCCGTAGACGAAAGACGACGAGAGTAGTAGGCGCAGGGATGGAGTTTACCGTCAGTGGAGCATCGCTGGGACAGGATGGCGCCAACCCCCACATCAGACGCATCCTCTTCAACGACAAACTGACGGGCAGTGTCAGGTTGAGAGAGAATCGGAGCGTTGGTGAATCGCCTCTTCAACTCCAGAAATGCTCGTTCCGCCTCAGGATTCAAACTGAAGGTTCTGGTACTAGAAGTCAGGGCAGTTAAAGGAGCGGCCACACGGCTGTAATCACGGATAAATCTCCGATAGAAATTCGCAAACCCCAGAAACCTCTGGAGCTGCAATCTCGTACCGGGCTGGGCCCAATCCAGAACCGCCCTAACCTTCTCTTGGTCCATCCTAATCTCTCCCCTGGAGATGATGTACCCGAGGAAGGATGTAGTGTGGGCGTGAAATTCACACTTCTCGGCCTTCACAAACAGGCGATTCTCCAGCAATCGCTGCAGAACCTGCTTGACATGCTGGACGTGGCTGGAAGGCTCCTTCGAGAAGATAAGAATGTCATCCAGGTAAACGAACACAAAAAGACCGATCATATCTCTCAGGATGTCATTCACCATACTCTGGAACAGTGCTGGGGCATTGGTCAGTCCAAACGGCATCACCTGATACTCGAAATGACCCATCGGTGTGTTGAAACCAGTCAACCACTCGTCCCCCTCTCTGATCCGGACCAGATGATACACATTGCGTAGGTCCAGCTTGGTGAACACAGTAGCACCCTGTAAGGAGTCGAAAGCAGAGCTCATCAAGGGCAGGGGATACTTGTTCTTGACCGTGATATCATTCAACCCCCGATAATCAATACAAGGTCGAAGAGAGCCATCCTTTTTACTCACAAAGAAGAATCCTGCCCCCAGGGGTGATGACAAGGGACGAATGAGACCAGCAGCTAGGGACTCCTTTATGTAGGTCTCCAAAGCCTCACGTTCAGGTCGGGAGATGCTGTATAACCGTCCCTTGGGATAGGCAGCTCCCGGGAACAGGTTTATGGCACAATCATATGGTCGGTGGGGAGGGAGTGACAGAGCCCTCTGCTTACTGAACACTTCCCCCAAATCGTGATATGTCTCGGGAACCAGGGACAAATCTGGGGGTCTAGCCTCAATCACCTGACTGGGAACAGAATGGGAACAGGCAGTCTTAAGGCAGTTAGCATGACAATCAATGCTCCAACTAGTTACTTTGCCAGTCACCCAATCGAACGTGGGATTGTGTTCCTTCAGCCAGGGGTATCCAAGGACCAGAGGAACATGGGAAGAAGGCAGAATGAAGAATGAGATAACCTCAGAATTATTCCCTGACAACAGCATCAGCACTTTAAAGAAAGTATCACTGCCACCTTCTCAGAAATGATCCAAAAAATATAAAAATTAAATAAAGTTGGTTCAACACAGTGGCGGGTTATTTTGACCCTAGGACAACGGGAGGGTTAACCGGTTCAGTCCTCATTGTGATACGTGCCAGACTACTGCCATTCAGAGTGGTAGCTTCAATGGCTTCCGGTAATCGCTCCTTGGAAAGCCCCAGCTGTTCCACCACGTCGGCATCAATAAAGCTTCCATCGGCACCTGAATCGACGAAAGCGTTAATCGCTAAACTCTGATTCCTGTTCATGAGGGTAGCCGGGAAACGGGGTCTGACAGGGGTATTGAGAGGTTGAAACTGGCTCGCTAAAAGTCCTCCCAACTTTAGCGAGCCGAGCAGTTTGACGGCCGCTGGGAACAAGTGGAGATGTAATGTCCCGAACTACAGTAGAGGCAGCGGTTGGTCTTACGTCTATGTTGGCGCTCCTCCTTGGTTAACCCGTGCCGCCCCACTTGCATGGGTTCAGAATCTGGAGGCAGGACCTCTCCACTAATCCCGTGTGGTGGACAATGATCGACGCATTCTGGTCCACCTCCTGACCCGACTGGAAACTGAGAAGCTGATTGATTGGACGGGCCCCATTGCTTCTCCCTCCTTCTCTCTCGAACTCTGTTATCCACCCGAATAGACAAGGCTACCAAACTGTCCAGGTCACTAGGCTCCGGATAGGAGATCAACTCATCCTGGTAAAAGGCCGCTTGCAGTGACTCCTCATTCCACCCACTCTCCACAGCCAATGTCCTGAATTCGATTACGAAGTCGGCAACGCTGCGAGTTCCTTGGTGAAGAGAAAACAGGCGCTTAGCTGCGTCCTTACCTCGGACTGGATGGTCAAACAGCTTCCTCATCTCTGCCATGAACTCCTGGTATGAAGCCATGCAGGTGTCCTGTCGTTCCCATACGGCTGAAGCCCACTCCAGGGCTCTACCACGCAGCAATTCAATGACAAAGGCTATCCTAGCCTGGGTTGCTGTTGGAAAAAACGGCAACCCAGGCAGGAACAGACTCAGGGTTCATGACATCATGTGTGCATACATTTTTACGAATGGGTGGTCCCGGCGATCGAACCCACTACCCTGGTGTTACAAGCGCCATGCTCTACCAATTGAGCTACAGAGGACCACATGTTGTCTGTCCTCAGCTATGGAAAGCTGTGAAAGCCTGTTTGCCGATCAAGAGAGAGGTCCCAATGAATGTCCCAAGAGGCTAAGGTTACAGTATATGCTATAGGCCATGGGTTATATGTGTAGGCCTACCTATGTTAGCAAATGTTGTATACAAAAATACAGTTAAACATCACACACAATGTATAAACCTATTACAATTGGAGCAGGCCAACCCTGCTTGAGGTCTGCTGAGTGTGCAGGGTTGTTTCAGCCCAGCAATAACACACCTGATTCAACTTGTCAAATCTAAGGAGTTGATAATCAAGTGTGCTAGAACATTTCATTTTTGTCTAGTTGTAACATCTCCAATCTGTTTTATTTGATTGTCACTTCTCTCTCAGTATATCAGCTATGTGATTCCATTTGGTAGCTTATCATATTGCATGCATTGCCAATGCAGCCATAGGCCTACAGTATGGTGGCATTACTGGCCTTGTGGGCATCTGTCATCTGAAGCAGAGAATAGCAGAGAATGTTTAGCTATATGTTTTCAATTTAAAATGATACCAGTAGACAATTTATATGATGCAAACCATATACCAGATTTTGTACATGCCTTTTAAGTGCTGACATATAACATTTAGTGCAAATCCAACTCTTGTAATTTAGGCACAGTATGCAAATAAGGAGACGTCAATTAGGATACAGGAGACGAGCATTACAGGTAACATTCTATGAGGTTCATTTTATTTTATTTTATTGATTTTAGAAATGTTGCTAGCAAAATGATTGCAGTTCCCATAGACAGACATACAGTTGAAGTCGGAGGTTTACATACACTTAGGAGTCAATAAAACTAGTTTTTCCACCACTCCACAAATGTCTTGTTAACAAACTATAGTTTTGGAAAGTCGGTTAGGACATCTACTTTGTGCATGACAAGTAATTTTTCCAACAATTGTTTACAGACAGATTATTTCACTTATAATTCACTGTATCACAATTCCAGTGGGTCAGAAGTTTACATACACTAAGTTGACTGTGCCTTTAAACAGCTTGGAAAATTCCAGAAAATTATGTCATGGCTTTAGAAGCTTCTGACAGGCTAATTTACATCATTTGAGTCAATTGGAGGTGTACCTGTGGATGTATTTCAAGGTCTACCTTCAAATTCAGTGCCTCTTTGCTTGACATCATGGGAAAATCAAAAGAAATCAGCCAAGACCTCAGAAAAAAAATTGTAGACCTCCACAAGTCTGGTTCATCCTTGGGAGCAATTTCCAAAGCCTGAAGGTACCACGTTCATCTGTACAAACAATAGTACGCAAGTATAAACACCATGGGACCACGCAGCTGGCATACCGCTCAGGAAGGAGATGCGTTCTGTCTCCTAGAGATGAACGTACTTTAGTGTGAAAAGTGCAAATCAATCCCAGAACAACAGCAAATGACCTTGTGAAGACGCTGGAGGAAACAGGTACAAAAATATATATATCCACAGTAAAACAAGTCCTATATCGACATAACCTGAAAGGCCGCTCAGCAAGGAAGAAGCCACTGCTCCAAAACCGCCATAAAGACAGACTACGGTTTGCAACTGCACATGGGGACAAAGATCGTACTTTTTGGAGAAATGTCCTCTGGTCTGATGAAACGAAAATAGAACTGTTTGGCCATAATGACCATCGTTATGTTTGGAGGAAAAAGGGGATGCTTGCAAGCCAAAGAACACCATCCCAAACGTGAAGCACGGGGGTGGCAGCATCATATGCTGTGTGGGTGCCTTGCTGCAGGAGGGACTGGTGCACTTCACAAAATAGATGGCATCACGAGGAAGGAAAATTATGTTGATATATTGAAGCAATATCTCAAGACATCGGTCAGGAAGTTAAAGCTTGGTCGCAAATGGTCTTCCAAATGGACAATGACCCCAAGCATATATCGTATATGAAGATTATGACGTTGTTAATGTTTTAAGTGGAACCGGAGAGGACGTTGATTTTAGTATCAAGAGGGAATGTTTTAGTGTAACGCCACATACAACAGACAGGAAGTGTGTTGTAGACAGGGGATTGGACAGTAGAGGGAGCCACCCACATCTTGGGGAGATTATATATACTGGGGGAAAAACGAAGAAGAGTCAGAAGCAGTCAGATTAATTTGGGAAGGTGCTTCTCCAGACACCGCGGGTCTGTAACTTATGCTGTAAACGTGTGATATTAATAAAAGCCTCTAATCACGGTGCAGCCTAAGCGGACTCTTTGTTGACAGCAATAATTGCCAGCATTCACCCGATACGACACATACTTCCAAAGTTGTGGCAAAATGGCTTAAGGATAACAAAGTCAAGGTATTGGAGTGGCCATCAAAAAGCCCTGACATCAATCCTATAGAAAATGTGTGGGCAGAACTGAAAAAGCGTGTGCAAGCAAGGAGGCCTACATACCTGATTCAGTTACACCAGCTCAACTTCCGACTTCAACTGTACATGGTTTCTCTATGTATCACTGACCCTGGATAAGCTAGTGACTGGGCTAACACCGGTAACCTTTTAGATCAGTAGCTAGCTAGTTAGTTATACATAGATAGCGTACAAGGTTAACTGACTTTTCTCAAAACAAACCTCATTGTTGCTAGCTACCTGTCCCTCATGCTAGTCTTTACAGCTAATATCACTTGAGAAACGTCAACATTTAAAGTATTGATATGGCCAGCATTGTAGACCATTTCTTCCCTCTTGCTACAGCTTTAGCTCATCTCGAAATAACAGAGAAATGCTGTGAAAACCAGCATGCTGTAACTGTTCTAAAATGTTTTGTCACCAGTGCTTGTTTTGTTAATTTTTTTGTTGTTGACATAGCTTTGGAGCTACGCCCAAGCAAGGCATTTGATTGGTTTGACGTGTTGCGAGGCGTCACTGATTTACACCGGGATCCGACCCCCTTTTAGCTGATTTCTGCCATGGAACTTCCCCAGGCTTCCCGTTTTAGGGAAGCGTGGTTTGTGGCGAGGCTAGGCAAGAATTAATATGGCATATTTGACTTAACAACAACATGGAAGAGACAGAAAGACTACGCCAACTCTTTGTAATGATTTTCACTGTATAATTAGCATTAGCAAATTATGGTTTCAGTTAGGCCTAATTTCATGTAATGTCATGTGTTGAAGGTATTTTAAGGATCTAGTCATTATAATACTGTACAGTTTTAGGTAGATGCTGGATATCAGCAAATGTACTGTATATATTTTTTACATCCGTAACAGATATGACATTTGCCACAGTCGTTGCAAATATGCTATTACGGCAGTTAGCAGAACATGCAAATCATATGTATTTTGTATTTTTTTGTCAGATGTATTTTGTGGTCTGGGCGTTCTATTCTGTGTTTCTGTACAATGCTCAAAGGGGTTCCATATAGTAAATACCATCCCTGTCAATGTCCTCTTCCATTTGCAAAAACATTTCATATTTTGACCTTTGTCTTATTAGATTCCTCTCTCATGTGGCTATGATGTTATTGCCATCAAGCATTTCATTTCTTATACAAAAGGGAATATTTCCACTGCCTTGCCTATTCTCAAAATCCATTGCCTACTCTCAGAATCGACCTCGTATGTAAAGAAGAAAATTGTACATCAGTCTCAAGAGCAACTCTAATTTTGGCCTTAACAAATATATATATCAGTTCCATTCCTCTATCAATACATTTCCTTGATTACTACCTCTATCAATGAATGTCCTTGTCTTTAAACACAAACCTGTCTGTGGGGCTACAATCATGGTGGAAATGGGAAATGAGATAAAAAGCTACCCAGTTCAATAACATGTAGTATTAACAGAACTCAACTATGTATTAAAGAGGATTGCAGCGCTTAATTTGAAGTCAGTGGTTATAATCAAAGGCTATTGGTTATTAATCTCCCCCTGAGGGATCAAACACACTCATTCTATTGCTGCTAACATTATGCTTGTCTTGTCACTCATGCTTTGTCAGGACTATTATAGGGTTTCAATATTGTGACAGTGTTGTCAAAGACTCAACAATATATATTGCCATCTCAACCAATGACAATAAACAGTGGAATATCCTTCCATATTTTATTATTTTTTATTTACTACCACCTGGCATGATCGTTGGCAGCTGCTTGTGATGCATTGAGGTTTTCTACCTCTATTACTTTGTCTTTGCCTCGGCTGGCACACATTATTCCCAGAAAGCTTTTCCCCGTAAAGACGCAGATTGATGTGTGTGTGTGTGTGTGTGTGTGTGCATGTGTGTGCATGTGTGTGTGTGTGTGTGTGCGCGTGCGTGCGAGAGAGCGAGATGCATATTTAGTAAGTGTGATACATATTCTAGTAAGTACCCAAAGACAAAAGACGGAGACAGAATTGGGACACTCAGTGACTGGGCCCCTAGAGAGTATGACTTCTTGAACCAGGTGGGAGAAAAAGTGAGTGAAAAGGAGGCTTTGGTGTCTGAGAGGGATTGCAGGTCTAAAGGCAAAGATGCCATTAATAATTCTAGCTCGTGTCTAGCAATGAGTCCACATGCAAGTTTTGGGCGCTGAATAAAAGGGTAGTACTACGGCTGCAGCACCACAATGTTTAAAATGTACGCCCAAATTCAAATGGTACAAACATGATAGGGCATAGACAACAGCACAAAGGGCAAGAAGGTAGAGATAACATTACATCACGCGAAGCTGCCACAACTGTCAGTAAGTATGTCCATGATTGAGTCTTTGAATGAAGAGATGGAGATAAATCTGTCCAGTTTGAGTGTTTTTTGCAGCTTGTTCCAGTCGCTAGCTGAAACGAACTGAAAAGAGGAGCGACCCAGGGATGTGTGTGTTTTGGGGACCTTTAACAGAATGTGACTGGCAGAACATGTGTTGTATGTGGAGGATGAGGGCTGCAGTGGGTATCTCAGATAGGGGGGAGTGAGGCCTAAGAGGGTTTTATAAATAAGCATCAACCAGTGGGTCTTGCGATGGTTATACAGTGATTACCAGTTTACAGAGGAGTATAGAGTGCAGTGATGTGTCCTATAAGGAGCATTGGTGGCAAATCTGATGGCCGAATGATAAAGAACATCTAGCCGCTCGAGAGCACCCTTACCTGCCGATCTATAAATCACATCTCCGTAATCTAGCATGGGTAGGATAGTCATCTGAATCAGGGTTAGTTTGGCAGCTTGGGTGAAAGAGGAGCGATTACGATAGAATATAACTAGTTATCATAAGTTATGAAAGTCACCATTTTATGTTACCTTGTCATTTCTTCAAGTGAAACCATGAAGGGTAGGACACAATGACGAGGATGGTTTGGATGAAATCTCCCCAACCTGCACTACAATATGAGTAGCTACTGTATTTTCTCCGTGGCTCCCTTGTTTAGTCACACGTGGCCACATATCAAATTTTACATTACAAATAACTGAGCACTAAATTCAATTTGTTTTTGTTTCCCTTGCCATTTAGTGTACTTTCTATAAAATGAGAGTGGCTGACGTCCAAAATCAATTGCTGGTTTCTGAATGCTAAAGACTAATGGAGGAGATAGCCAAACTGCAAGTTAATTGTTCGGGAATGTCCTTGAAAGTTGTGTGCCAGCCGTGCAAGGCTTTTTTCCCCTTCTTTTTACACTGCTGAGATTTATAGGCTCTCACCCGCTTCTTAAAAAATGGTGACATGCAGAGTTTCTAATGAAATAGCTTTGCTATGAAGGCAAATGTCATGTGCAGTCATGCTAAACCAAGGCAAACTAAGTGGGGATATTCCAGTATTCACAGTTTGTCACTTTTGTTCACTTTGCTGGAGTTTATTGCAAACACATACAGTACACACAGAGGTTGAGTACACACCGACATGCTCACAGACACACGTAAAAAAGCATGTCTGGTTGACGGTTGCTGCTGCTTTGAAAATCATCACAGCACACACAAGAATGATCAAAAAATATTTGGAAACGTTTTACCCAACAGAGGCTTATAGCAGCCTACTTATTGATGGCTGTGTATATTTGATTTTCTGGCATTACACTGTGAACACTGATGGGAACAGGCATTTTGCAGTGGAACAGCAGAACATGAGTCATCGTCAACAGATTGACATGCCAGTAAACACACGGTAATGAATCAACTCTGCAGGATGCTCCGCTGTGCTGCGGATGAGGTGGAGCTCCTTGCTTTCTGATCCACCATTGTTCCCCCCATCCACCACCCAAACCAGCTGAGAGTGCAGGAAAATAACAAGGCCCTGACATTTTAGAAATGTAAACATCACTTTCAGCATGGAGGGTGGAGAAATGGGGAGAGCTTCACAAGTGTCCTAGCCAGGAAGACCTTCTGCCAAAACTGGACAGCTAGGTCTTTTATCAAAATCAAGGCCTATGGCATCTCACATGGCTAGAGAGTAGGCTAGCAGCCCTGATTCTACGCCATTCGACTTGTTTCTTGACTGTATTTTGTTGTTGCAAATCAAAGGTGTAAAACTAGCGTCAATTTACTGAACTTGTATAATGCGACCAGATTTTTTTACATGATATTTTAAAGACCACTTTACCACCATCAGACTTTTTGTCTCCATCTTCCTCCTCCTCCATTTGAGGTCTTCTTCTCTTGATCTTTCATCTTCGCTCCTCTCTCCCTTTCTTTGTATGTTCCCTCGATAATGTTGACCCAATTTCCTGCCTGTTTAGATTTTTTGATTTATCCAAGTGTTATGTGGCTGATCAAGTGCATTTTGCATTTGCTGTATAGCTTGGAATGAATGTGCCTCCTTTTTTTGTTAGCCTTTAATTAAGTCAGAGTTTTCCTCTCAGTTTTATTGAACTGGTGGAAAGCCTGTTAAATCAAAAGTGTGTGCTGGGATTGTGAGCAATATTATGAGGGCATTTGAAGGCCTTAAATGAAAGTGTATTTCTAAAACATACAGTATATCAGATTGGACATGAATGGAGTCTTCTTTCTGGGAGCACTCTAATTATTCAATCCCTCTGAGTTGAAGAGTACTTCAAAGAATACACACAATCACCAAAAAACACACCGACAATGATTAGTTGAGCTTAGTTTTTTCATAAAGTTAATACTAAATCTTGAACTTCTATTGACTAAAAGTTTAAATCGGATACATGTTTTCGGAATTAGGATCACCTCTGTGATATAAGAATCTCTGAAGTACATAAGTCATATTTAATGGATAGGTACATCCAACTGTGAACATACAGTATCTATTGTGAGCCAGGTTAGACCTCTCATGTTCTGAGCGTTTAAGATTGGCAGTGTTGTCAAATGTTGGTTCCGTCTTTTCATCCCTTGACTGAGAATATCACAATCCTCTCTGACGAGCACAGCAGACAAAAGCGGCGTCCATTGACCGGTTGAACATTAAACAAACCTATTGGGACTCTCTCCAGTCCACTGTAGGCTATGTCCTGCCAGCCCTGCCTCCATACCTGCCATGGCCTCTCAGATAAATAAATAAGCTGGTCTGGCAGTGAGTGATCTGAGGCGATATGGTGGGTCTGTCCACATGGGAGAGCCTGTCACGAGGAATCAGCGCCCGTTTTTCTCTCCGACCCGCAATGGGACGTTCTATCTCTAAACACCACGGCGATCAGTGTGGGAGCCAGGGATGAACCCGCCGTACAAAGCGGCTCGTGTCTCACTGAAGACCAGTCGGTGAGAGCTGTCAGACACTATCAACTGGAATTAACTTGACCAGACGGATACAGATGTAGGATCTTAATTTTAGCCAGTTTGCTACAGCAGGAAAATAATCCTTCAACAACTGGAAATGTGAAATATTTGGTGGATTATAATTAATGGACATTTTCGTTAAGGCAAATCAAGTTAGACAATTTAAAATGGAAATGACTAACTTTAGAAGCATTTTTAAACCTTGAATACACTACAAGTTTGCATTTCCTGCTGTGCAGGAAAATTCTCAGCAACAAAAGTGTAATCAAATTAAGATCCTATATCTGTAGACAACAACTGGGATTGTCGTGGCTACAGTGACACAGATAGGCAAAGACCTGGGGAGACTTTCAGTGGCTAACGAACGGTGATGTGGTAGGGATACTAATCTCAACTGATGTCCTTGCAATGTTTGAAAAAGAGAGGTGTACGATTTAAAGAATTAAATCAAAAGTAAAGTAAAGCCTTTGCAGAACTTCACTACCCCTGTGAGAACATACTCTAAACAGGACAGCATGGGTAGGAGAAGAGAAACCTGAGCAAATAACAAAATATCTTCTTGTTATGGATGAGATGGCAAAAAGTACTCTTGGGTTGATATGAAGTGATAATTGTTGATCTAGCTGTCCAATCCCTGGATGACTAAGATGTTTATCTGGATGCCTGGCTTACATATTTGGGGCCAATCCTACGTATTCTCAAAGTTTCACCTAAATAATGCTTTCAGGTCAATAGAAATGTGGTATACGTGTACCACACGTGAGGATTCAACCATTATACATTTTCGGTGAATAATGGTGGATAGACCATAGAAGATACCAATGGAGAGACCATTTCCATACTTTGAAATTCCATTCTGGGACATGTTAAAACATGTTATTAAAATTAAATGAGATTCTGAAAGAAGTAGGCTATGAGAAGAAGACGCTAAACAGCCTAACCTGGTTTATTTAACTGAACTTGCATGTTGAGTCTATTCTTGGTTTATCCCCTTTGATATCACCCTATTAATAACTAGCTAGATATAGCATGCAAATACAGTAAACTGAAGCTTTTATGGGAGTGACGTCAAACTACATTTGCATTTCACATTTTAGTCATTTAGCAGACGCTGTTATCCAGAGCAACTTACAGTAGTGAGTACATACATTTTCATACTTTTCCCCCCGTACTGATCGAACCCACAACCCTGGCGTTGCAAGTGCCATTCTCTACCAACTGAGCCACACGGGACCCCAGCCTGGTCTCATAGACTAGACATAACATAGTAAAGTAAATCCGGGACACCGAAATTAGTATGATATGTTATGTTTGGTATGGTTACATAAGACAGATGGTTACTTAACGCAAAAACGAAAGTAAGGTGGTTGGACGGGGTGGATGGGTGGGCTTTTGAATCTCATCACGGACAACTTTAGCATTTTAGCTAATTAGCAACTTTTCACTTCTTACTACTTTTTAGCTACTTTGTAACTTCTTAGCATGTTAGCTAAACCTTCCCCTAACCCTAACCTTAACCCTTTAACCTAACTCCTAAACTTTAGTCTAACCCCTAACCCCTAGCCTAGCTAACGTTAGCCAGCTAGCTAACATTAGCCACCTAGCCAACTAGCAAGAATACGTAACATATCATACATTTTGCAGATTCGTAACATATTGTACTTTATGGAAATTCGTAGCATATTGTACGTTTTGCAAATTCGTAACATATAATAACAATTGTAAAACTGTATCATACAACATGGGTGATGGACATCCACACATTAATACATAGATTACGAAACGTAACATATCATACTAAATGGAGTGTAAGGATTTACGTAAATAATAATACGAAATGCTCTGAGACCAGGTTGGGGACCCAGACTAAACAAGTGCTCACGTGGAACAGTGCTAGTCTGGTCCCAGAACTGTTTCTGCTGTCTTGACAACGACCATAGGAGCTGGCTATACAGCACAAACAGATCTAGGACCAGGCTAGAACAGTGCTGGGTGAATTGAACAAACCCATTCAGGTCACTGTGGGGACATCAAGTAGTAGAGGTCTATACTGCAGTCCCAGTGCATTAACTGTACTGTAGCTGTTCACTGTTGGTCTCATACATTAGAAAGTCTCTCCTTTAATCCCTCAGAAAAAGTTGAGCAAGCATATTAAATGGAACTGAAGGCGAGCTGCAACTGTTGCTAATTGGATTGGCAAAGGGGGCATAGACTTAAAGCAGTGAATTGCAGAGTGAAAGGCTCTGCATTGGCCACTGTGAACGACTGTATTCTCAGCTGCGCACACAGAAACTAAAGAGTGTTTGTATCAGCTTCTGGTTAATAGATAATGGGTTATGTACACCAGAGACTGGGTGTAGATAGGCTATTTAAAGGGAAGGGACATGTAAAGGCATGCTGGCAGGGTGGTTCAAAACAGACTGATCTAAACAGTTAGATTTTCAACTTCAAGGTATACAAATGTTGGTAACACTTTATTTTACAGTCCTGTTGCAGCTGGTGATGATAAAGTTATTAACATTAGGTAATAACCATTTAGATATGGCACTTTTAAGTCAAATTGTGTCAATACCAGGTGTTTACCAGCTAAAAGCAAATGTCTTCAGGCATAATATTGATTCAGTGCCTGCTAAAGTAGTCTACAACTGAACTGCAACAAAACAGAAAAATGAATCTATTCACCAAAATTAAAGTTATTGCAGGTGTCATGACTCTCCTGGGTGAGGATCCAAGGCCTCAGATCAGCTTGGCAATGGCTGACAATAACCAGACCCTCTCTCACCCACAGAGGGGGGGGGGGGGGGGGGCTGTGCCGGTTTTGACACCTTAACACTCTGTCGTATATTAGGCAGGAGGGGAATCTCCCTCTTGCTCTTCAGTATTGGTAAAGGAATGTCCCTTTGTCTCCAGAAGACTTTTGGCGCCAAAACTTTTACATCCAAAAAGTGAATACTGGAACAATGTTTCTAACATCTGAATGTGTGGAAATTACAGTTGGTCTATAGAAAACGAATGTCTATTTTGTGATGTAATTAAAAATGGTATAATGAAAATACTGTAATTTGTAAAGTATACATACTCTATCTGTCAAGTTTACATACAAATGTATAAGATATATGATTAATGATGAGAGTATTTTTGTTAAGATACGAATGTGATTTTAGTTTTCTAACGAGATCATAGTTTTCATATACGTTTTGCACCAGTCAGTAGCCACACGCAAGTGAGCTCAGAGATCGTGTCAGCAAGCCCCTTTTACCAAGAGTGCATAAAGGCTTGAAAGACAAATTCACATTAGACCAGAAAGACGAAAGACGGTGGTCTACACGTCTGAAAATGGTTGGAACGTTGAACCTCAACACGAGGTGAAGAAGATCAACACCCAGACTAGACCCGAACATTGCCAGGCTGCAGCTGTACATGTAAAGTGGCTCAAACTCTGACAAACCACACAAGGTGGGAAGAAGAAAGCTCCCCTCTCAGACAATAACTGGTACATCTGAGTATCTGTTCTGAGAAAACATTCCAATACAAACCAGGACAACTAAGAAGAAGGACATTGTGACCTCTTGTGGACAATCAGAGCCTTACAAGTGAGCTGAGCGAAGACCCAGCCAAAACCTCCTTTCCAAGAGGGCTTGGGTCAACAGAGATAGACGACAAACAAAGACATCCACGTGTAAATACATTCATGATTTCTTACTCCAAATGGGCGGTGGTTCATGAGCAAAGTATTATGATCACTTTGAGGGTAGTTTCCAAATGTATCAATGATAATTGTATCTTTATCTTTGTCTCTCTCTCTCCCTCACTCTCTCTACCCCTCCCTCTTTTGGTAACCAAGCAGTCATGTTGTTGTTAGTCTGCTAGGGACTTTTTCTCATGTATTAAGTGTGTATGTTATTCTGTGTTATTATTTAGTTAGCTAGTAAATCAATAATTAAGCCAATTTGTGTAGTGTTGAATCATAAGTAAAGTGTTGGTTCGTGTAGATCCAAGAAGTCTGCGACCGTTCAGAATGAGACTGATAAGAGGTAATGATTAATACGTTGACTGTTTTATACATATTGATAGGTAAAGACCTTTAGATTTTAATTCGGGAGATGGTAACTCTATAAACAACTTATTCCGTGGTGCCCCAAACCCTAATGAGTTAATTGTTACATGATTCATTTAATTGATTAACAATTAAACATAGTTAGTTGATTCAATAAATAACAGTCATCATATTAATAAAAGTCACGTCACAACACAGGCTACTCAGGAGGCCGAAGACACAGTCCCTCTACTTCTCCAACCTTTTTAAATGTGCTTTCCCCCCTACCTGTATAACTGGACTAATCAGTCCGTAATTCTCTGCCCCTGTGTGAAAGATGGCAGGCCTTGATGAACCATTAGGGCTCTCAGATGGGCTTAAGGAGGAAGTGGTCAATGGGGGCTTGTCAGGAGTATAGTATTTTAGGCAAGGAAGGTGGGCAAGGAAGTTTGGAAGTTAGGCAAGGAAGTCGGGGCCAAAGCCCCAAGTTTGCCCTCAGAATGCCCTGGTTGACATAGTAAGTGCTAACAGGGGTTATTTATTTACTGGTAACTCCACCATCCCCCACTATCTCTCACAGTGATTCTTGATTTGTCTTTCATCCTTACCCAGTCCTTTACCTCAAAAAGGTCACACTTTCTCCAAGTGTGAAACTTTGAACCGCTACAGCCACTTACATAACAAAGCATCGGTGGGCAACCTATACATAATACATGTTGCTCTGACAGCGTTATGAGCGGATCCCTAAATTGCATATATCACTATGAATTATCAATGAGGAGGTTTGAGTGACCATGAGGAACGACCGGTTGTTTGGGGAGGCAAGGTGCGTATCATTAAACACCCGGCAACACACTGAAAGAAGGATTATTATTTCAGCACTCTGTGACAGAGGTTTTTCTAAGAAACAGTAAAACATTTATAGAGGCAGAAGTCGCAGCCCCGTCGTTATTTACAGCCCGTGGGAGCTTGCACTGTGTGTTGTGTCTCTCTTAATGGTGTATTTGTGAGGCCCTTCAAATAAGGGTCCTAATTGGAGAAATGTCATTATTGTATTGGGATGAGAGTCATGGAAATAATTCATTAGCAGTAAAAATGTGTCCGTAGAAATTCAGGCAGTATAAAGAAATTGTTGATAGAAAAATGAGAACTCACTGCACTCCGGTTGTCGTTGTTTACTGTGACAATCTATGGATTCCACATGACTGGGAATACAGATATGCAGCTGTTGGTCAAAGATACCTTTAGAAATTACAATTGCCATTGATAAAATGCAATTCTGTTCATTGTCTGTAGCTTATGCCTGCCCATACCATAACCCCACCGGCATCATGGGGCACTCTGTTCACAACGTTGAAATCAGCAAACCGCTCGCCCACACAACGCCATACACGTGGTCTGCGGTTGTGAGGCCAGTTGGACATACTGCCAAATTCTCTAAAACGACGTTGGAGGTGGCTTATGGTAGAGAAATGAACATTACATTCTCTGGCAACAGCTCTGGTGGACATCTGTGGCATTGTTTTGTGTGACAAAACTGCTCATTTTAGAGTGGCCTTTTATTGTCCCCAGCACAAGGTGCACCTGTGTAATGATCATGCTGTTTAGTCAGCTTCTTGATATGCCACACCTGTCAGGTGGATGGATTATCTTTAAACATGGGACTAACACTTTACATGTTGCGTTTATATTTTTGTTCAGTGTAATTAAAAAGTCTGAGATTTTTCAAACAGGTTGGACTGACATTAATAGTAACATTCTCATCCATTAGTTGCATTGGACCCATTTGGACCCATTTGGACCCAGCCATAATGGCATAAAAGCACATTGTCTCTCGAGAGTCCCTTCTGTTCAAAGACCCTGAGTAATGACTGTCTCGCTACTTTAATTCTGCAGCATTTCATTCACTGACGACTGTCTGCACCAAAGCTTGTGACATTACTTATTTCCCCCCTTTCTCTGTCTAGTTATAATGGCAGAAGTCAGATTACCATTTCCTTATAGGTTGTGCTCTTTGGTTGGCTAGTTTGTATTTGTTGTAGTGATCATTGTTTTATACACCAATAAATCATTGTGTTTATTTGCGAATCAAGACACGAGCTTCCATCGGTGAATCTATGAATGGCTAAGTTGCCACATACCATTCAGAGGATGGATTGGCCTGTGCTTACTGAGATTTTTAAGAGCTGTGGACGTCATGAGACAACATTCATTTCAATGATCAAATGCTGCACAAGCCCAGGCAACAAACACTCACAAAAACACCCCAAGGTCACATTTACTAGGGTGTTGTTTTACTAGGGTGTTGTTCGAAGGCTGTTTACTACGCTGCTAAATTAGTGGAGTTAAGACAACAGAAGCTGAATTTCACAAAGAAGGGAACACAAAAAGAAAGGAGAAAGAAAGGAACAAAAAAAAGAAAAGATAGAAGCTGATTACCCATTCTGTTAAAATATTAATGGGAAGTATACCGTTTATTCGAATGTTTTCGTTTTTATCCAGTTTTCCTTGACGAAACTGCTTTTCAATTAAGAGTGTTATCTTCATGATTACTCTATAATTAGTGCTATAATTACGCTGAGTACTATGATTACTTGAAAAAATAATAATGTGAGCTTGATGCTTGTTATGGATGTGCACAGAAAATAAATGTACATTCAATTATACTTTCTTGCTACTTCAGTGAAATTGTGTTGGCTGCCTAGCAGCATAAACCATTAAAAATATCTATATTATTAAACCAAGATTGTTTGTGGATTTCAACATTCTTCAACAGATACATTACTACCGGGGGTTTTCATAAATGTACCTATTTCTATACAAATACTTCAGATTCTGATTGTAATGGTTGAATGTAATGACTTAAGGGTCCATTGAGGGAGCTATTGAGTGGTCCAACGAGGGATCAATTGAGTGGTTCCTGGAAAAATCTAAAATCTTGAGTGCACTCAGGCAGAATTTAGTGAATGGATTTCAGATTTGGTCAACTGAAATGGAAAAAGTTTTTGCACACAAAAAAGCCTAGAAAAGTAGTAATATATTTCAGAATAAGACAATTAGTTGTGTGTGTGTGTGTGTGTGTGTGTGTGTGTTTGTGTGTGTGCGTAGGTAAGTGTGTGTGTGCACCACAGGAGGTTGGTGGCACCTTAATTGGGGAGGACGGGCTAGTGTTAATGGCTGGAGCGGTATAGGTGGAACGGTATTAAACACATCAAACACACGGTTTCCATGTATTTGATGCCATTCCATTCGCGCCGTTCCGGCCATTATTATGAGCCGTCCTGCCCTCAGCAGCCTCCTGTGACGTGCACGTGTGCGTGCCTGCCTGCCTATGTGCGTGCATGCCTACGTGTGCGTGCCTGTGTGTGTGTGTGTGTGTGTGTGTGTGTGTGCCATTAATATTGCCAAGGCAGATCTGATTGAATCTGGCTCTTAGTTTCATGGACAGCCTTAGGTCCTATTGAAGCATCTGATGACATTCAGGGAGCATCAGCACCATTCACAGGTAATCAGTCACTGATAAGTCTCAGTGTAATAGAGTCTTACAAAGGAAGAGCAAGTGTGATGATCCTTACAAACCTCTATTTAATCAAATATCTGTTCTATCAGGGCTTCCACTCAAGCAGCTGCAGTCATTTCTGTGACAAAAATCAGGCGTATTTGCATAAACATCTTATCATTTAATTATGGCCAAGAGTCTCGATTCACACCCTGAGATTAGGCTTTTGTACAACGATCTACGTGGTGAGTGATTGAAAAGTTGCAAAATTGTATATAAATGAGCGTAAAGATGAAGATAAAGTACATGTATGTCCACGTTAACAAACCATAACGGTCATAATCTCCATGGCATATTCCATTATCTGTTGCAATATTAATGTCCTCGATGATTCGTGTTTTGGAATCTTAATGAATGCAATGCTCATCTGCAGCCTTCAAACTTGGAACAAGAATACCAATTTACCAATGTTCACTTTTAGCTCCTTCTACCCCATCGTGTTGTGCCATCTCTATGTGGGATACACAGCCATTGTTGAGAGCTGCGGCTGCCTAAGGGTTGTCAATCTAATTGTCTGTGAGGGAGCGTTTTAGTGGAGCATGCCTCCAAAGGCGCCACAATGGGAGAAGTTAAGCTGGGAAACAACAGAGTCTGGGAAGACGCGGCTGAAAGAACCAATAAGGAGGAGGATATCAATATCTGGCATTCTGAGGCGGTTACTAGGTGCCAGAGCACTGCACATGGCTGTTATAATAAGGGACATCAAGGCGATTTCAGACTGATCTAGTATGGATGACAGCAGTGCCTCCATCAAAAGAACATGCATAGATAGCCTACATATTGCTCTATGGCCATTTATATTCATCCGTGGTATAAAGTATATATTTTTCAACTGTGAATAGCATCAAAGACGAAGATAGTGTCTCTCGTGGGTAGCGGTTTAAAATGCACTACAGGGCAGATCTCTCTCTCTCTCTCTCTCTCTCTCTCTCTCTCTCTCTCTCTCACCACATAAGTTGTTCACATGGTCCTGGATGACAAGTTACATTTTCATCTGTCCCACTTCATTTACTGACCCCCTGGGGTATACAATATCTTACACAATACATATGGCTATTTGACCCTAAAGAACCAAACGAAAGCCATCTGTAGAAAACCATTTCTAAACAACAGGGGTACGTATGTGGACCACTAAACGTAAACAACCCTCATCTCACTTGATTTATAAGTATAATTCATTGCGCCGGTAGCTGTACATAACCTGTGTGATATGCTCCCCGTCATGCAATTTCTCATTGTGAGTTGTGCTGTAATTTAGTTGATACCTTAGAGGCATCTTTTTTCATGAAGCTGTTGTTGTGCCTGCACCAAACAGCTGACTTGTTAATGTGCACATCAGTGTTTTGACAGAGGCTGCAGTATGAAAAACTCTACAGCGTACAACTGGGCATCGGTCCATTGACAGAGGCTGCAGTATGAATTGGCAATAAGGCGCAACTTGTTTAAAAGATTATCTCACTTGGCATCGGCAGAGGATATTTTAAAAAGGCAATGTTAGATTTTGCCACACTGATCGATGCCCACTGCGCATTGACTTTGAAGCATCCAATCACTCAAAGCACAAAGCGATTACAAATGGATGGAAATGGATTGTGGAAGCAAAGCGCTGTTCCACAAGTTCTACATGGATTCACTTTTAAGCTGAAATTAATAGACCCCCTAGCTCGATAGAAATTATATTTCATAATATTAATTTGTAATAATTCCTCCTTTCTGGAATCTGGAGTAGACTACCAATTTGCTCTCATTGTTTTGAGAGATGTCTGAGGGCAATTCCACAATTAAAGAGTGATGCTGAGAGTTTTTACATAAAAATTTATGTCAAACAAAAACCAATGAGTGCAGATGCAAAGTTTGTTAACAGAATGACAGCACAAACAGCACAAGCCGTCATTCTGTTACCAACAACCATCATTCTGTTACCAACAACCGTCATTCTGTTACCAACAACTGTCATTCTGTTACCAAACTTTGCATCTGCACTTTTCTTCAAGTAAATGTGTTTTTGTAAAATATTCAGTGGAAATTGCTAAAAGTAGTCCTTGTGCATAGAGCTGTATATTTTGTTTAACTTTGCAATCATTGGTTTTTGTTTGACATACATTTTAAAGTGAAACATCTGAGTCTCAGCATCACTGTATTACATTGGAATTGCCGCTGACAAGAAGGTCAAGGTTCACATGCCCCAAAATAGTTGGATTGTTGCCCATAATTTCAACATGTAACATGGCCATTATTTAAATGTCAATTTCCAGCAGGGTATACGCCAATGCTTTCACCGAGTCAATCTGAGAAAATGGCTATGGCCTTTCAGTCCTCATTTGTATTAGTGCTTTTATGATCGTATAGGGAATCTTATCTTAATCTCTTTCCACTAAATGCGGTTTTCCAGTTTCAGCAATGGACATGGACGGCAATACTTGTGCTGTATGAGTTTGGAGAGGAGAGACCCTTACACTGCTGCATGTACAGTTGAAGTCGGAAGTTTACATACACTTAGGTTGGAGTCATTAAAACTCGTTTTTCAACCACTCCACACATTTCTTGTTAACAAACTATTGCTTTGGCAAGTCGGTCAGGACATCTACTTTGTGCATGACACAAGTAATTTTTCCAACAATTGTTTACAGACAGATTATTTCACTTATAATTCACTGTATCACAATTCCAGTGGGTCAGAAGTTTACATACCCTAAGTTGACTGTGCCTTTAAACAGCTTGGAAAATTCCAGAAAATGATGTCATGGCTTTAGAACCTTCTGATTGGCTAATTGACATCATTTGAGTAAATTGGAGGTGTACCTGTGGATGTATTTCAAGGCCTACCTTCAAACACAGTGCCTCTTTGCTTGACATCATGGGAAAATAAAAAGAAATCAGCCAAATTGTAGACCTCCACAAGTCTGGTTCATCCTTGGGATCAATTTCCAAACGCCTGAAGGTACCAGGTTCATCTGAACAAACAATAGTGCGCAAGTATAAACACCATGGGACCACGCAGCCGTCATACCGCTCAGGAAGGAGACGCATTCTGTCTCCTAGAGATGAATGTACTTTGGTGAAAAAAGTGCAAATCAATCCCAGAACAGCAGCAAAGGACCTTGTGAAGATGCTGGAGGAAACAGGCACAAAAGTATCTACATCCACAGTAAAACAAGTCCTATACCGACATAACCTGAAAGTCCGCTCAGCAAGGAAGAAGCCACTGCTCCAAAACCGCCATAAAAAAGCCAGACTACAGTTAGCAACTTCACATGGGGACAAAGATCATACTTTTTAGAGAAATGTCCTCTGGTCTGATGAAACAAAAATAGAACTGTTTGGCCATAATGACCATCGTTATGTTTGGAGGAAAAAGGTGGTAGCTTGAAGCCGAAGAACACCATCCCAACCGTGAAGCACGGGGGTGGCAGCATCATGCTGTGGGGGTGCTTTGCTGCAGGAGGGGCTGGTGCACTTCACAAAATAGATGGCATCATGAGGAAGGAAAATTATGTGGATATATTGAAGCAACATCTCAAGACATCAGTCAGGAAGTTAAAGCTTGGTCGCAAATGGGTCTTCCAAATGGACAATGACACCAAGCGTACTTCCAAAGTTGTGGCAAAATGGCTTAAGGACAACAAAGTCAAGGTATTGGAGTGGCCATCACAAAGCCCTGACCTTAATCCTATAGAAAATTTGTGGGCAGAACTGAAAAAGCGTGTGCGAGCAAGGAGGCCTACAAACCTGACTCAGTTACACCAGCTCTGTCAGGAGGAATGGGTCAAAAATCACCCAACTTATTGTGGGAACCTTGTGGAAGGCTAACCGAAACGTTTGACCCAAGTTAAACAATTCAAAGACAATGCTACCAAATACTAATTGAGTGTATGTAAACTTCTGACCCACTGGGAATGTGATGAAAGAAATAAAAGCTGAAACAAATCATTCTCTCTACTATTATTCTGACATTTCACATTCTTAAAATAATGTGGTGATCCTAACTGACCTAAGACAGGGAATTTTTACTAGGATTAAATGTCAGGAATTGTGAAAACTGAGTTTAAATGTATTTGGCTAATGTGTATGTAAACTTCCGACTTCAACTGTAGCATTGCAGGTAATTGTTTTCTCCCCATTGAATATGATTGTATTTCCTGGAAAGAACGCTTTTCAGTATTTGATGACAAGTGAACTGTGAGAGCTTTTCCCTTGGTCTGCTTTGAGACGAGCAGTAGATCTGTTCAGATGTGGACATCTTGTCTTCTGTGTCTGACCCTGAGACTCCATGTTTTCTTCAAAGGAGAACCGTTTTGCCATCCCCTGACTGAACTTATGAACTCTGCCTATACGTTGTATTTTCAAGAACCTGAGGAGTTTACGACGACGTCGTCCCCACAGTGAACGTACGTACATGTCCCAAACAGAAACAATGGATCCACACTGCCGCATTCAAGGAGCAGGACACTAATACGGACGCTTATAAGAAATCCAGGATGCATACTCAGAGCATGCCCTGACCATCTGACAAGTGTCTTCACTGACATTTTCAACCTCTCTCTGACCCAGTCTGTAATACCTACATGTTTCAAGCAGACAACCATAGTCACTGTGCCCAAGAATGCCTAGGTAACCCGTCTAAATGACTTTCGCCCCGTAACACTCACATATGTAGCCATGAAATGCTTTGAAAGGCTGGTCGTGGCTAACATCAAAACCATCACCCCAGATACCCTGGACCCACTCCAATTCGCATAATGCTCCAACAGATCCACAGATGACACAATCTCTATTGCACTCCACACTGTCCTTCCCCACTTCGACAAAAGGAACACCTAAATGAGAATGCTGTTTATTGACTACAGATCAGCGTTCAACACCATAGTGCCCTCAAAGCTCATCCCTAAACGAAGGACCCTGGGAGTAAACACCTCCCTCTGCAACTGGATCCTGGACTTCCTAATGGGCCGCCCCCAGGTAGTAAGGGTAGGCAACAACACATCCGCCACACTGAACCTCAACACGGGGGCCCCTCAGGGGTGCGTGCTTAGTCCCCTCCTGCACTCCCTGTTCACCCACAACTGCGTGGCCGCGCACGACTCCAACACCATCATTAAGTTTACAGATGACAAGACGGTGGTAGACTAATCACCAATGACGATGAGACAGCCTATAGGGAGGAGATCAGAGACCTGGCAGTGTGGTGCCAGGGCAACAACGTCGCCCTCAAAGTCAATAAGACAAAGGAGCTGATCTTTGACTACAGGAAATGGAGGGCCGAGCACGCCCCCATTCACGTCAACGAGGCTGTAGTGGAGCGGGTCAAGAGCTTCAAGCTCCTCGATGTCCACATCACTAAGGTTCTATCATGGTCCAAACACACCAACACAGTCGTGAAGAGGGCACAACAATGCCTCTTCCCCCTCAGTAGGCTGAAAAGAATTGGCATGGGCCATCAGATCCTTAAAAAGTTATACAGCTGCACCATTGAGAGCATCTTAACTGGCTGCATCACCGCTTGGTATGGCAACTGCTTCGCATCTGTAGCAAGGCGCTACAGAGGTTAATGTGTACGGCCCAGTACATCACTGGGGCCAAGCTCCCTGCCATCCAGGACCTCTATACCATGCTGTGTCAGAAGAAGACCAAAAATGTTTTATAAGACTCAAGTCACCCAAGCCACAGACTGTTATCTCTGCTACTGCATGGCAAGCGGTACCAATGCACCAAGTCTGTAACCAACAGGACCCTGAACAGCTTCTACCCCCAAGCCATAAGACTTCTGAACAAGACTGCTAAATAGCTGATCAAATGGCTACTCTGACTACCTGCATTGACCTGTTTTTGCACTAACACACTAACTTTTTTGCACATACGCTGCTGCTACTGTCTATTACCTATCCTGTTGCCTAGTCACTTTACCCCTACCTATATGTACAGTACATAACTACCTCAATTACCTCGTACTCCGCACATCGACTCGGTACTGGTACTCCCTGTATATAGCCATGTTATTTTCTGCTCCCTATATATAGCCATGTTATTTTCTACTCCCTACATATAGCCATGTTATTTTCTACTCCATATATAGCCATGTTATTTTCTACTCCCTATATATAGCCATGTTATTTTCTACTACCTAAATGTAGCCATGTTATTTTCTACTCCCTATATATAGCCATGTTATTTTCTACTCCCTATATATAGCCATGTTATTTTCTACTTCCTATATATAACCACGTTATTTTTACTCATTATTTCTATTCATTATTCACATTGTAGTTATTCCTCATGTCACTATTTCAATTGTTTTATTTTGATTAAATCTTATATTTAACTCTGCATTGTAGGAAAATAACCTGTAAGTAAGCATTTTACTGTGAGTCTACACCTGTTGTCTACAAAGCATGTGACAAATAAAATTTTATTTGATCAAGTGTGAGTGAATTTTCTGAATTGTAGTTGTCTATATCTGGCCAATGTACAGAGATATGTATCTAATGCTTGAAAGCCAAAGGCTCTCATCCATACTATTATGCACTATACCACAAAAAATACACAGGCTCTCAATTTTACTCTGGAGAAGCAGTTTCCTTGTTGAACTTTAAAGAGCTTAAAAAGGAAACATGTAAGGATGGAAGTAAAGTGGTGTGAGGATGGGGTGACAGGTCCCTCATTTCAACTTCCTCAAACAAATATTCACAGAAGAAAATACCCACTAGGCAAAAAAATTGTCTATCAATTACATTATCCTGACATTGAAAATCATTGTATTTTTGGGTTGAATTTGCAATGTACACAGTTTCTGTCTCATTTTAACCAAGAATTCAACCACAAATCAACAACAGTAATTTCAAGGGTCGGTTATTTCAAGTAAAATTCTCGTGGTTGACAAATCAATCAAATATCAACCAAAAAATGTATGTTGATTTGATGTTACGTCACGTTTTAGCCCGCTGGGTAGTTGATGTATTTGATGCCAATAAAATGTGTATTTCCAATGAGAATTATATTCCATTTAATTCTGCACCTTATGGTTTCTTAACTGATTACTTCAATAGCGTAGCCTCTTCCAATACCAGAGACTGACTATCTATCAGTGCTTTGTTAAAAAAAATTCTCAAGTTCATTGATTAAAGAAGTCATGATTAAGTCTTATCAACTGAATCAACATAGCACCCTGGATAGAGAGGAAGAAACTCCACAGCCTTCACTAATCAAGTGCCGCTTGATGGGAGTTATCTTCTAATCAAGCAGATAGAGTCTCTGTGGCTGAAAAGTAAATAAGGTTGATTTTATCAATCTGAAATTCTAATCAGACCATTGAACTTATCTTGTTATTTTCTCAGTTGGGGTGGATGTGGTGGCTGAATTAGGGTCAAGAGTAGCTAAGGGACACTTTGAGGGTGGAACATGTTTGAAATACGTTTTTAATAGGTCTGTACCAAAAATATGTCAGTGGTTTTTGACTTCAGCTCTTAGCCAAATTACTATGTGGTGGCACTTGTGGCTCATTAGGTAGTTTTCTGAAGCAATACACTTTGCTATGTATTCTGGCTACTACACTATCATTGCTATCTGCACTCCCTTCATCTGTTCAACCTTTAGATCTGAACCCACACAATCCAACACAGTAAACATAAAACTACATCCACCTTTGCAATCAAAAGCCAGTGAGTCACACAGTTGTGTGCTCTCTGAATTCAGCATCAACTCCTTCATCCAAGCAGGTTAGCTTTTATTGTCATGAATCTTGTTCTGGAGCGGTCACTAGCTGGCACAGCCAAAAAGTCATAAAATCTGATTTTAAACCTAATGTTAATGCCTAACCCTAACCTTAAATTAATACCAAAATGCACATTTTTGTTTTCATGAGTTTTTACAATATAGACAATTTTGACTTTGCAGCTGGCCCATCTAGCAGAAATCGCTCAGTTCTGCCTCCAGGACAAGACCCATCCCACCCAATTGGGCAAAAACTGGTTAAATCAACCAGGGGCATCATCCCGTAGAGGTTAATTCTATGTCAAAAATATGTTTATTTTTCTGCATATCTCAGCATACATCTTGAGCTGGCTGTATCCTCCTGACTGCATCTCTGCTAAAATCGGGGTAAAAGATTCAGTAATTGCTTGCTTTTCGAAAGTCTACCAACCTGCCAGCAGGCAGACCAGTTAAAATAGTTAGACAAGCTAGCCCACTATAACTTGATTGATAGCCTGAAATGACTTCTTGGTAGCTAGGTTTGGAGATTGGGAACCTATCTGGGCTAGCTAAAGCCAACTTCATAAAATTGCCAGGTGCCTATTAGTATTACAGAGAAACAAACAAACACACAAAAAAACTATATATATAATGTATACTTTACAAAAAAGCATCAATTTATGGGCATTTCTGGGTTTTTTACCCAACTTTTTACCAAAATCCAATGATATGGTGACATTTTTTGTTGATTTCACGTTGAATTCATGTTAGTTGAAAACTCAACCAAATGTAAATCAAAACTAGACATTGAACTGACGTCTGTGCCCAGTGGGAATATATGCCAACCTGCTTCATGCAAACACATAAAAGAAGACACGCCAATAGCGGAGGTGCATAAAGATGGCAGCCCCCATGCACTTACCACAAATGACTAATTTGCTAAGTTTGCTGTATTGTACATTGCTCTCCTTTACTCTTTTTTGTGTCATCATTAGCATAGTAGACAGTTGAAGTCGGAAGTTTACATACACCTTAGTCAAATACATTTAAACTCAGTTTTTCAAAATTCCTGACATCTAATCCAAGTAAAATGTCCCTGTCATAGGTCAGTTAGGATCACCACATTATTTTAAGAATGTGAAATGTCAGAATAATAGTAGAGAGAATGATTTGTTTCAGCTTTTATTTCTTTCATCACATTCCCAGTGGGTCAGAAGTTTACATACACTCAATTAGTATTTGGTAGCATTGTCTTTAAATTGTTTAACTTGGGTCAAACGTTTCGGTTAGCCTTCCACAAGGTTCCCACAATAAGTTGGGTGAATGTTGGCCCATTCCTCCTGACAGAGCTGGTGTAACTGAGTCAGGTATGTAGGCCTCCTTGCTCGCACACGCTTTTTCAGTTCTGCCCACAAATGTTCTATAGGATTGAGGTCAGGGCTTTGTGATGGCCACTCCAATACCTTGACTTTGTTGTTCTTAAGCCATTTTGCCACAACTTTGGAAGTATGCTTGGGGTCATTGTCCATTTGGAAGACCCATTTGCGACCAAGCTTTAACTTCCTGAATGATGTCTTGAGATGTTGCTTCAATATATCCACATAATTTTCCTTCCTCATGATGCCATCTATTTAGTGAAGTGCACCAGCAGCCCCTCCTGCAGCAAAGCACCCCCACAGCATGATGCTGCCACCCCCGTGCTTCACGGTTGGCAGCTATCACCTTTTTCCTCCAAACATAACGATGGTCATTATGGCCAAACAGTTCTATTTTTGTTTCATCAGACCAGAGGACATTTCTCCAAAAAGTACGATCTTTGTCCCCATGTGCAGTTGCAAACCGTAGTCTGGCTTTTTTATGGCGGTTTTGAAGCAGTGGCTTCTTCCTTGCTGAGCAGCCTTTCAGGTTAAGTCGATATAGGACTGGTTTTACTGTGGATATAGATACTTTTGTACCTGTTTCCTCCAGGATCTTCACAAGGTCCTTTGCTGCTGTTCTGGGATTGATTTGCACTTTTCGCACCAAAGTACGTTCATTTCTAGAAGACAGAATGCGTCACCTTCCTGAGCGGTATGACAGCTGCGTGGTCACATGGTGTTTATACTTGCGTACTATTGTTTGTACAGATGAACGTGGTACCTTCAGGCGTTTGGAAATTGCTCCCAAGGATGAACCAGAGGTCTACAATTTTTTTTCTGAGGTCTTGGCTGATTTCTTTGGATTTTCCGATGATGTCAAACAAAGAGGCACTGTGTTTGAAGGTAGGCCTTGAAATACATCCACAGGTACACCTCCAATTGACTCAGAAGCTTCTAAAGCCATGACATCATTTTCTGGAATTTTCCAAGCTTTTAAAGGCATAGTCAACTTAGTGTATGTAAACTTCTGACTCACTGGAATTGTGATACAGTTAATTATAAGTGAAATAATCTGTCTGTAAACAATTGTTGGAAAACTTACTTGTGTCATGCACAAAGTAGATGTCCGAACCGACTTGCCAAAACTATAGTTTGTTAACAAGACATTTGTGGAGTGGTTGAAAAATGAGTTTTAATGACTAAGTGTATGTAAACTTCCGACTTCAACTGTACATGATCCCAATTCTAGCTCTAAACTGCCGGCAATTTGAAAAACCGAAAAAAAAATATATTCTGCTGAGTTATTGGCGCGTTGATCCATGTCACACGCCATTGTTTAAGAACTCAGTGGATAGTGGTTTAACAAAATCTTTATGCACCTTCACCATTAAATCTTTTTTTATGGAGAGGAGTGACTTATTTGAACCAGAATGCTCATTAAAGAACTGTAAGAACTGGAGTGGTCAAAATAATTTGTCTCTAGAGGATAAGGGAGAAAAGACAAAAAGGGGAAGCCTGAACAATCTCACCAATGAATCAGAATCTCATCGAAACCTCCTCCAACACAAGGTCAACGTGACACCAAGCTGCCTGCAGGGTAGTACTTTGATTAGGAGTCGGACTGGATTAACCTGTGGGGTGACCCTCTACAGATGACCTATCTAAAACATTATGCTTTTTATACACACCAAGCTACCGCTAGATAGATGCCAACCACTACCAAAGTTAAAGATATGGCAGGGCAGGTACATTATTGTTAATGTTTAATATATTATTAATAAAATAGGTGAAGTGGTACCTTTGTTGTCTATTTATTTTGCACGGTGTAGTCAGTGAGTCATGCAGTGCGCTATACATGAACCTGAAGATAGTGACTTTAGCCAGAGAGGAAGAGGCGAAGCGAGAAGATTCACTCCGCCCAAAATCTGTCCACATGATATAAGCCCTTTTTTGTATGAAGGTCTATGAGAGAGTGTCAAATTGCGAGAGGCTTATTTGATCTAATAGAAGTTTGGTAATGAGAATGGCTTACCAAGAAAAACTTCCAAAAGGACTCAAATCTAGGTAAAAAGGAGATGGAGCTCTCACTTTAATCCATTGTACAGGATGTGAACAGGTGACTGACGTGTCGACGTCAAGCTGACATCTTCCTCAGAGCAACCTGACCATTACACTTAGCTCCTATTTATATCCTTCACCTATTGAGACACAACAATAAACAAAAATTATAACGATAATGTTTCAAGGTAAATTACAAATTATAGCACAAAATAATACAAGAAATAGTGTGTCTCGTTAATCAATAGGCCATGTCAAAATATACATAGGTGATATTTGGGTGTCTGTGAATCCAGAGACACAGAGACCCAAAAAATCAAGGCAACAACATTATAGAAATGAGGACAGTGAAAAATAATTGTTTAGCCTGTTTGGAGCCACAGTGTCTAAGGAGTACTGCCAGAATTCCTCTATTTGTTTTAGTTTACGTACAATATCACCTCCTCTTGGGGAAATGTGGATGTGTTCTATGGTTGCAAAGCGCAGGGAGGAAGGTGAGCCATGGCTGGCTTCGATGTAGTGGCGAGCAATAGCAAAGTCCATGTTTCTATTTTGAATAGCAGCCTTGTGTTTTGCAATGCGAAGTTTCAATGCTAATTTAGTTTGACCAATATAAGCAGCCCCGCAAATGCATTTGAGCATGTAGAAGTTTTGTAATGTTTAGGCTGTTACAAATGTACTGATATATACTGTAAGTGGATGGACGTGGCATTCCGGCAACTTTGTGACAAATGACTTAGTTGTGCCTGTTGTTCACACGCGTAAATGCCCTACTCATTGGCTAGAATGGTCCCACCTGACCTCACTTGCCTTCACTCATTGCGGACATGTATTTCCATTGTTAGAGTGGTCACTCAGCTATTTTGTCAATATAATAAATCATCGTTACTGTAGCTCGGCCACAAGCAGCGATGACTAATGTAGTACAGATACACTTAATAGTACATCCATTTAGGTTAATAGGACATTTATTAACCATTTACTGTAGGTTAATAAATGTCAGAATACTGACATTTAACATGCTCCTCTCCATCCAACTTTGTTGAATCGTTTGATGTATGCATGTCGACTATGGCTATATGCCTAGATGTTTTTCACAGAATTGATTATACACTACCTCTTATACACTACCTCTATTATACACTACCTCTCTCAAAATCTGAAGTGACACACTCGTTAGTGGATATTGTAATCGTTGTGAAATACTATGTCAAAGACCTGCATAGATATGGCAACCCGCAAAGTTTCTATCATAAGCATCCGCCGGCATTCCAGTGCTGAATTTTGCTCACATTACTTAACATGTGCTCTCCTCATCAGTTAGGCTCTTTTTCTCTTCTTCTGGGGCGGTTAGTGCTTTCCATATAAAGGCTCAGCTTCTTGAAGTAGGAGCTCTTTTAAGTGCCAATAACATTAAAGAAATGATGCACAGGAAGCCTCTGAAATGTTGCGTGGTGTGCATTAGCTATTTTCTGTCAGATATTATAATCCCCACTATTGAATTTACCCCCTTCCCACCCTCGGTCGTCTTTGGTAGCGACAATATTATTCCGTCTGAATAGCAGAGTAGAGACCAAAATATTCCATTGTTCTCAAGTGCATTTTTACACAGGTGCATTTGAGATACAGGATTTCCTTGACTGCAGTGTTGCGCTTCATCTTATAGTTGAAATATCTGCATTCTGCATATATATGTTTTATGCTTTATGTTTTGTATATGGTTTACAAGCTGATGGTTGATGATGGTATATGTTTACGATGAAAGCTTTGCAGTTGACAGTCTCTTTTTTTCATCAGATATTGTACCACAGAATTTTGGCCAATAGAATAGGCAAGCATACAAATAAACAAACAAAGCAGGAGATCAAACGCAGTTGCCTCTACCTAGTCCCTGAGGGATAGTGGTGGAGATTGGGTGTGTGGACTGGGGCTGCACTTTACAAGATGTTTTGTTTCCCCTTCGGGAAGGGTGCCAAAAAATGTCTGCAGCATTGAAGGTCCCCAAGAACACAGTGGCATCCATCATTCTTAAATGGAAGAAGTTTAGAACCACCAAGACTCTTCCTACAGCTGGCCGCCCGGCCAAACTGAGCAATCGGGGGAGAAGGGCCTTGGTCAGGGAGGTGACCAAGAACCCGATGGTCACTCTGACAGAGCTCCAGAGTTCCTCTGTGGAGATGGGAGAACCTTCCAGAAGGACAACCATCTCTGCAGCACTCCACCAATCAGGCCTTTATGGTAGAGTGGCCAGGCGGAAGGCACTCCTCAGTAAAAGGCACATGACAGCCCGCTTGGAGTTTGCCAAAAGGCACTTAAAGGACTCTCAGACCATGAGAAACAAGATTCTCTGGTCTGATGAAAACAAGATTGAACACTTTGGCCTGAATGCCAAACATCACATCTGGAGGAAACCTGGCACCATCCCTACGGTGAAGCATGGCGGTGGCAGCATCATGCTGTGGGGATGTTTTTCAACGGCAGGGACTGGGAGACTAGTCAGGATCGAGGGAAAAATGAACGGAGCAAAGTACAGAGAGATCCTTGATGAAAACCTGCTCCAGAGCTGGGGCGAAGGTTCACCTTCCAACAGGACAATGATCCTAAGCACACAGCCAAGACAACGCAGGAGTGGCTTCGGGACAAGTCTCTGAATGTTCTTGAGTTGCCCGGACTTGAACCCGATCTAACATCTCTGGAGAGGCCTGAAAATACCTGTGCAGTGACGTTCCCCATACAACCTGACAGAGATTGAGAGGATCTGCAGAGAAGAATGAAAGAAACTCCCCAAATACAGGTGTACCAAGCTTGTAGCGTCATACCCAAGAAGACTCGAGGCTGTAATCGCTGCCAAAGGCGCTTCAACAAAGTACTGAGTAAAGGGTCTGAATACTTATGTAACTGTGATATTTCCGTTTTTGCACTGTACATGCTTTATCCAGTTATACATGCTTTGCCATTTCTCATTTCATTCAAGGTTAAGCCTGTATCATCCATTATTATTATTTTTTTTTACTGCAACTTCTTCTTCAAGGGCTCTCCGTTATAAGTTGTTGACAAAGAAACTATGGAAACAGAGGATTGTGATTGACAATGTGTGGGTACAGAACTTAATGGATGAGTAAACATTACACAACCTTCAACGGTGGACAAGAAGTTCAATGGATACACAGGGAATGAAACTTCTAGTACAGGCTGTATGCTTTGCCTCAATTCAAACCCATTACTTAAGCAATGTGTTGCTGATGACTGAACCATAGAACCATTTTCATGTGTGTATCTATGTAATGCACCATGCACTTTAAGGGACCACAATGGAAATACGTCATTGACTATCCCTGAGTTGTAAAATGTACTGTGTTTATGTATTTTTTTAAACTGTCAAATCAAATCAATCAATCAATTATCATCATGATACATCATCTATTTATACATCAACACTATGAAATAACACATATGGAATCATGTAGTAACCAAACATGGTTCCCTTCCAATGTTTGTGTTTATAGAAGAGGCCCAAATAAATAAGTCCATCAGCAGCCCTACGACATTTCATTAACACACAGAATTAATCTCTCCATTTATTTTGCAAGCATGAAGGCTAATGTGCAAAATGGGCCTGCAACCTACCACCCTCACTATGGTTTCAAATGCTCCTCGCTATGCAGAGATGGAACTCAAATGAATCATTCTCAGAACTGTAAAAATTAAATGCAATAACTTCACAATGCCCCTTTTAACCCACTGTGAAAGACGGCACAAGTCATTTTGTCCTTTCATTTTCATGGAGCGTTTACAAAGCTGGAATGAAAATGACACACCTCTTTTTAGGTAATGACGCACACAGTGTTGGTCTAGAGAAAAGTGGGTGAAATCACTCAATGTATAAATTGAGCTCAGCTTATATATAGCAAAAGATAAGTATTCAGTAATATGGACCACACACAAAGAAGAAAATGAGAGAGGTGAATGACATGCGTGATCCATGGACATGCTTCATACTTAAGGAAAACAAAACATTAGTAACACCTGCTCTTTCCATGACATTGACTGACCAGGTGAATCCAGGTGAAAGCTAAGATCCCTTATTGATGTCACTTGTTAAATCCATTTAAATCAGTGTACAGTGGGGAAAAAAAGTATTTAGTCAGCCACCAATTGTGCAAGTTCTCCAACTCAAAAAGATGAGAGAGGCCTGTAATTTTCATCATAGGTACACGTCAACTATGACAGACAAAATGAGAAGAAAAAATCCAGAAAATCACATTGTAGGATTTTTTTTATGAATTTATTTGCAAATTATGGTGGAAAATAAGTATTTGGTCAATAACAAAAGATTCTCAATACTTTGTTATATACCCTTTGTTGGCAATGACACAGGTCAAATGTTTTCTGTAAGTCTTCACAAGGTTTTCACACACTGTTGCTGGTATTTTGGCCCATTCCTCCATGCAGATCTCCTCTAGAGCAATGATGTTTTGGGGCTGTCGCTGGGCAACACGGACTTTCAACTCCCTCCAAAGATTTTCTATGGGGTTGAGATCTGGAGACTGGCTAGGCCACTCCAGGACCTTGAAATGCTTCTTACGAAGCCACTCCTTCGTTGCCCGGGCGGTGTGTTTGGGATCATTGTCATGCTGAAAGACCCAGCCACGTTTCATCTTCAATGCCCTTGCTGATGGAAGGAGGTTTTCACTCAAAATCTCACGATACATGGCCCCATTCATTCTTTCCTTTACACGGATCAGTCGTCCTGGTCCCTTTGCAGAAAAACAGCCCCAAAGCATGTTTCCACCCCCATTCTTCACAGTAGGTATAGTGTTCTTTGGATGCAACTCAGCATTCTTTGTCCTCCAAACACGACGAGTTGAGTTTTTACCAAAAAGTTATATTTTGGTTTCATCTGACCATATGACATTCTCCCAATCCTCTTCTGGATCATCCAAATGCACTCTAGCAAACTTCAGACGGGCCTGGACATGTACTGGCTTAAGCAGGGGGACACGTCTGGCACTGCAGGATTTGAGTCCCTGGCAGCGTAGTGTGTTACTGATGGTAGGCTTTGTTACTTTGGTCCCAGCTCTCTGCAGGTCATTCACTAGGTCCCCCTGTGTGGTTCTGGGATTTTTGCTCACCGTTCTTGTGATCATTTTGACCCCACGGGGTGAGATCTTGCGTGGAGCCCCAGATCGAGGGAGATTATCAGTGGTCTTGTATGTCTTCCATTTCCTAATAATTGCTCCCACAGTTGATTTCTTCAAACCAAGCTGCTTACCTATTGCAGATTCAGTCTTCCCAGCCTGGTGCAGGTCTACAATTTTGTTTCTGGTGTCCTTTGACAGCTCTTTGGTCTTGGCCATAGTGGAGTTTGGAGTGTGACTGTTTGAGGTTGTGGACAGGTGTCTTTTATACTGATAACAAGTTCAAACAGGTGCCATTAATACGGGTAACGAGTGGAGGACAGAGGAGCCTCTTAAAGAAGAAGTTACAGGTCTGTGAGAGCCAGAAATCTTGCTTGTTTGTAGGTGACCAAAGACTTATTTTCCACCATAATTTGCAAATAAATTCATAAAAAATCCTACAATGTGATTTTCTGGATTTGTTTTTCTCAATTTGTCTGTCATAGTTGACGTGTACCTATGATGAAAATTACAGGCCTCTCTCATCTTTCTAAGTGGGAGAACTTGCACAATTGGTGGCTGAATAAATACTTTTTTCCCCCACTGTAGATGAAGGGGAGGAGACAGGTTAAAGAATGATTTTTAAGCCTTGAGACAACTGAGACATGGATTGTGTATGTGTGCCATTCAGAGGGTGAATGGGAAAGACAAAATATTTAAGTGCCTTTGAATGTGGTATGTTAGTAGGTAACAGGCGCACTGGTTTGAGTGTTTCAAGAACTGCAAAGCTGCTGGGTTTTTCACGCTCAACAGTTTCACGTGTGTATCAAGAATGGCCCACCACCCAAAGGACATCAAACCAACTTGACACAACTGTGGGAAGCATTGGAGTCAACATGGGCCAGCATCTCTGTGGAATGCTTTAAACACCTTGTAGAGTCCACGGCCCAACGAATTGAGGCTGTTCTGAGGTCAAAAGGGGGTGCAACTCAATATTAGGAAGGTGTTCCTAATGTTTTGTGCACTCAGTGTATATGCCTACATAAATGTCTTTGTTTTCAGGTATCATATCTTCTGTCAAAAGGGGACTGTATTTCTCCCTCACCAGCTGAGTTATCAGTGGCTTTTCTCATATAGGTTGTCAACGTCGTGCAGTACGCCTCAACACTGGAGGGTGGATTACAGTAGCAGCACGCCAATGAGACCCATACAGTTCAGACTCTAAGCCCCTGCCTCCACATCTCATCTCCTCTCTGGTTCCATATGTCCTCTGACAATGGAGGGACAGGCACGGTCATCCCACATAGCGAGGTGGATATTTGACTAACTAAGTATAGCTTCAAAACAAATTAGCCTCCTCGATGACTCTGTCCATGAAGCGAGACTGGGAAAGTCTAGTAGTATGGCACGCAAATTACCATGGCATTGCCCAATGGCAGTACAAGTGTATCATTAGCATACCTCGCTTTTGTCACTGAGTGTGTGTGTCTGTGGGACATGCTATGATTTAAAAGCCTAATGTTGCAGGAATAGAACATGAGTGGGTTTGATAATCACAAGCCAAACAATAGACACAGGCCTCAGCATCAGCTCAAGGCGTTACAGAGTTTTGCATCACTTGTGGGAGACGACATGTTTACTGTTGCCTTGTTTTTCATAGAAAAACAGGTGGCCACTGCTAATATGGATTACATCACTTTGGAGTTGGAGGGTGCTCCATTTCAGCACCAGTATGTCTCCTTTACACATGTTTCACAGTTGCTGTTTTCTTTGTACAGAGTATATGTGACCAAATGTTCCTTGTTGATAGTTATGAGGTTTTCTCTCAGCAAAGATCATGTGTACGCCGTGGCGTACACATGAGTTTAAGTATGTATTTTGCGTGCAATAATAATGTACATTTCAATTACGCCCAACACATAATCATGACCTCAGTGTTGCAAAGGTTTACGCAAAACAGAAGAAAAATCATAAAATTATAAGAATAACGTTCTACATTGTTATTCAGGTCACACTTTATTTGGATAGTCCGGAAAGTCCATCTGTAGATGCTCTACAGATGGTCATACTATTAACAAACTATCTGTTGATAAGCAACTGCTTGCTAAGGTTATGGTTAAGGTTAGGGTTAGGTTTAGAATAAGGGTTAGGGTTAAAGGAAAACTCCACCCAAAAACTATCTTTTGGTATTTGTTTAATTAGTCCATTGTTGACATAGGGATGATTTCTGTATTTTGAAAGTTACCACCATTTGCCTCATGCAGTGCGACACATCTCCTTTGCATAGAGTTGATCAGGCTGTTGATTGTAGCCTGTGGAATGTTGTCCCACCCCTCTTCAATGGCTGTGCGAAGTTGCTGGATATTGGCGGGAACTGGAACAAGCTGTCGTACACATCAATCCAGAGCATCCCAAACATGTATAATGGGTGACATGTCTGGTGAGTATGCAGGCCATGGAAGAACTGGGACATTTTCAGCTTCCAGGAATTGTGTACAGATCCTTGCGATATTGGGCCGTGCATCATGCTGAAACATGAGGTGATGGCGGCGGATGAATGGCACGACAATGGGCCTCAGAATCTCGTCACGGTATCTCTGTGCCTTCAAATTGCCATCGATTAAAATGCAATTGTGTTCGTTGTCCGTAGCTTATGCCTGCCCATACGATAACCCCGCCGCCACCATGGGGCACTCTGTTCACAACGTTGACATCAGCAAACTGCTTGCCCGCACGACGCCATACACAGCTATCTGCAATCTGCCCGGTACAGTTGAAACCGGGATTCATCCGTGAAGAGCACACTTCTCCAGCGTGCCAGTGGCCATCGAAGGTGATAATTTTCCCACTGAAGTCGGTTACGACGCCGAACTGCAGTCAGGTCAAGACCCTGGCAAGGATGACGAACACCCAGAAGAGCTTCCCTGAGACAGTTTCTGACAGTTTGTGCAGAAATTCTTCGGTTGTGCAAACCCACAGTTTCATCAGCTTTCCGGGTGGCTGGTTTCTGCCATCCCGCAGTTGAAGAAGCCAGATGTGAAGGTCCTAGGCTGGTGTGGTTACACGTGGTCTGCAGTTGTGAGGCTGGTTGGACGTACTGCCAAATACTTTAAAACAACGTTGGAGGTGGCTTATGGTAGAGCAATTAACATTAAATGATCTGGCAACAGCTATGGTGGACATTCCTGCAGTCAGCATGCCAATTGCACGGTCCCTCAAAACTTGAGACATCTGTGGCATTGTGTTGTGTGACAAAACTACACATTTTAGAGTGGCCATTTATTGTCCCCAGCACAGGGTGCACCTGTGTAATGATCATACTGTTTAATCAGCTTTTTAAAATGACACACCTGTCAGGTGGATGGATTATCTTGGCAAAGGAGAAATGCTCACTAACAGTGATGTAAACAAATTTGTGCCCAAAATTTGAGAGAAATACGTTTTTTGTGCGTATGGAACATTTCTGGGCTCTTTTATTTCAGCTCATGAAACATGGGACCAACAATTTACATGATTCGTTCATATTTTTGTTCAGTATAGTTAGTTGAAAGGTTACTGATAGTCTGTAGAGCAAAGTGTTATTGTTATCCAGGCTCCTTTATTGGTGCCATACTCAAAAGTTCCCTGCCAATAGCTTTTCTCTCTCTTTCAGTTAATGGCTTCCCTGGAATCCATTTCGGCGAGTCCTTACAACCAGCCATAAACAATAAGCAGGAGCCCAGTCATTGTACTCAACATAACTGCCATCTATGGGGGTCATCTAATTAAACTGAAGATTATTTCATGATCCCTCTGCGAAGGGAAGGCTGGCCATTTTGAATGAGGTCATTATATAGGGATAATGAACAGGGTGACCCATTCATGTAATGGTTTCCAGTCGGCTCTCGAGAGGATTTTAGGCGGGGGGAATGTCAATTCCCACAGTGTAATTGTCACTTTACTGTAGTGCCCTTCTATGCGCATAGTATGGATATTTCAGGTGGGGATTCAATGCAGATTATCAGCTAAAATAGTATCTTGCCTGACAGGCGATGATATAAAGGTGACAGAGAAGAGATTAAAGACCATTGAAGACAATTTGCACAGTACTGTTGCGCTTAAACTGTACCAGCATGACTGTCTTGGTAGGAGTTATGAACATTTATGTAAATGCCCTTCCCTATTTCACTCAACCTGACAGTGCGTGAGGAGAAACATGTGAACATAAATAACAGTAGGCACTTGGCCTTGGATGACTGACAAACCTGAGTGCCACATTTAAAAATTGATATTTGATATTTGTTTTTACCAGCAGATGAGTCAAGATTTCTAGCTTCCATGTTACTTACGTGCCATTGGGTGTGTATCCTGCTAGTGTCGGGATAGGTGTGCAAAAAGTGTGGATCCAGGGATTGAGTGAACGCTTAAAGGTTTTCTGCGGTGTTCGATTGTTCCACATACAAGCCCTTGGGCTATTGTGTAGCCTAGTTCAGGAGGACAACATCTCAGAGAGTCTGTGAAGACGGTGAGGTAGGAAGAGGACAGAAGAGCAATGTCATACTGTGTGTGCCCTCGTAAAAATTAAGTTAGAAGGAAACCTACAGTCATTTGAGGCTGCAACTGCAAAGATGTTCCACATACGGACCTAAAGTAGATGATAATTGGTTATTTCATGTTCTGGACCCATTGGGTTCATTCAAGTATGCATATTTACACTACATTACCAAAAGTATGTGGACACCTGCTTGTAGAACATCTCATTCCTGGGCATTAATATGGAGTTGGTCCCCCTTTTGCTGCTATAACAGCCTCCACTCTTCTGGGATGTTAGAACAGCCTCCACTAGATGTTAGAACATTGCTGCGGAGACTTGCATCCATTCAGCCACAAGAGCATTAGTTAGGTTGGGCACTGATGTTGGCCGATTAGGCCTGGCTCACAGTCGGCATCCCAATTAATCCCAAAGGTGTTCGATGGGGTTGAGGTCAGGGCTCTGTGCAGGCCAATCAAGTTCTTCCACCCCGATCGAAACACCATTTCTGTATGGACCTCGCTTTGTGCACAGGGGCATTGTCATTCTGAAACAGGAAAGAGCCTTCCCCAAACTGTTGCCAAAAGTTGGAAGCACAGAATCGTCTAGAATGTAATTGTAGGCTGTACCGTTACGATTTCCCTTCACTGGAACTAAGGGGCCTAGCCCAAACCATGAAAAACAGCCGCAGACCATTATTCCCCCTCCACCAAACTTTACAGTTGCCACTATGCATTCAGGCAGGTAGCGTTCTCCTGCCGTCCACAAAACCCAGATTCATCCGTCAGACTGCCAGATGGTGAAACGTGATTCATCACTCCAGAGAACACATTTCCGCTGCTCCAGAGTCCAATGGCGGCGAGTTTTACACAACTCGAGCTGACGCTTAGGCTTGTGTGCGGCTACTCGGCCATGGAAACCAATTTCATGAAGCTCCCAACGAACAGTTCTTGTGCTGACGTTGCTTCCAGAGGCAGTTTGGAACTCGATAGTGAGTGTTGCAACTGAGGACAGATGATTTTACCGCGCTACGCGCTTCAGCACTCGGCGGTCCCAATCTGTGAGCTTGTGTGGCCTACAACTTCACCGCTGGGCCGTTGTTGCTCCTAGACGTTTCCACTTCACAATAACAGCACTTACAGTTGACCGGGGCAGCTCTAGCAGGGCAGAAATTTGATGAACTGACTTGTTGGAAGGTGGCATCCTATTACGTTTCAACTTTGAAAGTCACTGAGTTCTTCAGTAAGGCCATTCTACTGCCAATGTTTGTCTATGGAGATTTCATGGCTGTGTGCTCGACACCTGTCAGCAACGGGCGTGGCTGAAATAGCCGAATCCATTAATTTGAAGGGGTGTCCACATACTTTTGTATATACAGTATAGTGTATTTTGGGAGATTCCCAAGGGAGGGCCAGAACTAACGGACTGTATGAAGGAGATCAAGAGTGTTAGAGCGTCGGTGTGACATGTTGACTGCAGTCCCGTCAAGCATTTGTTTTGTGTTTCAGTAGCAGTTTACATGTAATGTCCCAAAACAACATTTCACAGTGAAACAGTTCCTCCCACTCATTGGGCTAAATATGCACAGATCTCCCTGTTGTACAGACTGTGTCTCCAAAGAGCTGAGTGGAAATTAAATGGAGTGAAGAAAAATAAAATGCTTTGACTTTTAACAAAATAGGTGCAATTAAATTTGGTGTTCAGTGGGTTTTGTTTCCCCCGCTTAGTAAAAATGGATTAAAAAGTCCCAACAATGTTGAAAGTGGAAATGGGATTCACCACCAGTGAGCTGTGCCGGTTAACCCGTGACCTGTAATCAAGCTTTGAATTTAATGTCCTAGCCCAATTTGATCTCTATTACGTTAAATAAACCTCTAGCCAATGAGACACCAAAGCAATCCAAGAGCTATACTTATACTGGGGGGCGTAAGTTTTGCATCGTTAATTGTGCCCCAGGTGGGCGGGGTTTGTATACTTTTAGTTTGTAACCATTCCATTGGTCCTTAAGTGAAATCTCCATCCACCTGCGGCAAGGCACCGGGTGACGCAAAACAAACACATCCAAAATAAGTCTAGGCCTTGGATTGTTCTGGTTGTTTCATTGAAGGTGGCGGCCGCTGATTGGCTGAGTACCTGGGGCTGCCGTGATGTGCATACCCCTCCCAGTGTCAGATTATCTAAACCAAGTCCAACCACAAATTTGGAAGATAAAAGCAGGATAAATGATTTATTACATTTTCAGAAATTACTTTTCTGAGATGGAGGGTAAACTGATCCTATATGTGCCTTCAAGTAGCTTTATTTTTACCTGCAACTTAGTGTGTGGCCCAAGGTTCAGTTCCTGAAGTTTTATAAGATTTCTTTCTAGAATCCAAAACAATCACAGAGCATTTTGTTGCCTATTATTTAGCATTCAATTCCAATGCTCCATTGCTGTGCTGTTTCCTTGTAAGCTAATTTGATTTGCTTGAGGCTGTGTTTTTTCAATTAAATTGAAAGTCAAACTGCTGTCAAAAATGGCCAAACAATGTCTCTTTTGTCACCTTATATGATATTTCTTTAGGGAAACATTTTGCCCAAATAATAATTTCACAAAATTGATAGTTTTGCATTGAGATATAAATGCATATTAGGCTGAAGAGATTGGTTTTAATAATGTACATATTGTGTGTTCAGTTATTTTTCTACAGCATATTTTTACCATAAGGGTGAAAGCCTGTATGTATACTTTGCTGTATTTTTATTTTTATTTAAACCTTTATTTAGGCAAGGGAAGTCCAATTGAGACCAATGTCTCTTTTGAATGGAAGCCCTGGAAAATCATACAGTGCAGTTCAAATAAGAGGAAATGTGCTGCAATTTACTTGGTTAACTCCTTGTGACTTCTACAGTACAAACAACTTAGAATTGGCAATCCAATGACATGTATACATTGCAATAATCCCCATCCCCTTGTTACAGATCACCAGGGGCAGGTACCATTTCAGCATGTTTACTTATCAATTCAAAGGAAATCTCGAGACATATTTGGAAATGTTGCTTAAAAGATGAGTTAATCATTATCTTAATGCCATTCAAACCATTGCACCATTTGACACATGAAATACACTGACTCAGAGGAAGATAAGCTGATTAAGGTATGACGCCTTGTGTACCTAATCACTTATGATCATGGTGTGGTGGCAGGAACAAAAGCAGATTATCATGTTTAGCCAGGCAATGAATCAAATGTGAAGTGTTACACCACCACACAACATTATCGTGCACAAAATGCATCCCTTTAAAAAATCCAGAAAATGCAAGTCATCAGATCATTTTTTCTGTAACCCACTCTGACTAAAGTTCACGCGACCTATACCATAGGTTTTCCATCAGTCTTCTAATCACCAGATTATCACTGGGATTAACCAAGATACTCTTTGAAGAGATAGGTTTTCAGATGTTTTGCGGAAGACGGACAGGGACTCAGCTGTCCTGACGTTAGGGGGAAGCTTGTTCCACCATTGGGGTGCAAGGTCCTCTGTAGCTCAGCTGGTAGAGCACGGTGCTTGTAACGCCAAGGTAGTGGGTTTGATCCCCGGGACCACCCATACACAAAAAAAAAATGTATGCACGCATGACTGTAAGTCGCTTTGGATAAAAGCGTCTGCTAAATGGCATATTATTATAAGGACAGAGAAGATCTTTACTTGGGATGAGTGGGAGCCGGCCCCTTGTGGGGGGGAGGGCCAAGAGACCAGCGATATCATGTGTCTAAGCTTCTAATCTAATGCCATTAGGTACTGTATACAAATGCAGTACAATGTCCATATCACTTTCACCAGTTCAGTAATAGGTTTTAGTCACATGAGCAGATTTCACAATTAAAAGTCATAGAATATCTGACGGAGTAAGCATTAACCACTCAGAATTAATTACACTTAGATTAGAGTGCCTCCGCTGTTTTCTGTACTCCTTGCATAAGGCAACTCAAAGAAAGAGTTGAATCCGGCCTCACTACCTGAATGTGAACCCAGCAGTTTTCGATATGAAATAACAAAACCAATATGTTGCCAGGTTATCTATTGAAATTCAGGGGCATCAATAGTTGATGGATTGCTAAAGTAAAAAAAAAAAAAGTGAACTAACAGTTTGATAATAAACATAATTCACATCAGTGAAGAGGTCACTGAAACTGGAAATGTAATAAGTATGCACAAAAAGGCAACACCCATCAAAGAAATGAGAATAAAAGTACGACTTTTATGGAAACTGGAATGGGAAACATAGAAAGAACCAATCAGAGGTAGTAATAGGTGTTGATTATGAAAAGCTTTCTATAGCTTATCTTTCTATACAAAATATACTTAATTGGTTTTATGAAGGTAGAGTGATAGTAATGTGAGAGTGCCATTCTTGTTCCCTTTTTCAAGTCAAAGGTGTTTCCGGAGCTTCGAAGGGAAAAGGTGTTTCCGGAGCTTCGAAGGGAAAAGGTGTTTCCGGAGCTTCGAAAAGCAAAGGTGTTTCCGGAGCTTCGAAGGGAAAAGGTGTTTCCGGAGCTTCGAAGAGCAAAGGTGTTTCCGGAGCTTCGAAGGGAAAAGGTGTTTCTGGAGCTTCGAAGGGCAAAGGTGTTTCCGGAGCATCGAAGAGCAAAGGTGTTTCCGGAGCTTCGAAGGGAAAAGGTGTTTCCGGAGCTTCGAAGGGCAAAGGTGTTTCCGGAGCATCGAAGAGCAAAGGTGTTTCCGGAGCTTCGAAGGGAAAAGGTGTTTCCGGAGCTTCGAAGAGCAAAAGTGTTTCCGGAGCTTCGAAGAGCAAAGGTGTTTCCGGAGCTTCGAAGAGCAAAGGTGTTTCCGGAGCTTCGAAGAGCAAAGGTGTTTCCGGAGCTTCGAAGGGAAAAGGTGTTTCCGGAGCTTCGAAGGGAAAAGGTGTTTCCGGAGCTTCGAAGGGAAAAGGTGTTTCCGGAGCTTCGAAGGGAAAAGGTGTTTCCGGAGCTTCGAAGGGCAAAAGCACGTCAGTTTGTGAGGTGAGTACATTTGAAGTGTTTAAATATTCAGTCTGTTCTCTTTAACTTGTCAAGCCCACAGACAGTACCTTAGCTATTAATACTTCATATTCCAGATGACTTCTCTCTCACAAAGGAACAGAAGGATGACTAACAAGTCATATTCACATTTTAGGGCTCACTGTTGGAAAATGACAGATAAATAATGTTTACCAAACGATGGTATGGTGCTAGTAACTTTCAACTGAAATAGTAAATGTATTAATTAAACTTGTATTCATCCAGGAAGTCCCATTGAGGTCAGAATACCTATTTTACAAGAAAGACCTTAAATACTGTAATGTCAAACTTGACATGTCATGTCTTGACAATTATGACCATTCTATAACAGTATAATGATCTGAAATTTGTATACATTTAAACATGCTTGAAATTGGCCATTTTCAACAATGGGCTATATTTGACCATTCTCTGGCATTGTTGGTCTTCAAACAATCCACAGAAAAGCTAAATTGAAGTTGGCGGAGACACCCCAGAGGTTTGCGGTGCTTTTCTTAATGGTATTGTGAGCCCCATTACGCAGGGGGAACTAAATTATGCTGCTGAGAGGATTGCTGAGATTGATGGTGAATATTCATGGTAGGAGATTTGTTGTCTGAATGTGTTAGTCACAGACATTTGAAGTGGGCCCAGAGACAGAAATTGCCCAAACCTTGGTGCCACATTATGGGGAAGTTTTCTGATGTTTTTTTCCTGCTTCCTCATGGCCATTCATTCCGCCCTTAAGTAAACATATGTCATGCTACATTCTGTTAAATTTCTCATTACCCTGTGTAATTACTAATCTACCTTTCATAAAACAATTGTCACACCCCTGAAGACCTTCTTTGATCTTCTACATTTTGTTGTGTTACAGCCTGAATTTTTTGACACAGGCCTACACACAATACCCCATAACGTCAAAGTGGAATTGTGTCTTTCGAAATTTTGACAAATTAATTAAAAATGAAAAGCTGAAATGTTTTGATTCAATAGGTATTCAACCCCTTTGTTATGGCAAGCCTAAATAAGTTCAGGAGTAAACATTTGCTTAACAAGTCACATAATAAGTTGCATGGACTCACTCTGTGTGCAGTAATAGTGTTTAACATGATTTTTGAATGATCACCTCATCTCTGTACCCCACACATACAATAATCTGTAAGGTCCCTCAGTTGAGAAGTGAATTTCAAACACAGATTCAACCACAAAGACCAAGGAGGTTTTCCAATGACTCGCAAAGAAGGGCACCTATTGAATATCCCTTTGAGCATGGTGAAGTTATGAATTACACTTTGGATGGTGATATTACGTATTCTTTACAGGATTAGTTAATGTTTGATAATTGTGAGCTGCGTAAGGATTTGGAGGATGAGGACATTCCATGTATTTATTTCTGTCACTGGTGGGTGCCAGAAGGTATGTGGGCCAAGCTAGCTGGGGGGCCACTGGTGCTAATCTTAGAAGGAGTACGTGATGGAATATCCTGACTAGGGTGCAACATGATACCATATAGGGTGATCCTATATGTGGTGAAGATTGACACTCAATAATGGTTGGCAACTGTTGGATAGAATTAGCTTGCAAACAAGTATATAAGCTAAGAGATTTCCTTTGTTCAGTGAGTTCAGATAGCAATGGGCCACTCACGGGCCATTCGTTATGTGAACCCAGTACCGCAATATTAAATACTTTAAATCAACTCTCCATGTTTAACTATTCTCTTGCATCCTGAATTACTTGATACCAGAAAACTCATCATAACAGATGGTGTATCAATACACCCAGTCACTACAAAGATACAGGCATCCTTCCTAACTCAGTTGCCGGAGAGGAAACAAACCACTCAGGATTTTCACCATGCCAAATGGTGACTTTAAAACAGTGACAGAGTTTAATGGCTGTGATAGGAAAAAACTGAGGATGGATCTACAACATTGTAGTTACTCCACAATACTAACATAATTGAGAGAATGAAAAGAAGGAAGCCTGTACAGAATAAAAATATTCAAAAACATGCATCATGTTTGCAACAAGTCACTAAAGTAATACAGCAAACAATGTGGCAAAGCAATTAACTTTTCGTCCTGAATATGAAGTGTTATGTTTGGGGCAAATCCAATACAACACATGACTGAGCACCACTCTCCATATGTTCAAGCATAGTGGTGGCTGCATCATGTTATGAGTATGCTTGTAATCGTTAACGACTGGAGAGTTTTTCAGGATAAAAAATAAATGGAATGAAGCCAAGCAAAGGCTAAATCCTAGAGGAAAATCTAGTTCAGTCTGCTTTCCACCAGACACTGGGAGATTAATGTACCTTTTAGCAGGACAATAACCTAAAACACAAGGCCAAATCTACACTGGAGTTGCTTACCAAGAAGACAGGGAATGTTCCTGAGTGGAAGAGTTAAGGTTTTGACTTAAATCTACTTGAGAATCTATGGCACGACCTGAAAATGGTTATCTAGCAATGACCAACAACAATTTACTAATCGGTAGTTAAGTCTTTTTGCGTGGCGTCATCTAAAGTGTGAGCTATTTATACTTTAGAAATACTTTAGAAATGTTTTGAGTGACCATTGTAATTTCTCACAAAAAGATGGACATGCCATTGGTAGACATTCCAGCAGTACCTGATGCTTGGTCATGGCTAGAAGGGATCCAGCTTTTGTCAGAATTGACTTTTCATAGCAGGTTTAGTAGAACCTACGCAGCAGGTTAGGAGAATTAACGGTGCAGGTAAAGAGAATTAGGTTAAGGTTAGGAAAAGGTTAGGGTTAGGGTTAACTAGCTCAGCTGGTCCTCTGTAGCTCAGCTGGTAGAGCATGGCGCTTGTAACGCCAAGGTAGTGGGTTCGATCCCCGGGACCACCCATACACAAAAATGTATGCACGCATGACTGTAAGTCGCTTTGGATAAAAGCGTCTGCTAAATGGCATATATATATATATATATATATATTAACTAAAATGTGGAAAAAAATTGCCACTCTATGATGAGTAAAATAACATTTTTAGTCCAAAATGCTAACTTGGCATTGACCTTTTTCTACCAAAACCAAAGTGTGGATTGCAGTGACTCCTTAGAGCAGTCTAATCTTGGCTAACCCAGAACTAAAATCTTGCATAATTTGGTCAGCTGCTTGATTAAATTCTGGGTCCATACCTGCTAGAAATGGGAAGTTCTGGTTTGCGAAGTCTCTACCCTCACAAAAGGAAACTCTCAGCCAAAACAAATAAAGAAACAAATATTAAAAATAACAAAGGAAACAAATATCTGAATACATTATTTCGATGAACTATCACATTACATTTAAAGAGTTACTGCCTTTAAAGGCTCAGTAAAGGTGCAGCGAAGCAAAGTAATGTGTGAAAATAGTCTGCGGTTAGAAGACAGAAGCATTTAAAGGTTATGCAGTACATGTAACATTTCTACCTGCAAATCATACATGTACCATTTCTACCTCTATCATATATCAGAAGTAATGAAAGAATAAAAATCCACAAGGGGAAAACGAACCTGTCCGGCCAGCTGTTGTGTGTAGGCTACATCTCCCTGCTTTATGATTAGTTTGTGTTTGCAAGGTTGACAACATTAGCAAAACATTCACATTACTCTTCCTGAAGTCCTTGCAACAGTTGTTTCACAACAGTTTTAGTGAATAAAATGTTAAATATATTTCCTTTAAAGGGTAGGTAGCATAAACGTACCACATGTAACATATGGATTTGTAGTAAACGCATCAAAAGTCCCAATGCAAAGTTACTCCTCACTTTTCTATTCTTTGAGTTGTTACATAAAACTGATCAGAAGTCCAAAGTATTCCGAAGTCATATCGGAAAATGTTTGATGTGATGCAATATGGAGAACCCGGCAAGCCAGCCAATTTCCTGTAATGTAAACTCCAACAGAAATAACTCAAAATTAAATAAAATCGTTTGCACTCATGACTACTGGTTTCAATTCAATGTTCAGCCAACTTACAAGCAAATACTTTATGACTGTATTGTTACAAATCAACTTAAAGGTTGCTTGCCAACTAGCCTGCTAACGTTAGCCCTACTAGCCTGCTAATGTTAGCCCTATCAGCCAATTGCTATCAATACCTAGCTTACAGCTACATTAAAGTAAACCATATTTTTGGAAATACATAACACCATCTAACCAGTTATCAAATAATGTTATCTATATGCAGTTATCTTAGCCAGGAAGCTAGCCAGCCAGGTAATGTTAGCTATTTAGATATCTAGCTATTAGCCTAGCCAACCACCACGGTTATGGCAGGCGCTTCACCGGGCCAAAATCCAAAATAGATAAATTCCAGATGTCAGTCAGCTAGCGCACTAGCACTTAGCCAAGGTGGGTAAAGTTACAAAACTCCCGTAGCCTACTTCATAGAGAACATGCCAAAAAGTTGACAAAACGAAAAGGAGCACAGACGAGGTACTACACAATTAGAGCAAGCAGGTATGATTTTCTCTTTCATTTTGAGCTACCGAGCTAGCATACGAACTTGGTAGCACAGAGTAGATCCTCTATATGACTTTGAGAAATAGTGCATTGTGGGTAGTTTAGAAGTTATCCGGAAATATGTTAATAAATATGTAATAACCCCAAAACATAAATATGTTTGTACTTATAGGTAACCAGGTCGTGATTATGACTAAGCTACTAAGCACACATCCTGTGTTGTGTCCTTATTATTTTACCATTGATATGTTCTAGGCTATTTTGAGACCTTAAGGAGCATCAGGTACTGCTGGAATGTCTACCAATGGCATGTCCAATCTTTTTGTGAGAAATGACAATGGTCACTCAAAACATTTATAAAGTATAAATAGCCCACACTTTAAATGAGGCCACACAAAAAGACTAAACTAATAATTAGTAAATGGTTTATAAGAACCTAAATTAAACATATATGCATGGAGTAATGATTAATACATTATGAATACATGATTTACTAATCTATTATAAATGCTTTATTACGTGGAGTTATTATGAAGTGCTATGAATTTCAAAACTGAATAATGCATGGGAATCTATCAAGGACCCATTCAAATAGTCTGTGTCTAGAATGAGCATGATTGTAGCATGAGCATGAATATGCTTTCTATGCTATTACTATTTTATAACTATTTTAGATCATGGTTACCTTGAGCCTTGACCCCTATCTTCCACATATGGTGCTGCTGCTTGCACTCTCATGTCAGTCATGAGATCTATGTATATTTAATATGATTTCAAAGAGGTCATGGTGTTCTATAGCCCCTTGTCTGTCATGGAGGAAACCATATTTGAATTGCTAACTAAAAGGTCACCAATCCTCCCTCCCAAGGTCAGATATAGTATGCTTCCCAACTCAATTGGTCTATGATTTGCGATGCTTCATAAATATCAGGAGAGCCGGAGGCATCGGCCAGTTCAGTTGCATCTTTATACCTTCCAATTTCACGTTAAAAGGTTAAAGTTTACTGTGTGTTTAAAAAGGAGGGGGGAGGAGGGAAACAATATCAATCATTTTCATGGACCTCACAGCCGCAGCAGCTCGTTTCCCTGCTTCCATGGAAGGGTTTTATCTTTCATTTAATATTACCCCGGCGTTCGCATCTGTGTGAGAGAGGCCTGCTCCCCGCGGTAAATATTCGCTCTGTGGTTGAGCCAGGAGCCACAGATAGAATTGTTCCCGTATTCCTTTGGAAATAAAAATCACAGCACGAGACCCACTGAAGTCCTGACTCTCTCAATATTCCGGAAAGGTCTGGTGTCACTCAGCACCACAGCAATCGAGTGCTGAGAAAGAGAGAGAAGCTGAGAGAAGGCAATATTGTGGAGTGACTGAGGTTCTGGAGTCCAAAGAGCATTTTTATGAACAAACAGATTCATTAAAGAGTCCGTAGATGGATTTTTATTTATCTGTGCTTAGTAGCCAAGGCTATATGGCTGCGTTATCAACTTGTTAATTTAGCAGACATCACTTGCGTATATTCAGTCAACACATATATTTTAAGAATAGAATGGAATATAACAGAACATTTTTGTTTCTCTTGGAATAAAAACCTTACAGTGTAACAACAGTTTTAGTAAGTAATAGGCTACAGTCCAGTTACAGCTTCTTCAGAGGAAGTATTTGTTTTTGTTTGTGTGATCGGGGGACAGAGGAACAGCAATTCTTACACTATTGTTCTAAATTCAATAATTCATCATTCAGTTCATTCAAATTCAATTGTAATACATTTTGTCACTCCCCTTCAACAACTCCAAATCGCTTTTGCATACACTCCAAAGGGATAACTTGAAATAACATGATATAGGTTCATTAAATAATCTAAAGGAAAAATGTGATTATTTATTAGCCTAGTGGATATAAGTATTTCTACAACGGGTGTGTGTAATCCTGAATGCTGATTGGTTAAAAGCGCATTCCAGCCGGTGTCTATTCCACAAGTTACAACCGGCAAAATATATGACGTTAAAATGTTTATTTAGGCCTCTCGAGTGCCACAGTGGTCTAAGGCACTGCATCACAGTGCTAGTTGTACTACTAGAGATCCTGGTTCGAGTCCAGGCTCTGTCGCAGCCTGCCGCGACCGGGAGACCCATGGGGCGGCGCACAATTGGCCCAGGGTAGGGGAGGGTTTGGCGCAGTGCACGCGACTCCGGTGGCGGGCTGGGCGCAGTGCACGCTGACTCGGTCGCCAGGTGAACGGTGTTTCCTCCGACACATTGGTGCGGCTGGCTTCCGGGTTAAGCGGGCACTGTGTCAAGAAGCAGTGCGGCTCGGTTGGGTTGTGTTTCAGAGGACGCACGACTCTTGACCTTCGCCTCTCCCGTGTCCGTACAGGAGTTGCAGCGATGGGACAAGACTGTCACTACCAATTGGATACCACGAAATTAGGGAGAAAAAGGGTGTCAAATCCCCCCCCCAAAAAAAATTAATAATTACAAGTGTATTTACTATGTTCCATCTGACTGCGCAATCCACAGTCTCATCAACTCAGCCGGGCAATTTATAAACTTGATCTCCACAATAAAAAGCATCTAGACATTATCTTACATTTCTTTTAGACTAACATTTCGTTTTCAACAGTGGAGATTTGAATAAACCTTGCAGTCTGTCTCTCCGACATTTGCAATTCGATCTCCAGCTGTCCCATAGTAATAAACGTGTTGGGAGTAAGGACGAGACAGACAGGCAGGCAGCTTTTCTCAGCCAGTCGAAATCACGAATCAGCATAATTTTTATGGATATATACAAAGATCGAAGTGCAGCTAGTTTGCTGTCTTTTCAGCTTCAGTTTGAAGTGATTGTGTTAGCTGTGTTGTTGGCTAGCTCGTCTGAACAACAGTGTCCTGATGAGAGAGCACATTTTCTATACCAGGCGTAATCATGCATCATTAGCTCATTGTTATGGATGTATCCAAATAAAGGTCACTATAAAACGGCTTAAACTAACGCAAATGCAGCTACTTTACTCTTATTCGTAGTTGGCTAGCTAGCAAGCAAGGGATAAGAACGTTGCCAGCCAGTATGGCAATGGAACATTTATAATGAACGACTGGGTCGCGTCCATAGATACAGAACAAAAAGACTGAACGACTGGCGTCTTTGGCAACCGAACCGATAGAATGAACAACCAGCCGGCTTGGGTAGCAAACCTAGATTTGTGTCGGGACTATATCTTGTGGAAGGATGAAATAGTATGAATAAATTCATCAAAATAACGTCAATCATTATTTGAATATGTTGGAAGCTGGTGTTTGGAGGATATATTGGCATGGTGCCAGAGCCCCACCTGTTTAGCTAAAAGAATAAAAATGTTGCCTGTTTGGAATGTTATTTTGGCATTAATACGTGTCACATATCAGTTTTCAAAAAAATTAAAAATCATAATTGAGTTAATAAAGCCGCATACAAACATATGGTCTCTTTTTTGCTTTCTTGAGTAAGGCAGCTCCAGAATGCAGGTGTTTCAGCCTAGCTCAGTGCTTTACATTTACATCATTTAGCAGACGCTCTTATCCAGAGTGACTTACAGTTACATTATTTTTTCATACTGGCCCCCCGTGGGAATCGAACCCACAATCCTGGCATTGCAAACGCCACGCTCTACCAACTGAGCTACATCCCTGCCGGCCATTCCCTCCCCTACCCTGGACAACACTGGGCCACCCGTGACATGGGTCTCCCGGTCACGAGCCTAGATTCCAACCAGGATCTCTATTGGCACAGTTAACACTGCGATGCAGTGCCTTAGACCACTGCGCCACTCGGGAGTGCTTTCTGTGGTGGTGGTGGGGCAGCCAGTGGAAAATAAGGAGCATAGGGTTTGGTAATGTTCTCTAGTTGCGCCGTGATTGGCTCAGTGTTCTGTCACTCATGGGGACACTACGTAAACGCAAAATCGACGGGTAGAGCTAGAAATTTCAAGCCCCCAAAAGGTTGAGTACATTGGCCATGCTGTCAATCCAGCATGACTTTTGCCGTGTTCAAAACAACTGGAAACTCTGAACTGGGAAATCTCAGACTTCAGTGAGTTCAAGACAACTGGGAACTCTGCAAAAAACGATCTCCGACTGGGAAAATACGTTTTGAACGGTCATCCAACTCGGATGTAAGTCGCTCTGGATAAGAGTGTCTGCTAAATGACGTAAATGTAAATGTAATGTAAAATTCAAAGTCGGGAACTCAGGCCTCTTTCTAGAGCTCCTGAAGATCACTGACGTCATGATTCGACCTTGTTTTTTTATGAGTTCCCAGTTGTCTTGAAAGCACCATAAATCCAAAAGAATGACAGATTTTGATGATAAAGTTTGATTACATTTGCCCACGAAGGACCGCCGCGCCACCTTCCTGTTCAAGTGAGCACAGCACAACAAGGAGGCCAAAAATGCATTGTATGCTGCTGCATAAATGATGTAATATGCCAGTGAGATGTGTATACCGTAGCTAAGAAAGTAATACTAAGTGTATGTTATGTAGTAAGCTGTTAGTAGCCCATGTGCCTCACCCTAATAATTTGGTCCCTTTCCCCCTCATAATTTAGCCTACTGTTCTGACTTGGTGGTGTACATGTAGCCTATAGCCTGTTTTAGAGAAATGTAATCATCAAATATTTTAAGAGCTTTCATTGTCTGCTTATACGCCCCCTTTATTTATCCTACGGTTTGACTTGGTGTACAGGGAGAATACTGTAAGAACGGCCCATGTTCTGAATTATGTCGCTGTACATTTCAAAAGTGCTGAACAAATAGTTATATTGACTACGTCCGTCCTAGCTCGCACATTAATGTCTTCATCTAAATTATAGTTTGTACATCTCAATTGTCAGTAGAAACCACATTTGTTTAAGCAAGTCAGCCATATCAGCTATGTTTTTTTTAAAGACAGTAAATGAGGCCGAATTAACTGTTTTGCAGCCAGATAAGGCTCTGCTGATAGCCAGGTGTAGCAGTGGTAAGGATTCACTCCATGGTGCTGAAAAGAAAGCTCTGCTGTTGGGACAGCTTTATGTAGGCCCTAAGAGTTTGTGGGCACTGTTTGTCACCGTTATAGTGCAATTAATGTATTGTTTAGTGTTGTGTTGTGTTGTGTTGTGTTGTGTTGGGTTGTGTAGTGGCTTTGCTGGCATGTATCAAACATTCTTCGGGGGAGTTTGCCCCACCAAGATTTACATGCTAAAATCGCCACTGGAATCAGTAGGATATTAAACAAACACTCAAATAGGCAACAGAGTCAGGGACAGAAGCATAGGGCTGAGTGACTCACTCATTTGTGGCTTTTGTTCAAAATAAGTTATATTATAATGCAAGACACATTATTTCTGATCATCTTTAGCATATGCAGTCTCTATCCTCTCGCTACAGCTAATTTCATTTGAATTATTATGTGGATTATAATAAATTGACATATTTGTAGGAGTTGAGTTAGAAATGTAAAACTTTAGAGGACTTAAGACTCAAATACATTTCAAGTTTGCCCTTTTTGGCCATTAGGCTACACTTTACAATAGGACTCAACTCTGACTAACTGCAGCATCTATTTATAGTCTAAACTGTGGCACAAATTGGGTGATTTTTCACACCTAGCCAAGCTATTAAACTATCCTTTTGTAAATTAATGGAGGTGTGAATGTTTCTGTCCGAGAGTCTCTCTCCTCTCGCACTACAGTCCTGCATCGGGCAAAAAAATCAGCAGGCGGGTGGTCCCGGAGTTGAGAGAGAACTTGGGTAAAGACAATGGTGCAATTACACTTGACATGTGGACTGACGATTTTAGAAAAATAGGATAATTGTGCCTTACAACCCATTAGCCTACATAAACGAAGAGTGGGTGTTATCCACCACGGAGTGGGACAGTGCAGCTCAAAACTGCAGATAACATAAGGCCAGCTATTGTGGAAGAATACTTGTGGATCTTGTTGATTTCCTCTATTGCTTCAAAAGGCTACACTGGCCTTGGAGGAAAGCAAACAGCCTACTGTTCACCTGGTTGGTAATTGTGTGGTTCCAAAGTATAAAGCATTACCTACAGATGGATTTGTGGTTTCAGAGAGAATCCAGCTGCAAGCCTGCGACCAGCCACGGTGGATGACATCCTTTTCCTGCACAGCAATTTGAAGAAATCCAGTGATGAATGGACTGTTTTTGAAGTTATTGTTTTAGTATATTTATTTGTTGTATAATATTCGAAGGCTCTTTAAAGTTTTCAATGTGCCGCATTACATTGTGAAAATAAAAATAGATCATTCTTAATTCATGGCATGGTTTCTTTTTAGCCAAATGATGAATAGACATGCAGACAAATTAATTCATGCAGGAAAAGAAGAAGAATAGCCTACTGTCTATGGTCATAAAAACATTCTGGCTAAATAAATTGATGTTATTTTGTTGGGTAATGGATTTACTCATTAAGAGGTGGCTTCTATCTTCAATATAATCATTCATTCAGAAGGTTAAACCCATAGGTCTTAGGTCTGCTGTAAATGAAATTAGATCACCAGGTTTATTATTCATTAGGTTATAATAATCCATGCCTTCTGGGAATGTTATAAAGTCCCAAAGTTATTGGTGGAGTTAGAAAGTTGCTGTCAGAAGTACTATAATGGGAATGTACTTTTAATCTGTCTGTCTGCATATTTCAAGACATGGCATATAAGGGTGCAGTGAGCTACTGGATGGGTTGGATTATACTTTTTACGTCAATCATCTTGAGAAAACGTATACCGGAAATCAACCAATGTCTGCCTTTAAATGCTTTATTATCCAAATGTTGAAAGTGCGTGGGTGACGGAGAGAAATAAAATGGTGTAGTTTGAGGCCATGTGGTGGAGAGTCATGTGGCGCTGGAGATGGAGATGTGAGCAGGTGGGTCTGGGCAGGTGAGATGTAGTTGATGTTTGTGTGCATCTGTATTTTGTCATTTGTATGTGTATGTTTTGTATTGTAATTTTTTTTTAAATAAAATCATACTAAAAAATAAAACAAAATGGAAAAATTACAGCTCGCAACATGCATCTGATTATTCATTATGAATAGGATTATTGGATCTATTTCATTTACATTCTTCTTTGTAAACAAAATGTCAAAAATAATTGAACACATACACACACACACACACACACACACACACACACAACATGAGCAGATTAACTTGGTCATAAAATGTTTTTATTAAAAGACAATCAGAAAGAATGTTGGTACTTATTTATTTTGATCCAAAGCCAGGAATGAGTGAGTCATTCAGCTTTATGCTGACAAATATAGCTTTATGCTACAAAATAGCCTACAAAATAGGCCAAGCCTAAACTAATACATTAAATTGCCTAAATAAACTAGTAAATTTCATAAATAAAACAAATAAATGAAATAGCTCAGGTCTTGAAAATATGGGCAACCTTTTTCCCCTCTGTATTCTCGCTGGACTCTCTTTCATTCAGTTTCTCTTAACATCAGCAAAGAAGGACTATGTGTTTCAGAAACTTACATTATATAGAGGGGCTATCAGTCTTTCCACACTGTGATAAATAAAGCCAGTTTGTTATTTAGAATTATTTATTTATGTTTTTTGAGGGAGAGAAACCAAAATCATAATCAGCGTTCTAACTCCCCCTTGCGATAGTGTGGCGCAATGAGAGAATTATGCAATTTACCACAATCTGCCACCAAATACCACAACATGTCACGCCATAAGCTCAAAACCTTTAATTGAGGAACCCCTGTATCTCTGTAGACTCATTCAAGCACTTTCTGAGGCAGACCATAATCATTATCGTCCAGCTGCAAAGCTAATAGGTTACACCTCCGTTGGTAGAACCCTTGTATGTCATGTTACTGGTTCAAACAGATCATGGGATCTGCAGAATTATGGCCTATGAAGAACTTGAAAAACAGTTATTAAAGGGATAGTTGGAGAATAATGCTAGCTGCTCGTTAGTTAGCAATGGCTCCAGAAACTACCTTCAACTTCCTTCAAACTGCACACAGAGACATATTTAACTGACAAAATCTCAAACTATGGTTTTATCATATGGTGTCATATTAGGAAGTCTTCAGATATCCTGACCAGTGACCAGAATCAGAATAAAGATGTGAATGCTGCCGTGCTACATTTTAAGGACACTGCTCTCTTTTGGACCATCTTACAGTATATGGAAACCATTGGATATTTTTTGCTTTGAGGATGTCTTTGTAAGACAGTGATCTCTTTGATAAAGTGAGTGTGGTGAAAGAGTAGCCCAGAGTACATCTAGATTAAATATCAATGGAACAGATTTCTGTTTCTGAAAGACCTCATCAGATGGGTATTTCCCTTTGAAAAAAGTGAATGTAGCCTAATCATTACATGAAGCCTCAGCAAATTTAGGCATGCCTTTGGTTACATGGCTGCTATGAACATGTGGCCTACAAGAGGGAACTAATTTGTGTGATGGCATTGACATGAACATGTTCCTCTATTCCCGCTGTTCTCAATGATCTCTTTACGATTTTATGAAAATGGAGCAATCATGTCTCGTGGAGCGAATCTCTGGGCCGATCCCAGATTAGTGTTAGGCATTTGATGGTATTTCTAAGCCGAGACAAAGACGGAGATTAATGAGTCATCATCAGACCCCATGGCTGGAGGAACACCTCGTTAGTGATGCTCGATCAGTCTCCTCAGGATGCCAGCTCAGCCCCCCTTACCTAGAATCCTTCATGATGTGGCTATAGAGACAGGTTGGCGGGAAGTGAAAGATGGAAGAATGAACCAATTAATTAACAAATGTTTTGTGTGATTATACTTGTGCTCAATAAGGAGATCAGTTACACAATGTAGCATAAAAATACAGGGTTAATCTATCTAAATACAAAAAAGAGGCGAAAGAACGATAAAAAAAGTTGAGAAAAACAACGAAGACAATCAGGATTCAGATTGTTACTGACACTTATTGTCCTGATTACAGTTTTACTGTAGTTGCCACTGATGAGACAATTGCTCTTCCCTGATTGCATTGAGTATCATACGCCTTAGGAAAATAATACTTTACATGCCAACCAGGCATCCAGAATCACAGACATGAGAGTGTTTTGTCATATAATAGGGGTGAATATTCATTAAAAAAAATACCCTTAGTTAATTGCCACATTTCTTTCAGTTTTAATAAGCCAAATACCATTTTATTGCCATTTCAACCTGAAGAAGCCCCTCTTTATAAGCCAGAAGGTTTCTTGTATTAAATCATGGGCTGCATTAAAGTTAAACAACCTCCTCTTAATTTGCTCTTTTGATGGCCCTCAGAGGACATTTCTGAGAACACGCTGCTCACTTTTTGCCAATGTATTTAATCATTCTTTTAAATGATTGAGGGGAGACCATATTTAAGCTACCATCATTTGATAGCTGGGCCAACGTGTGTCATGAATTTTAATGTAAACACACTCACGTGGCCAGTACGAGTATACTTTCATCATCTGTATAATTTGCACTGCTTGTTCTAATGAGAGCAGCTTAAGGGGCTGCATATCACACTCTCCATCCCTCTTGGGCAACACTTCTGAGATTGCAGTGCTGGAGCTTAGCTGATTTGTTCCACATGCTGTGCACAGTGTTTTGGAAATCGGAGAGGAGGAGACACTACGTGCAAGGTTATTTCATTGCTTCGTCATTTGAAAAAAATTACTTTAATGACAGTCTGAAAGCAGTGTTGGTCAAATGTGCACAAACCTGTTGAATGTAAAGTATACAGTGCATTAGGAGAGTATTCAGAGCCCTTGACTTTTCCCGCATTTTGTTATGTTACAGCCTTATTCTGAAATGGATTAAATAGTTGTTTCTCCTCATCAATCTACACACAATACCCCATAATGACAAAGCAAAAACAGGTTTTATAAATTTTTGCAAATGTATTGAAAACAAATAAGTATAATAACTAATTATAAGTATTTACATAAGTATTCAGACCCTTCACTCAGTACTTTGTTGAAGCACCTTTGGCAGTGATTACAGCCTCATGTCTTCTTGGGTATGATGCTACAAGCTTGGTAAACCTGTATTTGGGGAGTTTCTCCCATTCTTCTCTGCAGATCCTCACAAGCTCTGTCAGGTTGGATGGGGAGCGTCGCTGAACAGCTTTTTCAGGTCTCTCCAGAGATGTTCGATCAGGTTCAAGTCCGGGCTCTGGCTGGGCCACTCAAGGACATTCAGAGACTTGTCCTGAAGCCACTCTTGCGTTGTTTTGAATGTGTGCTTAGGGTCGTTGTCCTGTGGGAAGGTGAACCTTCATCCCAGTCTGAGGTCCTGAGCGCTCTGGAGCAGGTTTTCATCAAGGATCTCTCTATACTTTGCTCTGTTCATCTTTCCCTCGATCCTGACTAGTCTCCCAGTCCCTGCCGCTGAAAAACAGCATGATGCTGCCACCACCATGCTTCACCTCCAGACGTGACGCTTGGTATTCAGGCCAAAGAGTTCAATATTGGTTTCATCAGACCGGAGAATCTTGTTTCTCATGGTCTGAGAGTCTTCAGGTGCCTTTCGGTAAACTCCAAGCGGGCTGTCATGTGCCTTTTACGAAGGGGTGGCTTCCGTCTGGCCACTATACCATAAAGGCCTGATTGGTGGAGTGCTGCGGAGATGGTTGTCCTTCTGGAAGGTTCTCCCATCTCCATAGAGGAACTCTGGAGCTCTGTCAGAGTGACCAGCAGGTTCTTGGTCACCTCCCTGACCAATGCCCTTCTCCCCCGATTGCTCAGTTTGGCCGGGCGGCCAGCTCTAGGAAGAGTCTTGGTGGTTCCAAACTTCTTCCATTTAAGAATGATGGAGGCCACTGTGTTCTTGGTGACCTTCAATGCTGCAGACATTTTTTGGTACCCTTCCCCAGATCTGTGCTTCGACACAATCCTGTTTCGGAGCTCTACGGAGAATTCCTTCGACCTCATGGATTGTTTTTTGCTCTGACATGCACTGCCAAATGTGGGATCTTATATAGACAGGTTTGTCTCTTTCCAAATCATGTCCAAACAATTGAATTTACCACAGGTGGACTCCAATCAAGTTGTAGAAACATCTCAAGGATGATCAATGGAAACAGGATGCGCCAGAGCTCAATTGTGAGTCTCTTGGGCAAAGGGTCTGAATGCTTACACTACCAGTCAAAAGTTTGGACACACCTACTCATTCAAGGGTTTTTCTTTATTTTTACTATTTTTTACAATGTAGAATAATAGTGAAGACATCAAAACTATTAAATAACACAAATGGAATCATGTAGTAACCAACAAAGTGTTAAACAAATCAAAATATATTTCATATTTGAGATTCTTCAAATACCACCCTTTGCCTTGATGACAGCTTTGCACACTCTTGGCATTCTCTCAAACAGCTTCATGAGGTAGTCACCTGGAATGCATTACAATTAACAGGTGTGCCTTCTTAAAATTTAGTTTGTGGAATTTCTTTCCTTCTTAATGCGTTTGAGCCTATCAGTTGTGTTGTGACAAGGTAGGGGGGGTATACACCCTATTTGGTAAAAGACCAAGTCCATATTATGGTAAGAACAGCTCAAATAAGCAAAGAGAAACGACAGTCCATCATTACTTTAAGACATGACAGTCAGTCAATACGGAACATTTCAAGAACCATTTCAAGAACAAAGTTTCTTCAAGTGGATTCACAAAAACCACAGATGATCTCTGCATGTGTAGTTCCCACCGTAAAGCATGGAGGAGGAGGTGTTATGGTGTGGGGGTGCGTTGCTGGTGACACTGTCTGTGATTTATTTAGAATTCAAGGTACACTTAACCAGCATGGCTACCACAGCATTCTGCAGCGATACGCCATCCCATCTGGTTTGGGCTTAGTGGAACTATCATTTGTTTTTCAACAGGACAATGCCCCAACACACCTCCAGGCTGTGTAAGGGCTATGTTACCAAGAAGGAGAGTGATGGAGTGCTGCATCAGATGACCTGGCCTCCACAATCCCCCGACCCCAACCCAACTGAGATGTTTTGGATGAGTCGGATGGCAGAGTGAAGGAAAAGCAGCCAACAAGTGCTCAGCATATGTGGGAACTCCTTCAAGACTGTTGGAAAAGCATTCCAGGTGAAGCTGGTTGAGAGAATGCCAAGAGTGTGCAAAGCTGTCATCAAGGCAAAGGGTGACTATTTGAAATATATGTTATATATCTCAAATATAACATATATTTAACACTTTTTTGGTTGCTACATGATTCTATATGTGTTATTTTATAGTTTTGATGTCTTCACTATTATTCTACAATGTAGAAAATAGTACAATTAAATAAAAACCTTTGAATGAGTAGGTGTGTCCAAACTTTTGACTGGAACTGTATGTAAATAAGTTACTTCTGTTTTTTATTATTAATAAATGTGCAACATTTTCTAAAAACCTGTTTTCGCTTTGTCATTGTGGGGTATTTTGTGTAGATTTTTATTTATTTAATCCATTTTAGAATAAGGCTGTAACGTAACAAAATGTGGAAAAAGTCAACGGGTCTGAATACTTTCCGAATGCACTGTATGTTGCTGTAAATGTAACAGCCTACACCATGGGGAACAGTTATTTACAGGTGTGCCTTTAACATTGAGGTACAGAGTATGGTAGAATGACTCACACTACTTCTACCTCATCGGCCTATAACAGCAGCTATGGACTCACAACTTCATTTGAGGGATGGACCTATAAGGTGTGATTACATTTTATTCGTAGCTCACAGACTCACACCGATCACAGAGATGGCTATGTCATCTCTCCGAAACCCAGCAGAGAAACTGGATTTCATTTCAAAGGCTGAGAAATGTACGACAGGGGGAAAATATCTGCTTTTGGAGATCCTGTTGATGGGCTAGCCTTAAAGGTTGTAAAGGTGGCAAAGCACCTTGTCAGGAATTGACAGCGAAACCATCACCAGAGGGTGGATGAGGTGATACATTGCAAAAAAGTTGTTCTGTGTGTGATACAATCACAAATGGAGGAACTGTCTGACATACTTTCGCAGCAATCAATCGGTTCAGGCCCTTAAATAACTTTTTTGGGCCTTTTAGTTTCTGAAATAACCTAACTTTAAATAGCTTTTCGACTTTCAACCAAATTCATTTGAACATGGGATGTTTGTGGTTACAGTCAACAAAATTATTTTCCCGTGCTTCCCATGACTGCAGAGTAGGCCCATCATCAATAAGGCAATTGTTTAGCCTTAAATAGACACTTATTCAACCAACCATTTATTTTTATATTTTAGCAACAACAGGGGCGGCCCCATTCATCTCTGTCACCAGCAGATAGGCAGGGGAGGCATCTGGAGTTAGCTGCAAACGGGTTCTGGGTTGGAGGATGCCACTTTCCATACGAGAGGCTGTTCCTCATCTGTCTGGAGATCACTGGACCATGCCTAAAGGCTCCATCTCAGTCAAGCTCCACTTCTGTACGGATGACATTTCAATTATACACTGCTCTCCTGGCCACTTGACAACCAGATAGCAACCTTCGGTCCTATACTCCCATTCCGCATGGGCACCATCCATGACTGAGTGGTGTAGTTGGCCACTACAGTACATTGGAAGGACTGGCTCTTCCAAATGTGATATAAACTCATGAAAGAGTTCTCTCCGACCTCTTGTATCCAAGTTTTTTTGGCTAGTACCTCAGCCACCGATCCTCAATAAATCAAAGTATTTTTTCTAATACTTCCCAGTGTCCTCTGTTATTTACAGTATGTGCTTAGACCGCTATCAAGCTTGTTTTAACCCTGTGGCTTGTCAGAATGATGAAATATCTATATCAGTATTATGGAGCCAAACCTTTGATCAGGGGATTTGGGATTATCAAGGATTACAATTTGGAGTAAAAAGTTGATGGCTTGAACTGTTGAAATGTTATGGTTGACAAAACAGATAATGCTCCAGAGCACTATAATTCCCAGATTACATCATATTAGTTTGTGTGTGCCCCTGTGTGTGCACGCGTGTGTGTGCGTGTGAAGGTTAACGTCAGTGCTGTGAGTGATGTCTGTAATAAGGAAGGTGATTTGATTACAGGATCCTGATTGAAAGCCCTTGATTTATTTTAGTTATGCATCTAAGAAATATTGCTCCAGAGAAGACTCACTTAGCAAATAATTCTAATTGGGTAGCAACCCTTTGAAGAAACAGATGATATCTCTTTATTTCACTTATTGCTCAAAAAGACCTCTCGCTGGGCTTATAAATACCCACAGAGATCAAAGTAACCCGTGGAAGAGAGCACGGGAAGATATGGTGCGAGCTCCTCGCTTTTAATGGCTCAGATTAAGGAAATGTGTGAATCCCGACATGTGTGCCCTCTGGGATCGTGGGAAGTAATTGTATTTATTGATTGTCTTAAACAGTCATAATACTCAGTGGGTGAATGCTAATTGCTTAGGACAATAATAGATACAGGCCTGCTAACTATGTTTAATTGCACTATCTGGACGCTATTGAATGCATACGTTGGAGCGAACGTCTCAAGAGAGGGAAGATAAGCTGTTCAGCATGTGTTGTGGCATGTGGCTCAGGTGTGGAATTGCCATAGGGATATGACAAGAAATGCAAATGCACAAGGTTTTGTCCTCCCCAACTGTGTAAGGGTCATCCAAAATCTGGAATAACATTAGCAGACAGTAATAGCAATTGAACCTGCAAAATGCCTTCTCCCCCATCATCAATGCTTTAGGAGATGAGGAAGGTAGGTTTGTCAATGTGCTTCAGGAAGCAAATCAAACACATTACATAAAGCAACATAAAAATGCAGTGTCTTCGGAGGGCACAAGACACGTCTGAAATGGTTCACAGGCTTGCCTGTCATCTTTAGGAGGTGCAGACAGGGCAGGCGGACCCCACTCTCCTCCCCCAGACAGCTCTGGTGTGATGGTGCCCTGTTTCCATGCACATTGCCTCACCACTGTGGATTATACTATAGCTCTCTCACAGCCATCATGATCTTACACAAACAACATTTGTCAGCTCATTTATCAGTGTTCCCTGGTTGTCGTGACTATTCCTGGATCCTTGCCTCAAGGCGAAAATGTATGTCACCTCTGATACTGAAAATAACCCACGACTCCCCTTTGATATTTACACATATCTGCAAATGTCATTGATGATCATAGTGCTTCACTGCGTCACATCTGGCATCTTTCTCTGCCTCATTTTTGCCTTGTTAAACTACGGAATATGTTTTTACTCCAATTATGATGGTGTTTGTACCTTTGGATGCCATTAAAGTAAGTGTTTACATTAAAGATGGAATCCGCATTAGGGGAAACAGCGCCACTGTCCACCCCAGCACCTTTGTTATCATTTTTGTTTTGTGGACAAAATAGAGGTGAGGTGCGTTGAGCAGTGTCGTAAAAAAAACTTGCAGTACATATTCTGCTGTTCTATCTCGAGTGCAATGGTGGGGGGTGGGGGTGGGGGGGGGGGGGGGGGGGGTTGACGACAGTGTTTGTTGTTTGTAGTAACTTCTTTGTTGTTGTAATATCCCAAACAGTGTAGAAGTTTAATCATCAAGGACTCCAGCATTAAAGGTATTGCAATACCTTGTATTACCAGTAGTAGACAATAAGGAAACAATTTGACCGCAGTGGCATTTTCACTGGAAATGTGATGGAAGTCATTTTGGAAAGCTCATTACATTCTTAATTTTTTCGCATTCCAGTTTGGGGTGTTTACTTCAAAAGAAATTGGTTCAAGCAGTTATCTTAGATGTATAAACTCAGACATACTCAGCATTATTATTTTCCTAATACACTGGATCTCTGCTCTATACGAATATTTGGCTGGGAATACGGAAACATCAAATCAATATCAAATCAGATTTTATTGGTCACGTACACATTTCTAGCTCCAACAGTGCAGTAATACCTAACAATACAAACAATACACACAAATCCAAAAAACTAAAATAAAGGAATTAAGAAATATCAGAACGAACAATGTCAGAGTCCGGAATATAAATATATACACTGAGTATACAAAACATAGACTGACCAGGTGAATCCAGGTGAAAGCTATGATCCCTTATTGATGTCACTTGTTAAATCCACTTCAATCAATGTAGAGGAAGGGGAGGAGACAGGTTAAAGAAGGATTTCTAAGCCTTGAGACAATTGAGACATGGATTGTGTATGTGTGCCATTCAGAGGGTGAATGGTCAAGACAAAAGATTTAAGAGCTTTTGAGCGGGGTAAGGTAGTAGGTGCCAGGCACACCGGTTTGTGTCAAGAACTGCAACACTGCTGCCGTTTTCAAGCTCAACAGTTTCCCATGTGTATCCAGAATGGTCTTCTACCCAAAGGACATCCAGCCAACTTGACACAACTGTAGAACGCATTGGAGTCAACATGGGCCAGCATTCCTGTGGAACGCTTTCGACACCTTGTAGAGTCCATGCCCCGACGAATTGAGGCTGTTCTGCAACTCAATATTAGGAAGGTGTTCCTAATGTTTGGTATACTCAGTGTATGTATATGATGGTTTGTAAAGACAGTATGGACAGTACATGAATAGGAAAATGTGTGTACAGCAGTAGTTACAGTATGTAACTACTGCTAGAATACAGTATATACATATGAAGTGCGTAAAACAGTATGTAAACATATTTTAAGTGACCAGTGTTCAATGTCTCTATGTACATAGCGCAGCAGTGTCTAAGGTGCAGGGTAGAGTACTGGCTAGTAACAGTGACTAAGTTCAGGGCAGTGTACTGGGCGGAGGCCGGCTAGTGGTGACTGTTTAACAGTCTGAGATAGAAGCTTTTTTTCAGTCTCTCGGTTCCAGCTTTGATGCACCTGTACTGTCTCCGCCTTCTTGATGGTAGCGGGGTGAACAGGCCGTTGCTCGGGTGGCTGAGGTGACATGAGGATATTAATGGCAGAAATGGGACAATGCATCATACTCTTATTTAGAAGAATGAATTACCACTTTACACAAGTCCCATTATTGATTTGTCACTTTGTTCTCTGAGTTTCTGAGTTTACAGTATATCCTCTCCCTAGTTCAGTTCTATGTGGTGGGGACTGGGGAGTCATGAGCACACGCCCTGTTGTGATGGTTTTTCAGATTTCAGGTTAGCGGCAATTGCTAGAATGTCAAGGGATTAATGTAGGGAAGGAGAGGGGAACACGAGGTGCATTCCAATTACTTCCCAATGCCATTGGCAAGAATATACTTACATTTCTGAGCTCCTCGCCATATTAAAGAGGCACAAATGGAGTGAGCCTCTCTGATCCATTTAAATCATGGTGCTGGTCCAAGTTTTCAAACCATTCATCATAAAACACGAAATATCAGGACACTCGTTCAATCTCATGGAGATTAGGCTGAAGTGGCTATGGAAGTGAACTGGAAAATGACAATGTTTTTTTAATGTGAGCAAAACGCATGCTAAACTTCCTCAATTGACCCATAACAGCATTTATTACAGGCCTGGAGCCAGTAATGAGTAGTGCTATATATTAATGGTGTCACTCATCTCTTCAACCTCGGAATGGGAGGGTTTTCAGTTAGTTTAAAGGGCCAGTTCATGCTACTTCTTGTAAAGGATTCTGTAAAGGACTAACATGTAATGGATTAAATTCCTGCATTAGCTAAATGAGCCTTAGAAACATCTATTTCAAAATCAAAATCAAATCAAATATATTTGTCACATGCCCAGATACAACAGGTGTAGACTTTACTGTGAAATGCTTACTTATGAGCCCTTTCCCAACAATGCAGAGTTAAAAAGTAAGTACAATTTGCTAATTTAAAAAAAGGAAATAGTAACACAATAAAATAACCTGTGTTGTACTACTCGAGAGGTCTCGGGACCACATTTTCCAGTGTCTCGGTCTTGTCTCTGTGTCGAATACATTTGTACTTGGTCTTGACTCGGTCTCCGAAAGTGAGGACTAGTAATTTCTGAGACTTGCCGAGACCAACAGAGTAAAAAACTCAGCTTCCATTCAGTAAGGGCATAAACCGCTTCGCCAGGCCAAATGTATACACTCATTTCTTGAAACATTAATACCTGAACAGTCTTTATATCTATTATAGACATGTTTGCGCAGTGGCGAACCTATTGGACCTAGGCCTTCAGTGTGTGACAGGAAATTGATGCTGAAAGGACAGCAACGGTAATACCAGCGCACTCATGTAGGAGAGTGCACTTTTTGTAAAACACAAAAGGCCAGTGGTGAAGGGGAGGCTATGCGCAGCTATATTTTCAGTGGGCATTGCATATACTCACTTCTTAATCCCCACTGATGCGTATCAAAGTAGTGTAGTGGAGGTATGGGACTTATCAATTATGTAGTACAATAGTAAAATCATGCACAAAATAGCCTACACAATCGCAAAGCACGTGAAATATATTCACATGCGCACTGTTCACATAGCCTAGTTTCAACGGAATATCATCTTCAGGCAGAAAGAGCATGCAGCTCTCAACTGGCAATATATTTCATGAAGCAAGTCTGCAGCAACAGTCTGGCTGTACATGTTTTTGTTTTGTTTTGGTCATTTAGCAGACGCTCTTATCCAGAGCAACTTACAGTTAGTGAGTGCATACATTTTTTCAAACTGGCCCCTGTGGGAATTGAACCCACAACCCTGGCGTTGCAAGCGCCATGCTCTACCAACTGAGCTACAAGGAGGCCTGTACAGGAGCAAAAGTGATTAAAGTTGGCACATCAATATATAAATGTGGGAACGTACTTAATCCCAAACTTGAATAATGGGACATGCACTTTCACTTGTCAGTAAGTGAAAAATGTATTTCATGCTGGCTAATAGGCACTGCCAAGACAGTGTTGATTACTGAGAGCTCAGGATGAGAAGTACCTATAAATAACCCTGATTTAGCTATGGCTATAAGATGCCATTGTCCCAGTCAATATTAAATATAACAAAATTCACAAATTCTACAGCACAAAGGAAGAGTCATATCTTAAGTTTAAAACTAATAATGACTCAATAGTCCATGCTTTCTGGGAACGCTATAAAGTCCAGAAGTTGTGGGCGGAGCTAGAAAGTTGTCTGTCAGAAGTATTACAATGTAAACATACTGTAATGACCCAGCTGGGTCATAAAGTAAAAGAGAGACGGGCACCAGGTGTACAGGCAGAACACAGGTTTATTCCTGAATGGGCTATTGTTCAGGCCACAGCCCACGCCGCTAAACCTCGAACATACACAAATATAACATGTTAAGTCAAGGGTCCCGAACAGAAGAGAGAGAGATGAGACCGTAACCCCTATTTAAGCATTCCAAAACCCTGCGGGATTACCCATCATACCCCCCCCAACCTTTCCATCTGTCCTGGCATATTTAACCCCTGCTAGCACCCATGAGAACGATAACACACCCACGAACACAGAACACAATACTGGGTCGTTAAATAGCCCCCCCCCCTTTCTAAACCCTAGCCCCTAGGGTTACAAAACAAAATCCTTAAAACGACCCGGAGGTCGCATCAGTCTCTTGTGCCTCCCCTTGACTCTCACTGGTGGACCCCCAGAACACTCATCTGCCCCAATGTCATTTCCAGCGCCCTCCGAAGAGGCAGCTCCCGTCCCAGGCTCAGGTTGCGCTAGAGTCTCCTCGCTAGACTGTCCCCGTGTGCTCACATCAGAGTCCTCACTTCCATTCCCTACCGTTTTCCTCCCTCTGTAGGGCGCCAATCGGTCCCGGTGGACCACCACCTTCTTGCTCCGTGGGGGAACCTCCACCCGGTACGTCACCTCCCCCACTCTCTCTATCACCAGGCACAGCCCCACCCAGGCACTGTCCAGCTTTGGGCACCGCCCCTTCTTGCGCGTGGGGTTGTGAAGCCACACGCGTTCTCCCGCTCCAAAGTGCCTCCCCCTAGCGCGTGAGTCATAGTGGCGCTTTTGGCGCATTCCTGCGTTCTCGAGTTGCTCTCTTGCGAAGGTGTGAGCCGCTTCTAACCGGTTCTGCAGACGACGAACATAGTTCGGGCCCCGTCGTCGTTATCAGGAGGGTGGCCAAACGTCAGTTCGGCTGGGGTGCGCAACTCACGACCTAACATTAGTAGCGCTGGGGAGCACGCAGTCGATTCTTGAACAGCTGACCTACATGCCATAAGAATAAACGGTAAGTGGGTGTCCCAATCTCTCTGGTGTTTTGAGGTAACGATAGCCAGCTGTTGTGCTAATGTTCTGTTAAATCTTTCCACCAGCCCATCACTCTGGGGGTGAAGCGGAGTAGTGCGCGTCTTCTCCACGCCTAACCGTCTACACAACTCTGAGAACACCCGTGACTCAAAGTTTCTCCCCTGGTCGCTGTGTATAGACTGTGGCACCCCAAACCGACTGATTATTCCCCCTACCAACGCATCAGCTACTGTTTCTGCCTCCTGGTCTGGGAGAGCGTAAGCCTCTGGCCACTTGGTGAAGTAGTCCATAGCCGTTAGAATCCACCTGTTACCGCTGTCTGTGGTTGGAAACGGTCCAACTATGTCTACCCCCAGTCTCTCCATGGGCTCCCCTACTGGGAATTGTTGTAGGAGGGCGTGTGACTGACCTGGAGGTCCTTTCTTAGCAGCATACTCGTCGCACTGCCTGCAAAAGTCCTCCACATCCCTCCTGTGCCTGGCTCAATAGAAGCTTTTACGTACGCGCTTTAACGTTTTGGAGACCCCAAAATGCCCTGCGCCTACTCCCCCGTGAAGCTGCTGTAACACGCTCCCTTGCAGCCTTTTGGGAACCACTACCTGCCACGTAATTTCTCCAGTAGCTGGCCTTTTCCACCCCCTCTGGAGCACTCCCTCAGCCACTCTAAGGACTGAGAATTTAGCCCACAGTCCTTTGGTGACTGGTGATAGAGGGGCTACTTCCCCCCACGGCGGTCGTCTTCTCTCTTCCACCCACCCCAGCACAGGACGCAGCTCTGCGTCCTCCTCCTGGTGACGCCTCCACTCCCACGTCCACAGCCTCAAGCTCCCGGCACTCTGTCACCCTCAGCTGACTCACCGTGGCGGTGACTCCCTCCTCCATGCACAGTTCCCTCTCTCGCTCCACCCGTTTGGCGCAGTACCCACAGCCGTCCTCAGCACACGGGCGGCGGGACAAGGCGTCTGCATTGCTGTGGTGAAGGCCGGCCCTGTGCTCCACCTGGAAGTCGTAGGGTTGCAGCTCCTCCAACCAGCGGGCGATCTGACCCTCTGGCTCCTTGAAGGAGAGAAGCCACTGCAGGGCGGAGTGATCCGTCCGCACCACAAACGGCAGGCCCCCCAGGTAGTACTTGAAATGGCGTACTGCTGCCACGACAGCCAAAAGCTCTCTCCTTGTCACGCAGTAGCGTTTTTCAGCCTTATCAAAAGTTCTGCTGTAATAAGCTACTACGTCCTCCCCGTCAGAACCACGCTGAGCCAGCACAGCCCCCAAGCCCTCATTGCTTGCGTCGGTGTCCAGGATAAACGGATGGTTCGGGTCTGGTGGGGACAGGACAGGGGCCTCCACCAGGGCACGTTTGAGGGCCTCAAACGCCCGCTGGTGCTCTTCGGTCCACTGAAAAACAGTGTCCTTCTTGAGAAGGTGGTTCAAAGGAGCTGCTATCCCCGCAAACCCTTTCACAAACCTACGATAGTAGGATGCCAGACCCAGGAAGCTCTTAACCTCTTTTTTCCCCCTTGGAACTGGCCACCCCCTCACAGCCTCCACTTTGTCTGGCATCGTGCTGATGCCCTCACCACCCAGCTGATGACCCAGGAACGCCACCTCCCTTTGCATGAAATGGCACTTTTCCGGGTGTAATTTTAGCCCCGCCCCCGAGATCCTCTCCAGCACTCGCCTAAGAGCCCCCAGTGCCCCCTCAAACGATGTGCCGTGCACCAATATGTCGTCTAGGTACACGACACACTCGTCTCTCGGAACCCCCGCCAGCACTCTGTCAATGAGCCTCTCAAAGGTGGCAGGAGCATTACAAAGCCCGAAACACAGCACCTTGAACTGCCAATGGCCCCTATCCGTGGAGAAGGCAGTTTTTTCACGTGCCCCAGGCGAGAGGGGCACCTGCCAGTAGCCACTGCGCAGATCAAGGGAAGAGAACCACGAGGACCCTCTGACGTGGTCTAGCGACTCATCGATCCTCGGTATGGGGTAAGAGTCTTTAGTGGTGACAGAATTTAGGCCCCTGTAGTCCGCACAAAACCTAAGTTTACCCCCTTTCTTAGGCACCATGACGACCGGCGCGGACCATGGGCTATCTGATGGCTCAATGAAATCAGCCCGCAACATGTCAGCAATAGCTGTGGCTGCTGCTTCCCTCTTGGCAAGGGGAATGCGACGGGGCCGAATTTTAATGGGTTGGTTGTCCCCAGTGTCGATGTCGTGCTGAACCAGGTGCGTTTGCCCTACCTCATCTTCCCCCCAAGCGAAGCTATCTTTAAAGTCAAACAGCATCTGCTTTAACTGTCTCTGTTGTCTCTCATCCAGACCTTGACAGTTTTTCAGCCACACAGCCTCAACGGCGTCGATAACTTCCTCCTTCCCCCCGTCGGGCTGATGGGGTGAAGGAGCCAGTGTGTTTTGGGCTACTGGGCTGCCTGTGCTTGCACCATTATGGGGAGTGAAGGTCGTTGCCGCCGGAGACAGCTGCTGGGATGGCACAACGACCAAGGGAGCAGCCGGGACGACCAGTGGAGTTTCGGCAAGCTTGGAGGAAGACGGAGAGACAGCCCTGCCCCCTGCTGGCCCTCCCGAAGGCGACATTCCCACTGTGGGCCCCCACGACAGCCTCAAAGTGCCCGAAGCTAAGTCCAACTGAGCCCCACAGTTTTTCTAAAAGTCCATTCCCAGTATACAGGGGTCCTGTACCGCTGCTACCCACACCGGACACCCCACAGTTCTCCCCCCCACAGTCACAGACAACCGACACTGTAGCTGGACAAGGGTCGCCTCCACCCGCACCCCAACAGGTAGTATGTCTGGTCTCACCAGGGTTACTGTAGAGCCCGTGTCGACCAGGGACAAACATTCCACCCCCTCTACCTTGACGATGACATTGCAGAAGTCCCCAATGGTGGTACGTCCCACCACAACTACCGGACTAGGAAACACGGTGGCAGCTACACCCTGGGGAAGCAGGTCCCCACCTCTTGCCTGCGCTGCTGGGTACCTCTTCTGCTTACTGTGGGTTCGGGAGCGGAGGGGTGGGCCCGCGCTGCCCCCTGCGCGAGAACCCGCTGTCGTTTCCCTGGTGACGGGAGAATCTGCCACACTCCCGCTGAATGTGGCCAGGCTGGCCACAACCCCAGCAGACAATGGAAGTTGAGCTGACACTGCGATGTTGTCTGGAGCCCCTCTCAATGACAAGCGAAGCGGTCTTGACTAACCCGCCCAACTCGTTGACCCACTCTGGTTTGGTGACCCCCGGCACCCCGGCCGCCGCTGCTCTCACCTCTGGTTGACTGGCAACCTCCACTCTCACTCCCTCACCCCAGATCAGCTCCCTCTTCCTGGCTATCTCCACTGCAGCCCGCAGAGATGCTGGGTCCGACATCTGAACATGCTTACCCAGTTCGGTGGGGGAGAGCGCTCTAATAAAACTGTCCCGTGCCAGCTCGTCTTGCACCCCAATCGGCATAGTTGCATAAGCCCGCCTGGACAGGCTCAGAATATCACTTGCCAACGCCTTTAATGATTCCCCCTGAAGTCTCTTTTTGTTACTCAGTTCAATCCGCAGCATGTTGGGCTGTGCATCGCTGCCGAAACGGCCCCCCAATGCCTCCACTAGCGCACCGTAGTCGCCCCTCTCGTCCGGGGCTAGCGTTAGCAGGCATTCCGACGCCTCCTCTGCCAGGCTCAGGGCAAGCTGTAACCCTTTCGTCTCGTCAGACCACCTCCCGGCTCTAGCCAACAACTCGAATTGAGTGAAAAAAACGTCCCATTTACCTTGTCCATTGAACTTTGGAAGTTTAGCCGCTACCGTGGCTAATGGCAATCGGGCGCTGCCATCTCTGTTTACATAAGGAGGCCCAGCCATTTCCGCACGCGGTGACGTCGATATCTCCGTCGCCGTGATGTCTGTTCTGGTCGAGCGGTTTGAAGGAAAACCCGCCCGTTCTGCCATCTTGCTGACTGACAATTTAACTTCCGCCATGTGGCTCTCCAGCTCTTCTACAGCCGTCGTCGCCTGACCCTCCCGACCGGGTACACCCGAGCCCACAATGGACACTTTGTCCGACTCTTCCTTAATTTTCCGCCTCGCCCCGATCATCATGACCGTAGATGCGAGTCACGCTAAAGCTAACCACGGCCTATACTGAAACGCTAACTCGCCTAATCTCGATCTATCCGGTCGTTCGAAAGCACTTCTGACACCAATGTAATGACCCAGCTGGGTCATAAAGTAAAAGAGAGACGGGCACCAGGTGTACAGGCAGAACACAGGTTTATTCCTGAATGGGCTATTGTTCAGGCCACAGCCCACACCGCTAAACCTCGAACATACACAAATATAACATGTTAAGTCAAGGGTCCCGAACAGAAGAGAGAGAGATGAGACCGTAACCCCTGTTTAAGCATTCCAAAACCCAGCGGGATTACCCATCATACCCCCCCAACCTTTCCATCTGTCCTGGCATATTTAACCCCTGCTAGCACCCATGAGAACGATAACACACCCACGAACACAGAACACAATACCGGGTCATTACAATACTTTTAATCCGTTTGTCTGCATATTTCAAGACAATGGCATATGGGGGTGTAGTGAGATACCCAATTGGCGGGACGATTCTCTTCTAATCACTCATCTTGAAAAAAAGTATACAAAAACTTGGAAATCAATCACCAAGTGGCAAACAATAATGCCGGCACTAGGGATGGGGGTGTGAGCATGCAGGTCTGGGCAGATGAGATGTTGTTGTTGTTCATATGTATAAGTTTGTATCTGGAGTGGGAAAATGTAAAATAAAAATAACCTGTGGTTACCTTAGTTACCCCATTGGCTCACTGCAAAAACGTAACCTTTTTCAAACACCATTTTCTTGTTGTCTGCTTGTTTAAGTCAATTACAAAACAACATGTCTAAAGATTACTTTTCAACATTACCTGCTCCCGAGTATTTTCACTACTTAGAAAAACATAATATTGTAGGGCTTCACTCATGACCCTTTCCATGACGGCACTAACATTAGCCACGTGAGTGAGTGCTAGCTAGCTAACAACCAGAACATCAAGTTAGCCAAGACCAACAACACAAACAAATGCTGTACAGCTACAAGTAGTGAGTGGAGTTACAAACAGACTATACTAGCTAAACAAGTTAAATGTCTTAACTGTGATAAAATGTTTTCCACACACATAGCTACGTAAAGCCAACTTGGACACTGTGTCCCCACAATTTCCCACTCTTCCACACCGAATAGCCTGAAGTCACTGGGCTCTTCTCACAGTCCCCAATTCTCTACATGGGAGCATTGCGAACCGTAGGTCGGGATATTTTACCAGGTTACATGTACATTGAACAACACAGTAGCTTTTCTGCATGTTTTGATATTTCTGTACAACAACCAAAAAATCAACAACGAAGAATGTTTGTTTTCCCCAATTTGTGGCCGTGGTCGAGGATAATTCATTCTACATACCGACTCAGAGTATAAGAGCAGCATTATGAGTCATATGTGGCTATATCTATAGACTGTACATGGGTGGCTTTCTTGGAACGGTGATGTATGATGATGCTGTGATAACACAGACTATGATAGGATAAATACTGTTCAGTGTTCCACCACCACGCACCATGTAATTTAATGTCGACACTTGATCGTTAGATAAGTTAAAAATAATAGGAAGCCCACCTTCAATGGGTGCTGAATATGTAATTGACGTGTCTGATCAGACTAATAAGATCCCTTGTGAACTCATCAAAGAACAAGAGGAGATAATGAGTTTATTTTGTAATTTTTTTATCTACGTCCCTGTTGGTTTGATTCTGGAAGGGTTGCGGTAGATGAGCCACTGATAATTGATGCGTTTGAGGTTGAAGTTCCTCTTTTGTTTTGAATCAATGACCTTTAAAAACGTATGATTTACTTTGAAGTAATGAAGCAAATGTATGATAAATTATTTGTCAAATCAGGTGCCTTTGTGTCTACTTTGCCATACAGAAAGGTCTGAACATGTTTTATTTGGCCATATGGCACAGTAAAGTAGGCTAAGTGGGTGAGGTCAGTAATATTAGCTAGTTAGATGTCTCTAAAGGTGTCACATAAGACAGGTTTTACGATCAGTGATTCTGTAAATGAAAAGTTTTTCTCTCAAACCATAGTTCTTCAACCTGCGTATTACTGTGGTTACATAAGAAAATCCCTAGGTTGGTGGGAATGGTGGCGCAACATGTGTTCCATACTTCAGAAATGAATATGGCTGAACGGTTCGTTAAACAAGGAAAAGAGTGCTTTTCCATATTGTTACCTCAACCATGTTGCCTCATTTTGTCTGCATTTTCAAATGCCTTTGAGTGGAAAGAAGTTTATACCATAAACCATGCGGCTTTTGCTTTATTCATTCTCACTCTCACTCTGCAATGTCTGGAGAAAGTCTGTAGGGCCCAGGCCTTTCAAGCCTTCTGAAAATGGAATCTCATTCGAAGGCCCACAGCTCTCTGGTGATGGAGGTTTTTGAACGGAAAGGAATTATGACTTTAAATATGTGTGTTGCGTGCTACTGAGGAAAAATCTGTAAACATGATTCACCCAGTAGAAGCCTCACATTGCTTAAATTGTCTCGCTCCAGCGTTTTTCAAGAGTGGTGCGCACAAGACCATTCCCAAATTTAATGGCATCATCACTCCATAATGCAATTAAAGCTGCAATATGTAACTTTTTGGGCGTCCCAACCAAATTCACATAGAAATGTGAGTTATATATATATATATCTCTCATTCTCATTGAAAGCAAGTCTAAGAAGCGGTAGAGCTGTTCTATGTGCACTATATCTATGCTTCACATTCTTAAGTTTTGTTTTTGCGTCTTTTACTTTCGGTTTTGAACAACAGCTTCAAACAACTTAAAATACAATATGTTTGGTTATGGAAAATATATTTCACAGCGGTTAAGATGGTACAATGATTCTCTACCAGGGTTTCCCAAACTCGCACCCCCTGGGTGCACGTTTTGTTTTTTTCCCTAGCACTACACGGCTGATTCAAATAACCAACTCATCATCAAGTTTGATTATTTGAATCAGCTGTGTAGTGCTAGAGCAAAAATCAAAACGTGAACTCGGGGGGGGGGGGGGGGGGGGGGGGGGGGTAGTCTATATAGTCTATATCAAAGGCAGATATTTAGTTAACATTATACAATGAATGGAGTCACATACAAAGCATATAGCTTAAGTTACAAGCATTAACAAGCATTACCAAGCATTCTTCTAGGCATATAGATCCTAAGGTTAACTTAGAAGACAAAGCATGAACAAAGAGATACCTAGTAGGCCGGAAGCCTAGAAGCCTATGAAATTAGAATTGATCATACAACCTTCCTCCATGGACTGGATACAGGATAAGAGAGAGAACAAAAGCCTTTATATCATCTGAAGGTGTAACCTTTCAACCCAAAACCAACAACCATTGAATAATAAAACGATGCCAAGTTTACAGTAACCTAAACACTCACAGGCCCAGTCTTCACAGGGTGTCACAGCATTTAAAGGCTTGTGTAGGGGCTGAGAACAGTGTAAATAAGAAAGAATTGATGAGAAGACATAATTGAGTAATTCCAAGTTCACAGATACAAGTAACCACAGAGATTATACATCCATATAGATAGCATCAGAGTTATCCTCAGTGAACAAGTAGATACTGTAGATACCAAACATGGATAATATAATATTATTCTATCACTCATTCAATAGTCAGTCCTCTGGATACTGTAACAGAGAGATGCATTTTGGCCCCTTGGAGGGGGAGGGGCTGACTAGTCCTTGGGCATTGTCTTTTGTGCTTTCCTTGTGTTCCTGGACCATTTGCCATGCAACTCCAGGTGTCAGAGAGTACATAAATTAGGGCCGAACCTACAAAATCCCTCTGGAAGAAACAGCCTGCACCACATGAGAGTTCCTTCTTGAGACTTCAGTCCAATTTATGGAACCCAACTTCTAGCCCATGACAACAGGAGTGTCTTCCATGGGAGCGTTGACAATGTGCTTTTGACATGCAAATGTCCCTAGGTATAAATTCCTTCAACCAAGCTCAATAAAACATCATTCTTTGTTAACTGCAGAAAGATTACATTAGTTCAATCAGTTCTCAGCATTTGATGAAATATTATTACAGTCAAGAGTTACTAGTCACTGTTTGGCTTTGTATGTTGGTCAGGTTGGTTGGTCTGGTCAATGGTATCCTCAAAATGTATCAAGTATGAATCAGATGGATATAAAATGGAATGAAAGGCCATTAAATGCATAATTAAAGTTTAACTATTGCAAGTGTTAAATTGTACTTTTCTTTGAGACAGACAGCAAGTTCATTTAAAAAAGCCCCTCCCCTCTGGGAGGAAGTTTTCCTTGAAAATATGAAAACCATATTCATGAAAACAAATCACCCCAAGATCAATTCTTGAGTTTAGATTAATAGAAACAGAACATAATAATAAAATAAAACACATCATGTCAAAAACAAAAAGCAATAAAATGTTTTATATAACAGTAGTGACACACATGTCTATGGGCCCCGTGTAGCTCAGTTGGTAGAGCATGGTGCTTGCAACGCCAGAGTTGTGGGTTTGATTCCCACTGAGGGCCAGTATGGAGAAAGAAAAACTGTAAATTGCTCTGGATTAGTGTGTCTGCAAAATGACTCAAATGTAGTAAGAATTAGTGTCAATCAATATTAGAATTTAAAAAACAAATGGGTTTGGTTGCTAAATAATTTCCATAAAAGCAATTTCAAACTGGTTCTCAACCACCAGAGAGTCTGCAAAGTAAATGTGTTGAAATGCTTTTAGACCCAATCAGGAAGTAGAGACTTAACAGCATCTTTAAACATGGATTAAATGGAATGTGACTAAGTCACTGTTCTGTCTCTGTCTCTATGTAACAAAGGGGGGGGGGGGGGGGGGGGGGGGGGTAGATCAGCTTTAATATTGCAGATAGATTGTGGCTTCCATCAATGAAATTGTCTGTATCATTTCCAATCCCCCATCTATATATAAAATATTATTTTTTCCTTTATTATTTTCCCCTAACCCTACCATCCCTCCCCTAATTGGAGCAAACTAATGGACAACAACACTTATGCTTCTACTTCCAGCTTATACATACTATCTACATTTTAAGGACACAGTATATTTTAAAATAGTTATGTTTTGTTTGTTTTTAGTCCCATCCTTCAGCTACCCTCAACCCCTCCCATCTATCTCTGAAGACCATCCAGTTTTGATTTCTATTTGACATATATTTTTCAACTGTGCTGTTTCACAAAAGTTCTAACCCTATATACATTTTACAGACACAGTATATTTTACATTAGTTATCTTGTTATTTTTAGACCCACCCTTCAGCTCCACTCAACTCAACTATGCTCCTTCTATCAGATTCAAAACACGCCCACTGCTTGTGCAAATCAAATATGAATAATTAAGTAGTTTGTAAACCCATGCTGAGCACCCCCCCCCCCCCCTTGTACAACCACATAAGCCATTTTTGTCTATCATTGTGTGTGACAACAAAGGGAGAGCAGTTACATTTTATGTGGCCACTGCACAAGGGTTGGAATTGTTTCGGCATAACCTAAAGCAAGACATGTTAGCTGTGTGTTAGTTAGCTTGTCAGTATAATTCTTGAGCAAAACGTTGGGTTATTCAAGACAGGACAGAAACATTCAACAAGTATTAAAAATTATCCTATTAAAAATTTCAGAAAAAGTTTCACATCGAGAGCTGAGTTTGGTATTGAAAACCAGCCAGGCCAACGTGATTTCCTTTTACCATGCACATAAAAGGGATGTCGAGCCGAAGCTAAGAAATTCATCCAAGGACTCAGCTTTCCATACTGTCAGTGATTAGCTAAAATGCTAGAAAAATAATCTACATCCATAGGTTGAATCTGTCACGGCCCCTCCTCTGCAGTGCAGGGGCGTTTCATCCTGCAGGCAGAGGAGGGTCGTTAGTGATTGGAGTTGGTGTGATTGGAGCCACCTGGGCTCAGGGTATTTAAAACTGCTTCACTAACCACTCTCTCTCTCTCCCTGCTCCTCCAGGTGTGATCCTGTTTTGTTTGTTCCTTTATAGGTTTACTTAGTTTCCACACAGATTCATGCATCCATGCACCTTACCTACACCCTACATTATGACATTTCCACACCTCATTCCTTTTTCTTTGTTTAAAGTTAATAGTTTTTGGTTTACAATAAAGAACCTTTTGATTGGCCTATACCTGTTGTTCATGTCCCCTCATTTTTGCCACAGGCTATGAGCCGGCCTGTGACAAGTGGGGGCTCGTCTGTAAGTTAAAGTTAATTGTACTGTAGTCTTACCTTAGTATTTTAGTTTACTTTAACATTTTGTCGTAGTTGGTTAAGGTTTTGTCTAGATTGCCTTTGCTTTATTATTGATACGTTTGTTTATTTGTAATTTGGCTTATTTGACTATTGTTTTATAGTCAATTTGGGTTAGTTTAGTACAGATTGCCAATTTTTTTGGTTTGAGGGGATGTTTTGGTTGGGCCAATATTGTTGGAGAGAGCGTTGAGAGCCATGTGTTCTTTTGGTTTAGTTAATTTGGTAGTTAAATTTGGGTAGCAATTCACTCTGGGTTTTTCTGGGTTGTTGTTCAAGTGGGAGTCCTCTACTGTTCAGGCTTATCAGCGAGTGTCAGTAGGAGGCTCGTGGTGTTTTAGGTGGCAGTGAACGTGGGTAGAGCTTTCCTTTTCCCTTACATCGGCTCGGGAGCACCTCCGTGGTTATGGGGGGGGGGGGCTGCCAGTTTCTGGTTGTCTTTTCCACTCCACTGGTTTTGTGTGCATAAAACCCCACCACATGTGACTGCACGAAGACTAGGGCCAGTTAGTTAGTTGTTTTGGAGGATAGTGGGGTGTGGATCTTGTCCTTGAACCCAGACTGGCAGCAGGTGAATTGTGTGTTTTTTTGTTTTGGAGCATTTGTAATGGTTGTATTGGTTGAGCAAAATGTGGTTTTGTTCAAGCTCCTTCAGAGGTAGCCTTAGAGTTGTGTACTAAGGGGCAGTTAATTGAAATTGCTGAACATTATCAGATTGAGATAGTTGTTAAAAAAATTAAAGAGACTGTTAAGCAGGGTCTTATGGAAATAGGTGTTTTTTTCGGGTCAATCTGCTAGTAGTGAGGGTACAAGTTTTCAGTCTTTCATTAACTTTTGCGCAGCAGAGGGAGCTGTTGTATATGCAGTTGGAGATAGAGCGATTGAGAAATGCTAATAGACCAGAGGGACTACCACAGTTTGATGTTTCACGGAATCTTTGTTTGTTGCCTAAATTTGATGAGTCAGATCCAGACACATACTTTGCTTTATTTGAGCGTATTGCGGAAGCTAGAGCTTGGTCAGATTTGGACATGACTATGTTGTTGCAATGTGTACTTACAGGTAAAGCACGTGAGGCTTTTGTAGCACTGAGTGTAGCTGACAGTAAAGTGTATGATAATGTTAAATCAGCAGTTCTGAAGGTCTACGAGCTTGTGCCAGAGGCATATCGTCAACGTTTTCGTTACAGGAAAAAGTTGGATTCACAAACCTACAGTGGGGAAAAAAGTATTTAGTCAGCCACCAATTGTGCATGTTCTCCCACGTAAAAAGATGAGAGGCCTGTAATTTTCATCATAGGTACACGTCAACTATGACAGACAAAATGAGAGAAAAAAATCCAGAAAATCACATTGTAGGATTTTTAATGAATTTATTTGCAAATTATGGTGGAAAATAAGTATTTGGTCACCTACAAACAAGCAAGATTTCTGGCTCTCACAGACCTGTAACTTCTTTAAGAGGCTCCTCTGTCCTCCACTAGTTACCTGTATTAATGGCACCTGTTTGAACTTGTTATCAGTATAAAAGACACCTGTCCACAACCTCAAACAGTCACACTCCAAACTCCACTATGGCCAAGACCAAAGAGCTGTCAAAGGACACCAGAAACAAAATTGTAGACCTGCACCAGGCTGGGAAGACTAAATCTGCAATAGGTAAGCAGCTTGGTTTGAAGAAATCAACTGTGGGAGCAATTATTAGGAAATGGAAGACATACAAGACCACTGATAATCTCCCTCGATCTGGGGCTCCACGCAAGATCTCACCCCGTGGGGTCAAAATGATCACAAGAACGGTGAGCAAAAATCCCAGAACCACACGGGGGGACCTAGTGAATGACCTGCAGAGAGCTGGGACCAAAGTAACAAAGCCTACCATCAGTAACACACTACGCCGCCAGGGACTCAAATCCTGCAGTGCAGACGTGTCCCCCTGCTTAAGCAAGTACATGTCCAGGCCCGTCTGAAGTTTGCTAGAGTGCATTTGGATGATCCAGAAGAGGATTGGGAGAATGTCATATGGTCAGATGAAACCAAAATAGAACTTTTTGGTAAAAACTCAACTCGTCGTGTTTGGAGGACAAAGAATGCTGAGTTGCATCCAAAGAACACCATACCTACTGTGAAGCATGGGGGTGGAAACATCATGCTTTGGGGCTGTTTTTCTGCAAAGGGACCAGGACGACTGATCCGTGTAAAGGAAAGAATGAATGGGGCCATGTATCGTGAGATTTTGAGTGAAAACCTCCTTCCATCAGCAAGGGCATTGAAGATGAAACGTGGCTGGGTCTTTCAGCATGACAATGATCCCAAACACACCGCCCAGGCAACGAAGGAGTGGCTTCGTAAGAAGCATTTCAAGGTCCTGGAGTGGCCTAGCCAGTCTCCAGATCTCAACCCCATAGAAAATCTTTGGAGGGAGTTGAAAGTCCGTGTTGCCCAGCGACAGCCCCAAAACATCACTGCTCTAGAGGAGATCTGCTTGGAGGAATGGGCCAAAATACCAGCAACAGTGTGTGAAAACCTTGTGAAGACTTACAGAAAACGTTTGACCTGTGTCATTGCCAACAAAGGGTATATAACAAAGTATTGAGAAACTTTTGTTATTGACCAAATACTTATTTTCCACCATAATTTGCAAATACATTCATTAAAAATCCTACAATGTGATTTTCTGGATTTTTTTTCTTCTAATTTTGTCTGTCATAGTTGACGTGTACCTATGATGAAAATTACAGGCCTCTCATCTTTTTAAGTGGGAGAACTTGCACAATTGGTGGCTGACTAAATACTTTTTTCCCCACTGTATTCTGAGTTTGTTTGTGATTTGACTTCTGCGTTTAATCGTTGGTGTACAGCTTCTGAAGTTAGTACTTTTGAGGGTCTGTCTAATTTGATTGTGTTAGAACAGTTCAAAAATTCTGTGTCTGACCAGGTTGCTACATACATGAATGAACGTAAAGTTAAGTCTCCAAGTGATGCAGCAGTCCTTGCAGATGAGTACAGGCTAACACATAAGCCATTTTGAGTCAAACAGTGACATGTACCATAAAAATAACTTTACTTCTAGGAATAGTAGGTCACCATATTTTGGAGCTTCTTTTCAAAGGCCTCAGCAGAAGTTTGGGTCTGGAGGACTTAAAGCACCGGTTAATGCTAATACCTGTCGCTACTGTTTAGTTGAAGGACATTGGAAGAAAGATTGTCCTCTACTTAAATCAAAAAACTCAGGTCACGTTAGACCTGCTGTGATGGCAGCTCCTGTTACAGCCTCTGACCACCAGAATGAGTTTTTTCAGCCACTAGTTGAGTTTGATTCTCAGTCTTCCCACAGTGATTTTTCAGGCTTTATTTCAGATGGTGTAGTGTCCCTGGTAGATGGCAACCAAAATGTTTCAATCAAGATCTTAAGATACACTGGCGCTTTAGATACTTTTATTTTGGAATCTGTGTTGCCATTCTCTAAGGAGTCTGATACTGGCAGATGTGTAATGGTACGTGGTATGGGTTTAGTTCCATTCTCCTCTCCTTTACATGAAGTTACCCTAAAATGTGGTCTGGTAGAGGGTGATGTAGATGTTGGGGTTAGACCCCAGTTGCCAGTAGAGGGAGTACACATGATTTTTGGGAATGACTTGGCGGGTAGTAAGGTGTGGGCAGATGGCAAATTAAACATCCTTATGAAGCAACCTTCAGTGTCCCCAGCAAGGGTATCTCCAGATCTCAACTGTGTCTCCTAAGGTATTTCCAGTTTGTGCTGTTACCTGCGCTGCCTCTCGTAATAATGTTGAGAGTAAGCCAGAAAGTCTTGAGTTGCCAGTCAAACTCCAGACAGAACAGTTGACTAGTTCTAGAGATTCATTGATAGCTGAGCAAAAGGCCGATACTACCTTGGCTGATCTGTTTGATAAAGTTGTTCCTGATTCAGTGGTGAGGAATAGTGCTCAGTGTTATTTTCTTCTTGATGGGCTGTTGGTCAGGAAATGGGTTCCACACTATGATCAGGGTCTAGGAGAACCAGTCTTTCAAATAGTTGTACCTACTACTTCGCGAAATAAAGTGTTGCAAACTTCACATGATGTGGCAGGTCATATGGGTGTTCGTAAAACTTATGGTATACTCCGTAATTTTTTTCTGGCCACGTTTAAAGCGGGATGTAGCTCAGTTTATTAAAACTTGTGATACGTGTCAGCGTGCAAGCCAAACCAGGTTTTGAAGCCAGCACCTTTGTATCCAATACCAGCCGTAGGGCAACCTTTTGAGCATCTTATTATCGATTGTGTTGGGCCTTTACCACGGTCCAAGTCAGGTCATAGCTACTTATTAACTGTTATGTGTCAAGCAACTAGATATCCGGCAGCTTTTTCCTTGCGTACCATAACTTCAAAATCAGTAGTTAAAGTGTTAACTCAATTTATTTCAACATTTGGGATTCCAAAAATCATCCAGTCAGATCAGATCAACTTTACCTCTATGGTATTATTTTATGTATCATTAAGGCACATGTAGGGAGATGCCAAAGGTAAAATATAATAAACATGTTTGATATTTTATAATCCAGATACATGCTTAAATAAGGAATATAGACATGTAGTATATGCTGTGTTTTAAATGAATGCATGTGTTCTTTCACAGAGGCTCTCAACAGTGTGCATTACATTAGTTCTTTTTTAAGAAGGGGCCTAAGCCACGCAGCCAATAGAATGATAGAATGAGAGGCTTCCTATAGAAAAAAGCATTCATGACCTTTTGGAGTGGACATTGTGTGACAGCTGGACGTTGAAAAAGAAGGGTGGTGCAGAACTAAAATAAGTTAGGAATGTACGCATGTTTGTTCATTTGTGTGTATATAAGAGATCTCTAAGCCAGAGAGAGACAGTTGTTCCATGGAGCAAGCTCGGCTTTGTTATGCAATAAAGTCTAATTCTTGGATTCACAAGCTCCGGTGTCTTGAGAGATATTTTTGAGTTGATTATATATTAGTCAAATATTTCTACCACATAATTGGCGAGCTTGGCCAGGAGTTGAAAAATAGGGACAAGAGACGGTATACATCTGCAGTTGTGAAACGGCTTGGACGGACCATACAAACAAAAGCGGCCGCTTTTAAAAGGTAAGCCAAGTTCTTACTTATATAGTATAACGTTTGTGTGGTCCGATCCGGGGCTCGGCAACATCTAAAGAAATACCAAGTAGGTCTCTCCAAATTTAAGAACCAGAAAATTAAAAACTAGGAGCTTTTGAATTTAAGAATATATGTCGCTGTCGTTTGTCTGAACCGTCTGTTCAATTGATTTGATTCATTTGATTCATTTGATTCATCTTGCTGATCGCTCTGTCTGGGTCATTTCGACACGGGCGGCTGTCCAGCTGGTTGAGCGATCAGACAATAACATGTTAAATCCTGTGGATACCGCTTTGGAGAGCTAAAATTAGCACTCCAGAGGTCTGAACGGGCAGGTGGCTAGCTAAATTTGGGACCTACAGATACCGCTTTAGACGTGTTGTGGAAGTGAATCGTCTTGAGGACTGCTTAGGTAGGCAGAAATCCTGTGTAATACCTCTCCTTTTTCTGTGTTGAGGAAGTGTAACAGAAAAAATAGGGCAGAATTTACAGGTCGCTTAGGAAAGCGTAGTAGAAGTCCAGGTGTGTAGAGGAAGTGTAACACCTGGGCTAAATAAATAGAAATCCTGTGGATACCGCTTTGGAGAGCTAAAATTAGCACTCCAGATGTCTGAACGGGCAGGTAGGGCATCATCCTGTGTTGTGGTGATGCCAAAATTAGGTAGGGTCGATCAGGTAAAAAAAGTTAGGTCATCCGGCGTAGGTGACACCATAAATTGGAGTAACACCGGTCATCCTGAGTAGGTGAACGGGTTAAATAGCTACAAGGGCTTCAAAAATTTGATAAAGTGTTAAATAGGGTAGGTCTGCTCATCTTGTGCGAGTGAGTGGTTTGCTTGGGCGGCTGTGAGTCATTCAACTGTCTGATTCATTTGGGCACAAGTGGCTGCTCATCTGTGTGAGTTAGAATAATAAGAAATCCTGCAAGTAAATAGCCTTTCTGTAAGGAAAGGAAATATATTTGAGGTTGTTTGAAGCTTCTGTCTGATGGAGAAAGGGCGTGCCCAATCTCACATTAGGAAAGAGAAGAATAAATGGTGCGTGGATATTCATTGACCAACTGAGTGTAGAAAATTCACATTACCAGGAGGGGTAGAATAAAACCTGTTGGAGGAACAGGTCACGTGTACCGGTGTGGTCATATGACGTCTGTGAATTGTAGAATGATAATGTATTTTCGTTACGTGAACTAGGGGATGCAAGGAGCTTTGGCTATTATGCTGAGTGAATAGCACCAATTTATAGTGAGTTCTAGATTTGTTGAATAAACAAACTTATATTTAAAACTAAAGTAATGCAATAGGCTACAATTATAACATTATCAGAAAAAGGCACTATACGCTCATCTGTGGTCCTCTGTGGCTCAGTTGGTGGAGCACGGTGCTTGCAACGCCATGGTTGGGTGTTTGATTCCCAAGGGGGGCTAGTATAAGTATAATAATGTATGAGCCCACTAATTGTGCGTCGCTTGGAATAAGAGCATCTGCTAAATGACTAAAATGTTAACGGAGAGGAGAGTACGTGGTAGTAATTTTTAGTCATTGAATAAGGTTTTGCTAGATTAAACGAGTGACAATGGTGGAATATGTCTATAAATAAATTGGATTGTGATAAATGGATGATTTCAATATATGATGGTAAACTACAGCAAGTGTTTGGTGTTACTTGTAGCTTACTTAGAAAGGATAGATTAATAGATCTCATTCATTCTGTAATGGCGGGGTGATGGTTTAATTGCGTGGCTATGATTTTAGTTGATTACAAGAGAATAAGGATATAGTTTACGACGCATGGAGAAGTGTATGTCTTTTATGGTAATAGATCAACTGAACCAAACATGACGTTACTATGGAAATTTAGCATGATTAATGTTGTTAAGTTCGTTTTTAAACCCTATGATAGAGGTAAATGCAGAACGCTGTTTGAAAGTGTGTTTTATTAGGTCTGCTAGGAAAAATGGAAGAATTTCCATTTTTGTCTGTGGGTGTTAAACATTGGAGCTTGCTGAAACGTGAGAGCGCTATAAGGGACATTATGGGTTAAGTTAGGTTTACAAGGATCGCGTATTTTGTAGGAAGTCGTAGAAGGTTGAATATTATCGGCAGGAAATTGCTAGCTAGTTAGCGGTGAGAGCTAGTGCGGTTTTCGTTGGGTGACGTCACTTGCTCAATGAACTGGAAGTAGATGCTTTGTGTGGCATTAGTGGAGCGACGGGTAACGGTGCTTCGATGGTGAATGTTGTCAATGTGTGCAGATGGTCCGTGGTTCGAATCCAGTAGGGGACATAAAGCAAATCTTTTACATTGATGTTATTGATGTGAATTACTGGTTTCATTGATAACATTATAGGAAAGATGTTGTCCTACCAATCCATGTCGGATAGGATAACATAGTAATTAAAATTGCATATTGGTGAATTGGATGTTTTATTGGTTTTTACTATAAATATAAAATAATTTGTCATCTGTTGAGGTACCATTATGAGGGAAATTAGCGGTAGAGTATGATAGATATTGTAGAGGGTTTAAAAAATAAGTTAATTGGGTGATGAGACAGGTTGACTTGATGTTGAATGGGATTGTTTAATAGAAGTAATTATTTCTACTTAGGAGAATGAGAATATGTTATTAGGTAGTATTGCTTTGTGGAGACGATTTACTAATAAAGAACATGTCTCGATAGTTGAATAAGGAACGATATTTGATAATTGATCATTTTATTATGACATTATATAGTTTGTTTAAACAGCAGTGAGTTATGATGATGTTTTATTACTTCAGATAACGATAATTTGTTTATAGTACGTTGAACCTTGGGAGGTAGTTGTTGCTGTTGGCTTGATGGATTAAGTAGACATCTTTTTATGGGTTTTGGATTATGTTTATATTTTAGAGAAGAAAAAAAAGAGAACATCAATGCAACAGTTTGCGACGTTTAAATTACTAAAATGGGGTTATAGGTTTATAGTGGAAGGTGTAGTTAACATAATAAAACGTGTTATTATCTAGTGTCTTCTAAGTGGGAGTTTCTTTTAAGGGTTGATGGGAGTCTCCTATAATATCATGTTAGGGGTAAGGTAGGACACGACGTATCAAACAATTTTAAATTGATGCTGGGGTTAATGATTGTTGATGAGATAGGACTGGGGATATATGTATGATGTTTTGTGTGTAATTACTATCTTTGGATTGTTGATTATATGTTAACGACATGTATACTTTCTCTTCCAGGAACATGGGGATTTCTTTATTGGGAGGTTAAAAAAGTCTGTAGGCTAGGGTGGAACTAGTGAGTAAAATTAAGAAGTTTTATTTTTAGGTTGTCATAGGGAGCTACCAAAATAAATAAGGCCTGGCCATTTTTGTTTGTTTATTGTTTTACTATATGGTGTTCGAATAACCACAAACAAACTACTTAGTATGAAATGTTAGTTGTATAGGATTTTTATTTCTATTTGGGTTTTTTAGATGGGATGGAAGTGAAATATCTTAAAGGGGCATACACATGTAATTTGGGTTTTATTTACTGAGGGATGAGTAAATATGTGATTTATTTTTGAAAAGAGCTGTACTAAGGACTTACAACATTTATGAAAGGTCTCGATGGTTGTTAGGAGTAGTATACTATTGGATGAAACAATTCATTGAATGATTTCAATGACCTCTGAAATCTGTCCTGGCTTTATAGTGCGACCTGATCACCCGCACTATGAATTCTAGAGGCATGCTGAATTAGGGGGTTAGATAAAATAAGGATAATTGTGAAGAAGTTTATAATTTGGAAAAAATCCTATATATAAATTAGTCGAAACAGGACAAGGATGTAGTGAGAGGGTTAGTCCTGAAGGAGAGGTATTCCTTGAATAGTGTTATGAAATACAGTTAAGTAAAGATATGCTCAAGGGTTGTCATTTTAAGGTTAGTTATTATTTTAGGTTTGATAGGCAATATTGTTTTGTTTTGTTTTTTGTACACATGAATCACGATGTGATGCATGTCTCCAAGGGGGGAAGTTGGGATTACAGAGGTTTTAATGTTTTATTATGGTTTTGTGGGGAAATATGCAAGGTGTATTAAGGATATGAGCAGTAGTAATAATGTGTTATGGGTTAGGTTAAATCATTTTTGTTTTTGTGATAGGAGGCATGGTGTAGAGGTGGTCTGTCTATGAGATAAGTGGACTACAACAAGCTGGAAGCAGGTGTGCTTCATAATCTCAAGGCTTTTCTTGACGGATGAGAGGACATGAGTAGCATACTGTGTCTCACCTAACCTAACAATGTTCTTAAGATTTTCTTTTCATGGGTGAAGATAACTCTGCACAACTGAGTAGGATAATCTGAGTATTTTCTGTGCCCTGGAGACTATGTGATGGCAAAAGACTACAGAAGAAAGAGCTGGAAAGACCCTATGTGGAGGGGCCTGTACCAGGTGTTGTTGGCTACCTTAATGATGGTAAAAGTGGTGGAGACAGATACTTAGATTCATGTTTGGCGCAGTGGCGCAGTGGTCTAAGGCACTGCATCGCAGTGCTAACTGTGCCACTAGAGATTCTGGTTCGAATCCAGGCTCTGTCGCAGCCGGCCGCGACCAGGAGTCTCATGGGCGGCGCACAATTGGCCCAGCGTCGTCCAGGGTAGGGGAGGGAATGGCCGGCAGGGATGTAGCTCAGTTGATAGAGCATGGCGTTTGCAACGCCAGGGTTGTGGGTTCGATTCCCACGGGGGGCCAGTATAAAAAAATATATATATGTATTCACTCAACTGTAAGTCGCTCTGGATAAGAGCGTCTGCTAAATGACTAAAATGTAAATGTAAAATGTAATGTTTCCCACTATAGGAGTGTTCCAACCTCAGCCATTGGGTAGCATTGTTGTCTTTTGTGTGTGTCTGTGATTGTGTCTTTACAGCAGTAACTCTGAGCTTCCCTATGGGTAGGCTGATTGAAGGACACTTTTCACAGACAGATGTCGATAGATTGAGAGGGACTCTGGCTGATCCGGAGACCCTAGTGACGGGGGAAGGTTAACAACTGAAGTGACCATACACATCGTTGTCCAGGTTATACCAACGATGGTACGGATAGAGGGGAGTATCGGGTATCATCTTAACCATTGTACCAGAGTGAGGGAACTGATGATTAAGAGACTTTAAGGACCTTCCAGACCGCCGAGAGATTTCAGACCACCGAGAGAGTCCAGACCTCCAAGACGCACCAGATATCCTTATCATTGATTTCTCTACACTTGACTAGTTACCTGAGAATAAGGGGAATGGAGTACTGATAATAATAAAGAGCAGAAGAACAAGACATAGAAGGGATATAGACAGGATTAGAATGTATATTCTTGCACAGGCAGGAACCATAACTAAAAATACAGGAAGGGATCACTATTAAAATACAAGGTTTAAAATATTATTGGTGTGTGAGAAACCAGCACAAAGAGTATGGGGAAGTCACATGGGGTAGTGTGACCTTAAGATAATGAAAGAAAGAGACAGGTGAATCATAGACATAAGGAGAACAGTCCAAGACTTAGATAAACAATTTGATGTAGTATTTGGTATTAGATTTCCAGGGGGAAGTGTTATTGGAGTAGTTATTCCTTGGGAAAGTGCATTAAACCCTGTATATGTTAGAGCTATACCAAATACAGAAGAAAGGGAATTGAAGGAGCCGTTAAACAATGATTGATATAGATGAGTACAATATATTATATTACAATTAAATAAAGAAAATAGTCTAATATGCACCACATCTCCGTTTAAAGAATTAACAGTAGTTCAAAATCTTCACAGTTACTAGGACTGTGTTATGATTCAACTACAACTTTTGTCATATGAGGAACTCGGACAGACCATATTGGCCAGCAGAATGTTTGTAATATTTAGGAAATCCTAAATATAAACAATTGTATGATCAACCAGGATGAGGAGAGAAGTGTAAGCAATTGTTAGAATAGGAACAAGGAAAGGGAAACACCAGAGTAATGTCAAATAGAGTATGAGCAAAAATATAGGAATGTTACAATAAAACAATTGGGTTATATAATTTGGGAGAATTCAAGGGATAATGTGAAACATAATGATTTGTCATGTAGACAATGTTAATAGGGATGTTTTGGATTGGAAATTAACTCAACTGAACTGTTATGATCTGTCCTTTCCTGAGGTTACTACGGATGGTGTCGTAATGCATTGCAGAGATCATTTGGCCCAGAACGGTGTAAACCTCAATAAAAACCAAACAATTCTCTACTCGGCTGAAGAGGAACAACAAAGGCGTTGAAGACGTTCCTGTCTGAACCATTTCTGCCACGAGACCTGAATCCAGCATCAAATCAAAGCAATCAATTGCCTTCTCTTTTGTGCCTTTTCTTTCAAGAATGTGAGGAAAGAGGTCTATGCAAATGCAACGTTCTTCCTAGTTTGGGTATACTGGGTTGCACATGGACAAAACAGAATGATGGTGGAGGTGTGGCGGTTCAGGTGTGACATTGGAATTGGGACATTGCTATGGGTAATCCAAGATGAACTATGAAGCTATCTGAAGAACATAATGAAGACGGCAGAAGATTGAGTGCCAGTAGAGGAAGGGAGTGTTAGTTGAGGTAGAATGTTGATTAAGGAGGTATTATACACTACTAAATGTATAGTAATTTGGACAATGCATTGAGGGACTGATCTGTTGTAATTCTCGTTATGAGGAAGTTAATGCTAGAATTATTATAATATAAATATACATTCGGCCAGTGTCAATATGTGCCAATGTGAGAGTTTTAACTTTGAATGATGGAACAAAGGTGACTAATTAAGAATTGTCATTCTAAAGTTGTTTTGGGTAATTAATTTGATTATGATTATAAATTATAAGTGGACTGATTGATCTGAATAATGTCGTGGAAATATTTGACTAAGAGACAATTAACTCAAAAATATCTCTCAAGACACCGGAGCTTGTGAATTCAAGAATTAGACTTTATTGCATAACAAAGCCAGAGTTTGCTCCATGAAGCAAACTGCTTGTCCTGGACCGGAGTGCTCCTTTTTATACAGTCACACTGATACAACTGATGGTTACACCTCCCTATGTGAATCAATAGCATCTTTCAGTATCACATGTTGGCTGCTCACGAGGGCTACTTGCGCTTCTCTAAGTGGGGCCACTGTTTCTTTTTAGTGGCATGACTCAAAAAATTATGCACATACGTACGTTAAAGAACAATCACACTCTGTATTGACTATATTCACTATCCAGGCATGCATCTGGAGTACAAAGTATCAATCATGTTCATTCTGTTTCACCATTATCATTTCATAACACATTATAAAACATATCCATTAATACTTAAACATGATTTAAACATTTATCATTTACCATCCTCCCTGGCCCTTGAGATTATGTGCATGTGGCCATGTGTCAGGTCATAGGGTCATAAGCAAAACAAATGATAACACTAGGTCCATTGTTACTCCAATCTCCACACAGCCATCACGAGGAGTTGTATGTACATCACATGTCATAGACATACCCAGAGCAGCTGCAGAGAGTCCATGAAAAACACATAAATGTCTCTGCTCTGTATTAACCTTTCAACTGGTTCTCAATCCATAAACATTTTAAGGCATATAGGTTTTTAATTTTACAACATATCCATGCTTATTACTAATATTATTATTTTACCTTTGCCTTAATGATACATAAAATAATACCATATAATCCCCCCTATGGGACATTCCACCAATGTCCCATCAATACAAAGATTAATCACCCATATCACAAGTATTATAACTATCAAAATAATCAATATCCATATCTAATCAAGTAATTGCCATGTCAACATCACTAAGCATTAATATTAATAAGTTATTCAGATCAGTCAGTCCACTTATAATTTATAATCATAATCAAATTAATTACCCAACACAACTTTAGAATGACAATTCTTAATTAGTCACCTTTGTTCCATCATTCAAAGTTAAAACTCTCACCTTGGCACATATTGATACTGGCTGAATGTATATTTATATTATACTAATTCTAGCATTAACTTCCTCATAACAAGAATTACAACAGATCAGTACCTTAATGCATTGTCCAAATTACTGTAAATTTAGTAGTGTATAATACCTCCTTTATCAACATACTACCTCAACTAACACTCCCTTCCTCTACCGGCACTCAATCTTCCGGCGTCTTCATTATGTTCTTCAGATAGCTTCATAGTTCATCTTGGATTACCCATAGCAATGTCCCAATTCCAATGTCACACCTGAACCGCCACACCTCCACCATCATCCTGTTTTGTCCATGTGCAAACCAGTATACCCAAACTAGGAAGAACGTTGCCTTTGCATATACCTCTTTCCTCACATTCTTGAAAGAAAAAGCACAAAAGAGAAGGCATTTGATTGCTTTGATTTGATGCTGGATTCAGGTCTCCTGGCAGAGGTGGGTCAGACAGGAACGTCTTCAACGCCTTTGTTGTTCCTCTTCAGCCGAGTAGAGGATTTTTGGTTTTTATTGAGGTTTACACCGTTCTGGGCCAAATGATCTCTGCAATGCATTACGACACCATCCGTTGTAACCTCAGGAAAGGACAGATCATAGCAATTCAGTTGAGTTAATTTCCAATCCAAAACATCCCTATTAACATTGTCTACACGACAAATCATTATGTTTCACATTCTCCCTTGAATTCTCCCAAATTATATAACCCAATTGTTTTATTGTAACATTCCTATATTTTTGCTCATACTCTATTTGACATTACTCTGGTGTTTCCCTTTCCTTGTTCCTATTCTAACAATTGCTTACACTTCTCTCTTCTAATAACACATTCCCCTGGAAATCTAACACCAAATACTACATCAAATTGTTTATCAAAGTCTTGGACTGTTTTCCTTATGTCTATGATTCACCTGTCTCTTTCTTTCATTATCTTAAGGTCACACTACCCCATGTGACTTCCCCATACTCTTTGTGCTGGTTTCTCACACACCAATAATATTTTAACCCTTGTATTTTAATAGTGATCCCTTCCTGTATTTTTAGTTATGGTTCCTGCCTGTGCAATAATATACATTCTAATCCTGTCTATATCCCTTCTATGTCTTGTTCTTCTGCTCTTTATTGTTATCAGTACTCCATTCCCCTTATTATCAGGTAACTAGTCAAGTGTAGAGAAATCAATGATAAGGATATCTGGTGCGTCTTGGAGGTCTGGAATCTCTCGGTGGTCTGGAATCTCTCGACGGTCTGGAAGGTCCTTAAAGTCTCTTAATCATCAGTTCCCTCACTCTGGTACAATGGTTAAGATGATACCCGATACTCCCCTCTATCCGTACCATCGTTGGTATAACCTGGACAACGATGTGTATGGTTACTTCAGTTGTTAACCTTCCGTCACTAGGGTCTCCGGATCAGCCAGAGTCCCTCTCAATCTATCGACATCGTCTGTGAAAAGTGTCCCTCAATCAGCCTACCCATAGGGAAGCTCAGAGTTACTGCTGCAAAGACACAAGCACAGACACACACAAAAGACAACAATGCTACCCAATGGCTGAGGTTGGAACACTCCTATAGTGGGAAACATGAATCTAAGTATCTGTCTCCACCACTTTTACCATCATTAAGGTAGCCAACCACACCTGGTACAGGCCCCTCCACATAGGGTCTTTCCAGCTCTTTCTTCTGTAGTCTTTTGCCATCACATAGTCTCCAGGGCACAGAAAATACTCAGATTATCCTACTCAGTTGGGCAGAGTTATCTTCACCCATGAAAAGAAAATCTTAAGAACATTGTTAGGTTAGGTGAGACACAGTATGCTACTTATGTCCTCTCATCCGTCAAGAGAAGCCTTGAGATTATGAAGCACACCTGCTTCCAGCTTGTTGTAGTCCACTTATTTCATGCCTCCTATCACAAAAACAAAAAAGATTTAACCTAACCCATAACACATTATTACTACTGCTCATATCCTTAATACACCTTGCATATTTCCCCACAAAACCATTATAAAACATTAAAACCTCTGTAATCCCAACTTCCCCCCTTGGACACATGCATCACATCGTGATTCATGTGTTCAAAAAACAAAACAACAACAATATTGCCTATTAAACCAAAAATAATAACTAAACTGAAAATGACAACCCTTGAGCATATCTTTACTTAACTGTATTCCATAACACTATTCAAGGAATACTTATCCTTCAGGACTAACTCTCTCACTTCAGCCTTGTCCTGTTTAGACTAATTTATATATAGGATTTTTCCAAATTATAAACTTCTTCCCAATTATCCTTATTTTATCTAACCCCCTAATTCAGCATGCCTCTAGAATTCATAGTGCGGGTGATCAGGTCGCACTATAAAGCCAGGACAGATTTCAGAGGTCATTGAAATCATTCAATGAATTGTTTCATCCTATAGTATACTACTTCTAACAACCATCAAGCCCTTTCATAAATGTTGTAATTCCTTAGTACAGCTCTTTTCAAAATAAATCATACATATTTACTTATCCCTCAGTAAATAAAACCCAAATTACATGCGTATGCCCCTTTAAGATATTTCACTTCCATCCTGTCAAAAAAAAACAAATAGAAATAAAAATCCTATACAACTGTCACGATGTTAGAAATGGTGTGGTGTGGAATCAGGCGCAGAAGCAGAGAGACAGTCCAACAAGACTTTACTGGAGAGTGCAAAAATAAATCCAAAAACAGCCAGAGGCCAAAAGACACACACAGGCGTCAAAACACGAGTGCACAAACACAGGGCGCAAAACTCTCCTCAACCGAGGAGGAAGCTAAATAGCAAATGGCGTGCCGAAACACGGGTCACGCACAAACACCTGACACAAAACAATTACACACAACACTACACTAACAACAAGGAAACTAAATAGGGTGCTTAATGAGACATAACACAAGACAGGTGTGGCTAACAGACAAAACTAATCAAACAGGAAACATGGAGCGGTGGCAGCTAGTACTCCGGAGACGACGACCGGCGAAACCCGCCCGAACAAGGAGGAGGAGCTGCCTCGGCCGAAACCGTGACAGTACCCCCCCCTTGACGAGCCGCGCGCCGCCTCCGGCCTCGGGGACGCCCAGGAGGACGCGGAGCAGGGCGCGTAGGATGACCACGATGGAATTCGGTCATCAGGGACGGATCCAGAATGTCCCTCCTCGGCACCCAGCACCGCTCCTCCGGACCGTACCCCTCCCACTCCACGAGATATTGGAGACCCCCCATCCGGCGTCTCGAATCCAGGATGGTCCGAACAGTGTACGCCGGAGCCCCCTCGATCTCCAACGGGGGCGGAGGAGTCTCCTCAATCTCGAAGTCCTGGAGTGGACCAGCTACCACCGGCCTGAGGAGAGACACATGGAATGAGGGGTTAATATTCTTGTAATCAATAGGTAGTTCTAACCTGTAACACACCTCATTCAATCTCCTCAGGACTTTAAAAGGCCCCACAAACCGCCGACCCAGCTTCCGGCAGGGCAGGCGGAGGGGTAGGTTTCTGGTTGAGAGCCAGACTCGATCTCCAGGTGCGTACACTGGCCCCTCACTGCGGTGTAGGTCGGCGCTCGTCTTTTGTCGACGTATGGCACGCTGCAGATGGACGTGAGCAGCGTTCCACGTCTCCTCCGAGCGCCGTACCCACTCATCCACAGCGGGGGCCTCGATCTGGCTCTCATGCCACGGTGCCAGAACCGGCTGGTACCCTAATACACACTGAAAAGGGGTTCGTCTAGTGGAGGAGTGGCGGAGAGAGTTCTGTGCCATCTCGGCCCAGGGCACATATCTCGCCCATTCCTCCGGCCGGCCCTGACAATATGACCTCAGAAACCTACCCACATCCTGGTTGACTCTTTCGACCTGCCCATTGCTTTCCGGGTGGTAACCCGAGGTAAGGCTCACCGAGACCCCCAAACGTTCCATAAATGCTCTCCAGACTCTGGAGGTAAACTGGGGGCCTCGATCGGACACTATATCCTCGGGTACCCCGTAATGCCGGAAGACGTGAGTGAATAGAGCCTCAGCGGTCTGTAGGGCAGTAGGAAGACCCGGCATGGGAAGGAGACGACAGGCCTTAGAGAACCGATCCACAACGACCAGGATGGTGGTATTCCCCTGTGAGGAGGGAAGATCGGTAACAAAATCCACCGATAGGTGAGACCAGGGTCGTCGTGGAACGGGCAGGGGCTGTAATTTACCCCTGGGCAAGTGTCTGGGTGCCTTACACTGGGCACACACTGAGCAGGAGGAGACATAAACCCTCACATCCCTGGCTAACGTTGGCCACCAGTACTTCGTACTAAGGCAGTGCACTGTCCGACCAATACCCGGATGTCCAGAGGAGGGAGACGTGGGAGCCCAATAAATCAACCGATCCCGGACCTCGAGCGGGACGTACGTCCGACCCACCGGACACTGTGGAGGACTAGGGTCGGTACGTAACGCCCGCTCGATCTCCGCATCGACCTCCCACACCACCGGTGCCACCAGACAAGACTCCGGTAGTATGGGAATGGACTCCACGTACCTCTCCTCCGCGTCATACCGGCGGGACAGAGCATCTGCCTTCCCGTTCTGGGACCCAGGGATGTAAGTGATCTTAAACACAAACCGGGCGAGAAACATAGTCCATCGAGCCTGGCGAGGATTCAGTCTCCTAGCTGCCCGAATGTATTCCAGGTTACGGTGATCGGTCAGAATGAGAAAAGGGTGCTGAGCCCCCTCAAGCCAATGCCTCCACACCTTTAGGGCCTGTACTACGGCTAACAGCTCCCTGTCCCCTACGTCATAATTCCGCTCCGCCGGACTGAGCTTCTTAGAATAAAAAGCACAGGGGCGGAGCTTAGGTGGTGTACCCGAGCGTTGAGATAGAACGGCCCCAATACCGGCCTCAGACGCGTCCACCTCAACTTGGAAAGGTAAAGTGGGATCCGGGTGCGCCAACACCGGAGCCGAGGTAAACAGGTCTTTCAGTCTCCCAAAAGCCCTGTCCGCCTCAGCCGACCACTGCAAGCGCACCGGACCCCCCTTCAGAAGAGACGTAATGGGAGCTGCCACCTGTCCAAAACCCCGGATAAACCTCCGGTAGTAATTCGCAAAACCCAAAAACCGCTGCACCTCTTTAACCGTCGTTGGGGTTTGCCAATTACGCACGGCGGACACTCGGTCCACCTCCATTCTCACCCCTGACGCAGACAACTGGTAACCCAAAAAGGAAACTGACTCCTGAAAGAACAGACATTTCTCAGCCTTGACATACAGGTCATGCTCCAACAGTCTCCTCAATACCCTGCGCACCAGGGCTACATGCTCGGCCCGAGTAGGACTGTACACCAGAATATCATCGATGTACACCACCACTCCCTGCGCCTGCATGTCCCGGAAAATTTCATCTACAAACGATTGGAAGACTGATGGCGCATTCATTAACCCATATGGCATGACGAGATACTCGTAATGGCCGGAGGTAGTACTAAATGCTGTCTTCCACTCATCGCCCTCCCTAATGCGCACCAAATTATATGCGCTCCTGAGGTCCAATTTTGTGAAGAACCGTGCCCCGTGTAATGACTCCGTCATAGTCCCAATCAGCGGAAGTGGATAACTATATTTAACAGTCACCTGATTGAGACCGCGGTAGTCAATACACGGACGCAGACCTCCATCCTTCTTCTTCACAAAAAAGAAGCTCGAGGACGCGGGAGAAGTAGAGGTCCGTATGTATCCCTGTCTCAGAGACTCGGCAATGTAAGTTTCCATTGCCCTTTTCTCCTCCTGTGACAAAGGATACACATGGCTCCGCGGAAGCGCGGCTCCTGTCTGGAGGTCTATCGCACAATCCCCCTGTCTATGAGGTGGCAATCGTGCCGCTCGGGTCTTACTAAACACGAGTGCCAAATCCTCATACTCAGGAGGAATGTGCAGTGCTGACATCTGGTTCGGACTTTCCACCGAGGTCGCCCCTACGGAAACACCCAGACATAACCCCTCACACTGAGCAGACCACCCTTTAAGAGCCTTCTCTCGCCACGAAATAGTAGGATCATGGGTAGTCAACCAGGGAAGCCCCAGTACCACCGGATACGCAGGAGAGTCAATCAGATAGAGTTGAATCATCTCCTCATGACCCCCCTGCGTCATCATCCTAAGTGGCGCTGTGAGCTCCCCAATCCACCCAGATCCTAACGGACGACTATCTAAGGCATGTACGGGGAAAGGCTTATCGACTGGAAGGAGGGGAATCCCTAACTTAACACAGAATTTACGATCTATAAAATTCCCAGCTGCGCCTGAATCGACTAGCGCCTTATGCTGGGAACGAGGTGCAACCTGTGGAAAACAAACAGGTAATGTAAAGTGGACGACAGAAAGCTCTGGGTAAGTAGGGCGCCTACTCACCTGGGAGGACTCCCCACTGTATGGCCTGCCATCTCCCTCCTCAGAGGACCCTCCCCAGCACCTAGCCGCGGTGTGCCCTCCGCGGCCACACCTGGTGCAGGAGACTGCCCCCCTCGGGTTCCTACCTCGTCTCCCTCTAGCGCCAGCCCCTCCAAGCTCCATCGGACTCTGCTCGGAGGCGCTGGAGGGTGGAATGGGAGGCCCCCATCTGGGACGTCCGCGAGTCGTGAGTAGGTTGTCCAGACGAATAGCCATGTCCACAAGCTGGTCGAACGTTAATGTAGCGTCCCTACAAGCTAACTCCCTGCGGACGTCCTCCCTAAGGCTACACCTAAAGTGGTCTATGAGGGCCTTCTCATTCCACCCCGCATCAGCCGCTAGAGTCCGGAACTCCAGCGCAAACTCTTGAACGCTCCTCATCCCCTGTCGGAGGTGGAATAGACGTTCCCCCGCCGCTCTTCCCTCTGGTGGATGGTCAAAGACCGCACGGAAACGGCGGGAGAACTCCGCATAGGTGACTGTGGCGGAGTCTATTCCCCTCCATTCGGCGTTGGCCCACTCCAACGCCTTGCCGGTGAGACAGGAGATGAGGGCGGAAACGCTCTCGTATCCCGAGGGCGCCGGGTGTATGGTAGCCAGGTAGAGCTCCACTTGCAAAAGGAACCCCTGACACCCGGCAGCGGAGCCGTCGTACGCCCTCGGGAGCGAGAGCCGAATTCCACTGGGTTCCGGTAGAGGGGTGGGCTGGTTGTGAAGGAGCGACAGGTGGGGCTGTGGGAACACCGCTGGTCTCCCATCGCCGAAGGGTGTCCATGACGCCCTCCAAAGCGTGCCCGATCCGATTGATGCGATGCTCTTGTCCCAGGAGACGTTCCTCCACGCTGTCGACGTGTGCTCCTGCTGATTCCATATCAGGTGTGTAATTCTGTCACGATGTTAGAAATGGTGTGGTGTGGAATCAGGCGCAGAAGCAGAGAGACAGTCCAACAAGACTTTACTGGAGAGTGCAAAAATAAATCCAAAAACAGCCAGAGGCCAAAAGACGCACACAGGCGTCAAAACACGAGCGCACAAACACAGGGCGCAAAACTCTCCTCAACCGAGGAGGAAGCTAAATAGCAAATGGCGTGCCGAAACACGGGTCACGCACAAACACCTGACACAAAACAATTACACACAACACTACACTAACAACAAGGAAACTAAATAGGGTGCTTAATGAGACATAACACAAGACAGGTGTGGCTAACAGACAAAACTAATCAAACAGGAAACATGGAGCGGTGGCAGCTAGTACTCCGGAGACGACGACCGGCGAAACCCGCCCGAACAAGGAGGAGGAGCTGCCTCGGCCGAAACCGTGACAACAACTAACATTTCATACTAAGTAGTTTGTTTGTGGTTATTTGAACACCATATAGTAAAACAATAAACAAACAAAAATGGCCAGGCCTTATTTATTTTGGTAGCTCCCTATGACAACCTAAAAATAAAACTACTTAATTTTACTAACTAGTTCCACCCTAGCCGACAGACTTTTTTAACCTCCCAATAAAGAAATCCCCATGTTCCTGGAAGAGAAAGTATACATGTCGTTAACATATAATCAACAATCCAAAGATAGTAATTACACACAAAACTTCATACATATCTCCCCAGTCCTATCTCACCCCTAACATAATATTATAGGAGACTCCCATCAATCCTTAAAATAAAACTCCCACTTAGAAGACACTAGATAATAACACATTTTATTAAGTTAACTACACCTTCCACTATAAACCTATAGCCCCTTTTTAGTAATTTAAACGTCGCAAACTGTTGCATTGATGTTTTCTTTTTTTTCTCTAAATATAAACGTATTGTTTCATAATCCAAAACCCGTAAAAAGATGTCCACTTAATCCATCAAGTCAACAGCAACAACTACCTCCCCAGGTTCAACGTACTATAAACAAATTATCGTTATCTGAAGTAATAAAACATCATCATAACTCACTGCTGTTTAAACAAACTATATAATGTCATAATAAAATGATCAATTATCAAATATCGTTCCTTATTCAACTATCGAGACATGTTCTTCATTAGTTAATCGTCTCCACAAAGCAATACTACCTAATAACATATTCTCATTCTCCTAAGTAGAAATAATTACTTCTATTAAACAATCCCTTTCAACATCAAGTCAACCTGTCTCATCACCCAATTAACTTATTTTTTAAACCCTCTACAATATCTATCATACTCTACCGCTAATTTCCCTCATAACGGTACCTCAACAGATGACAAATTATTTTATATTTATAGTAAAAACCAATAAAACATCCAATTCACCAATATGCAATTTCAATTACTATGTTATCCTATCCAACATGGATTGGTACGACAACATCTTTCCTATAATGTTATCAATGAAACCAGTAATTCACATCAATGTAAAAGATTTGCTTTCTGTCCCCTACTGGATTCGAACCACGGACCCTCTGCACACATTGACAACATTCACCATCGAAGCACCGTTACCCGTCGCTCCACCAGTGCCACACAAAGCATCTACTTCCAGTTCATAGAGCAAGTGACATCACCCAACGAAAACCACACTAGCTCTCACCGCTAACTAGCTAGCAATCTCCTGCCGATAACAATAATAATAATAATATGCCATTTAGCAGACGCCTTTATCCAAAGCAACCCACAGTCATAATATTCAATCTCCTATGACTTCCTACAAAATACGCGATCCTTGTACACTTAACGTAACCCATAATATCCCTTATAGCGCTCTCACGTTTCAGCAAGCCCCAATGTCCAACATCCACAGACAAAAATGGAAATTCTTAAATTTTTCCTAGCAGACCTAATAAACCACTTTCAAACAGCGTTCTGCATTTACCTCTATCATAGGGTTTAAAAACGAACTTAACAACATTAACCATCCTAAATTGCCGTAGTAACGTCATGTTTGGTTCAGTTGATCTATTACCATATAAGACATTCACTTCTCCATGCGTCGTAAACTATATCCTATTTCTCCTGTAATCAACTAAAATCATAGCCACACAATTAAACCATCACTCCGCCATTATCAGAATGAATGAATCTATTAATATATCATTTCTAAGTAAGCTACAAGTAACACCAAACACTTGCTATAGTTTACCATCATATATTGAAATCATCCATTTATCACAATCCAATTTATCTATAGACATATTTCACCATTGTCACTCGTTTAATCTAGCAAAAGCTCATTTAATGACTAAAAATTACTACCACGTAGTCTCCTCTCCGTTAACATTTTAGTCCTTTAGCAGATGCTCTTATTCCAAGCGACTCACAATTAGTGTGCTCATACATTATTATACTTATACTAGCCCCCCTTGGGAATCGAACACCCAACCCTGGCTTTTCAAGCACCGTGCTCTACCAACTGAGCTACAGAGGACCACAGATGAGCGTATAGTGCCTTTTTCTGATAATATTATAATTGTACCTATTGCATTACTTTAGTTTAAAATATAAGTTTGTTTATTCAACAAATCTAGAACCCACTATAGCATAATAGCCAAAGCTTCTTGCATCCCCTAATTCACATAACGAAAATACATTATCATTCTAGAATTCAACTATTCGCATACATTACTGATGTCACGCAAACCATAGAATAAAGTAATAACAATTAGAATTTTGTCAAATAAATGTTTTCCATCCAACTATTCAAACTTTCTTTAAATAACTCTTTCAGCTCGATACAGTCAAACAAGTATGACTCTCTTTTTACCGGAAACTAATTCATGGCATTAGTAAAATCTATTCACATCCCAACAATAACTAATAATCCTGACTGTTCCTTCAATCTAAGCAACCCACAACTGTAGCTAAACTATACTTAGAAAACCTAGACTCTGTTCAGCGATGCAGAATCTATGCTTTATCGAAATGACAAGTTAATCCTCTTTTATTCCAATGATAATGGTCAGTAGTTTTAGTATCTGGCACATACCACACTTTATCAGAAAATAGCTTTGAAGGACACAGATCTCACACGCTCAACGTAATCAACTTAGCAGTCAACAAGTCAAACCCCACATTCATTGATTTGGAAAAAGATCTAACGACCTAACCAAATGAATTATATATCTGCTTCTGAAATAATAGATAGTTTATTACAATGCTTAATTCTACCACATGTCCTATGTACTCTCTCCCATTTCCATGTACGTCTACGTGTTTGGGCAAGTCAACACCTATAATTTTATCCAATCCCTCGTATTAAATCACACTCACATAAAATTCATTATATTTCAATTTATTCATATCTACCAAACCATTCATGTTTATAATTATTCTTTATTGCCACAAAACAGTTAATCACCATCTAGTCTCAGCGGAACAAACAACAAATTACCTAAATCCTTTCCCTCAGTCATAGAATCCTCCTAGAATCATATATGCTGGTCACTATTCCCTGATCTTACAAAATTCTATGACAGGCATTGTTGTACGAAACTCCAAGATATAATTTACAAGAAAAGCTTATTATTTCAATGTATTTATAATTATCAAACACACCTCTATATCTCATCATTCAAACTTCAGAGTGCAACTAATTTACATCATTATACCACTCTTGTTCCATATTTATACAATGTTGTTCTTAAACGCCCTTAATTACTTTGTATAACCTACAGGAATATTTTATTCTATCAAAGGGCCCAAATTTGGAATGTTAACCCTATCCTAGTTATTATTTTACTGTAGTCAATTTATCATAATACTGCATCACCTCAAAAGTTTCTAAATATAATGTCAGAAACATACCCTAACAGATTTATCAAAATACAATGCATAGACGTCATATGACCACACCGGTACACGTGACCTGTTCCTCCAACAGGATTTATTCTACCCCTCCTGGTAACGTGAATTTTCTACACTCAGTTGGTCAATGAATATCCACGCACCATTTATTCTTCTCTTTCCTAATATGAGATTGGGCACACCCTTTCTCCATCAGACAGAAGCTTCAAACAACCTCAAATATATTTCCTTTCCTTACAGAAAGGCTATTTACTTGCAGGATTTCTTATTCTCACTCACACAGATGAGCAGCCACTTGTGCCCAAATGAATCAGACAGTTGAATGACTCACAGCCGCCCAAGCAAACCATTCATCATACGAGATGAGCAGACCTACTCTTATTTAACACTTTCTCTATATTTTGAAGCCCTTGTAGCTATTTAACCCGTTCACCTACTCAGGATGACCGGTGTTACTCCAATTTATGGTGTCACCTATGCCGGATGACCTAACTTTTTTACCTGATCGACCCTACCTAATTTTGGCATCACCACAACACAGGATGATTCCCTTCCTGCCCGTTCAGTCCCCTGGAGTGCTAATTTTAGCTCTCCAAAGCGGTATCCACAGGATTTCTATTTATTTAGCCCCCTAGGTATTACACTTCCTCAACACACCTGGACTTCTACTACGCTTTCCTAAGCGACCTGTCAATTCTGCCCTATTTCTTCTGTTACACTTTCTCAACACAGAAAAAGGAGCGGTATTACACAGGATTTCTTCCTACCTAAGCAGTCCTCAAGACGATTCACTCCCCCAACACGTCTAAAGCGGAATCTGCAGGACTTAACATGTTATTGTCTGATCGCTCAACCAGCGGGACAACCACCTGTGTCGAAATGACCCAGACAGAGCGATCAACAAGATGAATCTAATGAATCAAATGAATCAAATAAATTGAACAAACGGTTCAGACAAACAACAGCGACATGTATTCTTAAATTCAAAAGCCCCTAGTCTCTAATTTTCTGGTTCTTAAATTTGGAGAGACCTACTTTGGTATTTCTGCTGCTGATACCGTGCCCCGGATCGGACCACACAAACGTTATACTATATAAGTAAGAACTTGGCTTACCTTTTAAAAGCGGCCGCTTTTGTTTGTATGGTCCGTCCAAGCCGTTTCATAACTGCAGATGTATACCGTCACTGATCCCTATCATCTCCTGGCAAAGGCTCGCCAATTATGTCGTGGAAATATTTGACTAAGAGACAATTAACTCAAAAATATCTCTCAAGACACCGGAGCTTGTGAATTCAAGAATTAGACTTTATTGCATAACAAAGCCAGAGTTTGCTCCATGAAGCAAACTGCTTGTCCTGAACCGGAGTGCTCCTTTTTATACAGTCACACTGATACAACTGATGGTTACACCTCCCTATGTGAATCAATAGCATCTTTCAGTATCACATGTTGGCTGCTCACGAGGGCTACTTGCGCTTCTCTAAGTGGGGCCACTGTGTCTTATTAGTGGCATGACTCAAAAAATTATGCACATACGTACGTTAAAGAACAATCACACTCTGTATTGACTATATTCACTATCCAGGCATGCATCTGGAGTACAAAGTATCAATCATGTGCATTCTGTTTCACCATTATCATTTCATAACACATTATAAAACATATCCATTAATACTTAAACATGATTTAAACATTTATCATTTACCATCCTCCCTGGCCCTTGAGATTATGTGCATGTGGCCATGTGTCAGGTCATAGGGTCATAAGCAAAACAAATGATAACACTAGGTCCATTGTTACTCCAATCTCCACACAGCCATCACGAGGAGTTGTATGTACATCACATGTCATAGACATACCCAGAGCAGCTGCAGAGAGTCCATGAAAAACACATAAATGTCTCTGCTCTGTATTAACCTTTCAACTGGTTCTCAATCCATAAACATTTTAAGGCATATAGGTTTTTAATTTTACAACATATCCATGCTTATTACTAATATTATTATTTTACCTTTGACCTCTCCCTACATTTGCCTTAATGATACATAAAATAATACCATAATAACTCATTAATATTAATGCTTAGTGATGTTGACATGGCAATTACTTGATTAGATATGGATATTGATTATTTTGATTGTTATAATACTTGTGATATGGGTGAAAAAGGTTATGTAAGCTAAAGATATTGACACCATTCTTAAACATGTCCTAGATATTATTGTTAAGACAAAGTTGCATATGTTGATGTGATAGGATACTAACACATATATGGGAAAGGCTATAACTAAACAGAAGTGGGGAGCATTGTTTATAAAGAGATACACCCAGTTCAGGGAGCGCCATGACAGTAGGTAAATAAATATGGGACATTTTGGGAATTTGGGAATCCTGAATGTTTTTTAATGGAGTTGTTCCTGGGGGTGGATGGGCTTGCCATGGTTACAAAGCCCAACAGGAAAATGTGGAGGTTAATTTAGAGGAAAACCTTCTAGACTTGTAATCAATACCTGACTGGGCTATGGGTCCTCATCAGGATGGGTCAAGTAATGAGGAAGATATATTGGTTTAAATATATGCACGTAAAATGTAGCCACATAAGGCAAGGTTAGAAATAAGGAAATGCACATGCTTATATTCATTTTTACAATTAATCTTTGTATTGTTGGGACATTGTTGGAATGTCCCATAGGGGGGATTATATGGTATTATTTTATGTATCATTAAGGCACATGTAGGGAGATGCCAAAGGTAAAATATAATAAACATGTTTGATATTTTATAATCCAGATACATGCTTAAATAAGGAATATAGACATGTAGTATATGCTGTGTTTTAAATGAATGCATGTGTTCTTTCACAGAGGCTCTCAACAGTGTGCATTACATTAGTTCTTTTTTAAGAAGGGGCCTAAGCCACGCAGCCAATAGAATGATAGAATGAGAGGCTTCCTATAGAAAAAAGCATTCATGACCTTTTGGAGTGGACATTGTGTGACAGCTGGACGTTGAAAAAGAAGGGTGGTGCAGAACTAAAATAAGTTAGGAATGTACGCATGTTTGTTCATTTGTGTGTATATAAGAGATCTCTAAGCCAGAGAGAGACAGTTGTTCCATGGAGCAAGCTCGGCTTTGTTATGCAATAAAGTCTAATTCTTGGATTCACAAGCTCCGGTGTCTTGAAAGATATTTTTGAGTTGATTATATATTAGTCAAATATTTCTACCACACCTCCCATTTATTTGCTCAGGTTCTCAAACAGCTTAAAGTTAAACACAACAAGTCTACTGCGTTCCATGCCCAGAGCCAGGGAGCTTTGGAATGTTTTCATCAAACTTTAAAATCCTTGCTTCGTGCATATTGTACAGAACTGTCTGCAGATTGGGAGGAGGGGTTACCTTGGCTGTTACTAGCTGCTCGTGAAGTAGTGCAGGAAAGCACAGGGTTTAGCCCAAATTAGTGTTTGGTCATAAGGTGCGTGGGCCTTTAGCAGTACTGCAGGATGGTTGTTTACCTGAAGAACCACCTCGGAACCTTATTGACTATGTAAATGGTTTTAGGCTGAAGTTGTATAGGGCTGGTGATCTGGCGAAAGAAAAACGAATATGTTCTCAACAGAAAATGAAACTGAAATATGACGGACAGGCTGAGCTCCGTGAGTTTAGTTCCGGTGATCGTGTACTTGCTCTTTTGCCTCTTGTAAGTTCACCTTTTCAGGCAAAATACTGTGGTCCTTTCACTGTGTTGCGCAAAGTGTCAGATTTGAACTATCTTATTGAAACCCCTGGTCATAGGAAGTCCTCTAAATTATGCCATGTGAACCTGTTAAAATGTTATCACTCCCGTGATCTAAGCAAAGTGGAAGGCACTCCAGCGGTGAGGTCAGCGTTGACTGCTGTTCCAGTCACTACATTTTGTGGCTTTAACTTTGGAGGGGGGAGAAGAGGAGGTAGTTAAGGTTTTGGATGAGGTCTTACAAGGTCGGTTGAAAAACTCCCAGACTTTGCAAAACCTTGGGGTTTTGGTAGATCATTTAGACTCTTAGAAACATGATGAATTGGTAGCTCTTATTAGAAGGTACCCTGTTGTTTTCTGACACTATCGAAAACCCATTTAATTGAGCATGACATAGATATCGGAGATGCTAAGCCTATTAAACAGAGATTTTATCGTGTATCTCAGGAGAAGAGACTGCAGTTGGAAACAGAGGTGCAGTATATGTTGGACAATGGTATTGCGGAGCCATGTTGTTCAAATTGGGCTTCACCCTGTCTTCTGGTCAAGAAGTCTGATTCCACTTTTAGACCTTGCACTGATTATAGAAAAGTTAACAATGTTACTAAAGCAGACCTTTACCCTCTTCCTAGGATGGAGGACTGTATTGATCAAGTTGGGTCGGCAAAGTATGTTAGCAAATTTGATCTCTTAAAGGGATATTGGCAAGTACCCCTTACCAAAAGAGCTTGTGAGATTGCTGCCTTTATAACTCCATCTGGTTTGTTCTCTTATACAGTGATGCCTTTCGGCTTGCGGAATGCTCCAGCCACCTTCCAGAGGCTGATGAATCGGGTGGTCTCAGGTCTGGAAGGGTGTGCCGTGTATTTGGATGACGTGGTCGTATACTCAGACTCTTGGGAGGAGCATGTCTGTAGAGTGCAAGCCCTGTTCGAAAGACTGGTGTGGGCCAGGTTGACTATCAATTTGGCAAAGTGTGAGTTTGCTAAAGCTACAGTCACATACCTAGGCAAGGTTGTGGGTCAGGGTGTTGTCTGTCCCGTGGAAGCCAAGGTTCAGGCTGTGAAGCAGTTCCCACAGCCCTCCACAAAGAAAGAACTGATGCGCTTCCTGGGAATGGCGGGGTACTACCGTGCTTTCTGTAAACTTTTTGGTAGTGTCCCCCCTGACCAATCTGTTGAAGGCTGAATTTATCTGGTCCACCCAGTGTCAAGAGGCATTTGATGCAGTTAAGGCTCTATTGTGTTTGGCACCCGTGTTGGCAGCACCAAATTTTGGGAAACCTTTCAAATTGCAGGTAGATGCCAGTCAAATTGGGGCTGTGCTTCTCCAGGAAAATGATGACAACGTTGAGTGTCCAGTCAGTTTCTTTTCCCGGAAATTTAATAAGTATCAGCAAAACTATTCTGTAATTGAAAAAGGAGGCTTTAGGTCTCATTTGGGCTTTACAGCACTTCGAGGTCTATGTTGGTTCTGGTTTAACCCCTGTAACTGTGTTTACTGACCACAACCCACTTATTTTTCTGAAGTCCCTGCAAATTCCAAACCAGTGCCTGATGCGTTGGGCTTTGTTCTTGCAACCATTCAACCTCGATATTAGACACATTAGTGGTAAGGATAATATCATTGCTGATGCTCTGTCCCGTGCTCCTTTAGCCTAGTTTGTATTTTCTCTCTGCTTAAATTGCTCCCCAGGTACCAGGGTTGCTGAGTTTGAGGACGGACAGTCAGCTAGGGGACACAGGGCTACTGTTAAAAGCCGGGACTGGTATCAGTTTTTTTGTTTTTTGGGAGGAATTTTGGATTGTTTTAAATATATTGGGTTGTAATTTGGGTTGAGGGTGGGACCCTCATTTTCAGGAGGGGGGTGTCACGGCCCCTCTGCAGTGCAGGGGCAGTTCCTCGTGCAGGCAGAGGAGGGTCGTTAGTGATTGGAGTTGGTGTGTTTGGAGCCACCTGGGCTCAGGGTATTTAAAACTGCTTCACTAACCACTCTCTCTCTCCCTGCTCCTCCAGGTATGATCCTGTTTGGTTTGTTCCTTTATAGGTTTACTTAGTTTCCACTCAGTCATGTTCACACAGATTCATGCATCCATGCACCTTACCTACACCCTACATTATGACATTTCCACACCTCATTCCTTTTTCTTTGTTTAAAGTTAATAGTTTTTGGTTTACAATAAAGAACCTTTTGATTGGCCTATACCTGTTGTTCATGTCCCCTCATTTTTGCCACAGGCTATGAGCCGGCCTGTGACAAATCATAAAAAGTTAAAATCTGAAATTGAATCAGTCGGAAATGTCATATTTTCTGTGAAAGGGAAAAGAGTAAATCATCATAACAACAAGCAAATAAATGTAAACATAGGAAAATCCTATCAATTACCTTAGACCATCCTCTGTACCTTATCAATAAACAGCCACCCAGCCAGCCACTGGCTAGCAGAGGGGTGGGACAAAACTCATAACTCACACCATCACATATCAGATGGACTTGGCCATATCCACAACACGCATAGCAATAGAGCTCCAGGCAACTGCATTTTGAGTTTAAAACATTGGGGTAGAGTCTGCACCATTTCTCAAGTCAGGATATTTATCAAAGAGGGTTTGCAGGATAATTTGCTCTATAACTACCCGCTCACACCATGCATTGAGAGGATGTCTATACATTGTAATTGCTAAAGTTGAAACCTGTCCTATGCGCAACCAAGACAACCGCAGCATAATAAACTCCCACGTTTCCCAAAAAACACTGCGGTCTGTCCAATGATCACATTGCCGGTTAAAACGTGCTATTCATGTTAGAAAACAAGGAACACTTCACAAATTAGAGTGTCAATTAATAGGAAAGCTCTGTAGCTTGGCCGGTCTGGTTGCTGGAGAGGCACGGAAACGGCCACCACCAGGTAGGCTACAGACTAGTCCTATTCAAGTCTAAATAATTTATGAAAGAAAGGTGAATTCCCAACTCCAGGGTTACAACACTTCGATGTTAGTTGATGCATCCTGTGAGGCAGTACATTGACTGGAATGGTAAGAGTCTTCACCTTAGCTGAAATCCCAACAAGTCTTCACGACATGTCCTGCTCGTTTGCAGTGAGTGCACTGTTTAGTGTGCTGTTTAGGGATAACATACAGTAGTTAGATGCAACGTAACATGCCTTGTTAGGATATCCTGTTCTAGATTCAATATTAGTGGCCCATGTAACAATTCCTTGGAATGTGTTATCGACAGGACTTTTTTGAACGCTTCTCCTCAGAGTTCCGAAATGCATATGCAGTATTTTCATTCAATACCCTGTTTTGGTGTTTGCTAAGCAAATGCACACTAACCTCTAGCATTTGGTTCTTCTCTAGCTCATTTATATGCATGGCAATTGTTTGCCAGTAATCAATTATTTAATCGCTTGTAAAAAATGTCAGACCATTTGTAACATAGACGCTGGGAGTTGAGAAGCAGGTGCAGGTGGTAAGTTTAATAAAACAAAGGACGATTCAACATAGGCGCAGCGTCTTGACATGAAACACAGAAACAATACTGCCTGGGGAAAGAACCTAAGGGAGTGCCAGATAAAGGGGAGGTAATGAGTGAGGTAATGGAGTCCAGGTGATGAAGCTCAGGTGCGCGTAATGATTGATGCCAGGTGTGCGTAATGATGATTACCAGGACCAGTGGTTAGTAAGGGGAGGAGCAGGAGAAGACGTGACGGTACTGACGATGCCGGCCAGAGTGAGGGTCCGGGTGGCGTAGATGGAAATCACGGATGATGTTGGGATCCAGAATGTCCTCCACCAGAACCCAACACCACTCCTCTGGGCCGTACCCCTCCCAGTCCACCAGGTACTGGAGCCGACCCCCACGACGTCGGGAGTCCAGTAGGGATCTGACGGCATAGGCAGGACCTCCCTCGATGTCCAGGGGTGGTGGAGGAGTGTTGTGGGGGACAACATCAGCCAGCGGACCAGGAACACCGGCCTGAGAATGGAGACATGAAAAGAAGGTGAGATACGGTAGTCACTGGGAAGCTGTAACCTATACGTCACCTCGTTGACCCTCCGGAGAACCTTGAACGGCCCCACAAACCGGGGACTCAGCTTCTTGCAGGGCAGGCGGAGTGGGAGGTTCCTGGTAGAGATCCAGACACGATCCCCAGGATGGAACACGGGAGTGTCACTGCGGTGGCGGTCTGCCTGCTCCTTCTGGCAGTGGACGGCGCGCTGGAGTCTCACGTGAGTCTCGCTCCACACTTCTTCTGTGTGCCTGAACCACTCATCCACCGCAGGAGCTTCGGTCTGGCCCGGGGTCTACGGAGCCAGGGCCGGCTGAACACCCAGAACACACTGGAAGGGAGTCAGCCTGGTGGAGGAGTGACATAACAAATTCTGGGCGTACTCCGCCCATGGAAGGAATCAGGCCCACTCTCCCTGCCGGTCCTGGCAGTGACTCCTCAGGATCCTCCCCAGCTCCTGGTTCATCTTCTCCACCTGCCTGTTAGACTGAGGCCTATACCCGGAAGTGAGGCTGACCGTGACCCCGAGCTTCTCCATAAAGGCTCTTCATACCCGTGATGTGAATTGGGGGTCACGGTCGGAGACGATGTCCTCCAGAAGGACATGATTTGGGAAATCTATCCACAACCACCAAAATGGTGGTGAAACCGTCAGAGGGGAGATCAGTGACAAAGTCAATGGATAGATGGGACGCTGAGGCACGGGAAGGGGATGGAGTTTCCCTGCTGGAGCGTGCCGGGAGGATTTGGTTTGAGCACATACGGAACAGGAGTTGACATAGCGAATAACGTCCTGCGCCAAGGTAGGCCACCAATACTTCTCGGAGACAGATTGAGTTGTACGATGAAGGGATTATGGGTGCACTCTGGACAGGACCCTCTCCCGAATCGTAGAGACGGGACAGGGCATCGGCTTTGGTGTTCTTTGAACCTGGGCGATAGGTCAGCGTGAAGTCAAATCTCGTAAAGAAAAGGGCGAACCTTGCTTGGCGTGGATTCAGCCACCTCGCTGTCCGTATGTATTCCAGGTTCCGATGGTCGTTGAGGATGACAAATGGGTCCTTGGCGCCCTCCAACCAGTGTCTCCACTCCTCTAAATGACAACTTCACCGCCAGGAGCTCTCGATCGCCAACGTCGTAATTCCTCTCTGCAGGGCACAGTTTCTTAGAGTAACACGCACACGGATACAATTTTTGTGGATTACCTTGTCGTTGAGGCATAACTGCCCCCACGCCCACCTCTGAAGCGTCCACCTCCACCACAAAGGATATTGTGGGATCTGGGTGGTTGAGCAAAGGGGTGGAAGTGAAACGTCCCTTCAGTAGACGGGAGGCCTCGTCAGCTGCTGGGCTCCACACCAACCTACGGGGACCACCCTTGAGGAGAGAGGTGAGAGGAGCGGCAATGGAGCTGAAGTTCCTGATGAAACGGAGGTAGAAGTTGGCAAAACCCAAAAACCGTTGTATCCCCTTTATGGTGGTTGGGACTGGCCATGACCTGACCGCATCTACCTTCTTAACGTCCATCTTCACTCCTTGCGGGCTGATTTGGTAGCCTAGGAAGGAGACAGCCTCCTGATGAAACTGAAACTGGCACTTCTCAGCCTTGACAAACAGTTGGGTAGCCAGGAGGCGTTCCAGGACTACTCGGACGTGAACAATGTGATCCTCCAAGGTAGCTGAGTAGACCAGGACGTCTTCGATATACACGACTACACGAGTTAGGCAGGTCTGATGCAAAAAAATAAAATAAAGTATTGCGTACTTCACCTATATTTTATTTTGGAGAAAAAAAGTAGTGTGTAGTTCCATTAGTTAGCTACACCACTACACCCCACAGAAAAGTAATTAACTACTGAAACACTACCAGTAATTGAATTTAGTTAAACTACCATCACCAACTTCAAATGTAGTTAAATTACTAGTTGAACTACATGTAAGTAGTTCATGTAGGGTTTAAACTGTCAAACTGTATTTCACATCTCATGATACAGTATATGAGAGGCGTGGCGGGAGGTAATTAAATTAGATAACCACGTGGTTATGTAAACACCTTTGATCTGATTACTTTGATATGGAAGACTTTGATGTAGGTTTTGCTGCATGGTGTGTGTGTGTTGTTTATTAATTCAACCATTTAAAAAAAAGAAGCACACATAAAACTTTAAAAAGCCATACATGAACATTAGTAAAATCATCAAGGATAACACACAAAGTCTGGGACTTATTTCCATTGTGGTCCTCTTGAAACAAGATGGCTAGGCAAGATCGAACACTGTTGAACACAGTATGACAGCGAGATAATAAAACATTAAAACAAAGAAGAAGAACATATACAGTGGGGAGAACAAGTATTTGATACACTGCCGATTTTGCAGGTTTTCCTACTTACAAAGCATGTAGAGGTCTGTAATTTCTATCATAAGTACACTTCAACTGTGAGAGACGGAATCTAAAACAAAAATCCAGAAAATCACATTTGTATGATTTTTAAGTAATTAATTTGTGTGAGTAAGACTTTTAAGCAGGTCAACATTCACAAGGCTGCAGGGCCAGACGGATTACCAGGACGTGTACTCCGAGCATGTGCTGACCAACTGGCAATTGTCTTCACTGACATTTTCAACATGTCCCTGACTGAGTCTGTAATACCAACATGTTTCAAGCAGACCACCATAGTCCCCGTGCCCAAGGACTCTAAGATAACCTGCCTAAATGACTACCGACCCGTAGCACTGACGTCTGTAGCCATGAAGTGCTTTGAAAGGCTGGTCATGGCTCACATCAACAGCATTATCCCAGAAACCCTAGACCCACTCCAATTTGCATACCGCCCCAACAGATCCACAGATGATGCAATCTCTATTGCACTCCACACTGCCCTTTCCCACCTGGACAAGAGGAACACCTACGTGAGAATGCTATTCATTGACTACAGCTCAGCATTCAACACCATAGTGCCCTCTAAGCTCATCACTAAGCTAAGGATCCTGGGACTAAACACCTCCCTCTGCAACTGGATCCTGGACTTCCTGACGGGCCGCCCCCAGGTGGTAAGGGTAGGTAACAACACATCTGCCACACTGATCCTCAACACGGGGCCCCTCAGGGGTGCGTGCTCAGTCCCCTCCTGTACTCTCTGTTCACCCATGACTGCATGGCCAGGCACGACTCCAACACCATCATTAAGTTTGCCGACGACACAACAGTGGTAGGCCTGAACACCGACAACGATGAGACAGCCTATAGGGAGGAGGTCAGAGACCTGGCCGTGTGGTGCCAGGACAACAACCTCTCCCTCAACGTGACCAAGACAAAGGAGATGATTGTGGACTACAGGAAAAAAAGAGGACTGAGCACGCCCCCATTCTCATCGACAGGGCTGTAGTGGAACAGGTTGAGAGCTTCAAGTTCCTTGGTGTCCACATCACCAACAAACTATCATGGTCCAAACACACCAAGACAGTCGTGAAGAGGGCACGACAAAGCCTATTCCCCCTCAGGAGACTGAAAAGATTTGGCATGGGTCCTCAGATCCTCAAAAAATTCTACAGCTGCACCATCGAGAGCATCCTGACTGGTTGCATCACCGCCTGGTATGGCAACTGCTTGGCCTCCGACCGCAAGGCACTACAGAGGGTAGTGCGTACGGCCCAGTACATCACTGGGGCCAAGCTTCCTGCCATTCAGGACCTCTATACCAGGCGGTGTCAGAGGAAGGCCCTCAAAATTGTCAAAGACTCCAGCCACCCTAGTCATAGACTGTTCTCCCTGCTACCGCACGGCAAGCGGTACCGGAGTGCCAAGTCTAGGTCCAAAAGACTTCTCAACAGCTTCTACCCCCAAGCCATAAGACTCCTGAACAGCTAATCATGGCTACCCGGACTATTTGCACTGCCCCCCCACCCCATCCTTTTTACGCTGCTGCTACTCTGTTAATTATTTTTGCATAGTCACTTTAACTCTACCCACATGTACATATTACTTCAACTATCTCAACTAGCCGGTGCCCCCGCACATTGACTCTGCACCGGTACCCCCCTGTATATATAGCCTCCCTACTGTTATTTTATTTTACTTCTGCTCTTTTTTTCTCAACACTTTTTTTGTTGTTGTTTTATTTTTATTTTTTTAATAAATGCACTGTTGGTTAAGGGCTGTAAGTAAGCATTTCACTGTAATGTCTGCACCTGTTTTATTCGGCGCATGTGACCAATACAATTTGATTTGATTTGAAATACTTGTTCTCCCCACTGTATCTCATCATTACAGTTACATGTACATCGTAGGGTACATTCATATGGTCACAGAAGACATGAAACTGTTTTTTACTTTATTTTTAAAGCTGCCCAGATAGGATACCGTTTTTTATTGGCAGAGGTAACTCATTCCACTTTGAGGCTCCAGTATACAAGAAAGTACCTTTCCCAGCATTACTCCTGAACCTGTATAAGCACACATTTGCAACACCTGATCTGGTGCTGTGATTGTGTGCATCCCTAACATGGGGAAAGTAATCAGTTAGATATCTGGGCGCAGAACCATAAATACTCCTGTAAACCAAACCCAGTCTAATATGGGACACCCTAGCCTCAACAGGCAGCCAGTTGAGTTCCTGAAAGCAGCTCCTGCCTATGTGAGTACGTGGACTCACCTTCAATACAACCCTGATGTCACGATCGTCTGAAGGAGGAGACCAATGCGCAGCGTTGCGAGTGAACATGATGACTTTATTACTTAAAGCAACCACGAAGAAAACAACAAATAATGATACGTGAAGTTCTAAACTGAATACGACTAACAGCTACAAAGAAACAATAACCCACAACACAAAGGAAAAAACACACCGAATATATATGGCTCCCAATCAGAGATAACGAGCCGACAGCTGACACTCGTTACCTCTGATTGGGAGTCATCGACCAATCACCAATACACAAACAAAATGAAACTCACCCATCCCCAACACCACCAAATGAAATACACCCAACACAAGAAAATGAACAACCCTGGCTCAATATAAACGTCCATAGAGCCAGAGTGTTACAGTACCCCCCCCTAAAGGTGCGAACTCCGGGCACACCAACATCAGGACTAGGGGAGGGTCTGGGTGGGCGTCTGTCCATGGTGGCGGCTCTGGCCCCGGTCGTGATCCCCACCCCACCACAGTCACAACCTGCTTCGGTAGCCTCCTCCCAATGACCACCCTCCACCTAACCCCACCTGGACTAAGGGGCAACCCCGGACTACGGGGCAGTACCGGACTAAAGGGCAGTACAGGACTAAGGGGCAGCACCGGGCTAAGGGGCAGTACCGGACTACGGGGCAGCACCGGGCTAAGGGGCGGCACCGGACTCAGGGGCAGCACCGGACTAAGGGGCAGCACCGGGCTATAAGGCAGCACCGGACTAAGGGGCAGCACCGGACTAAGGGGCAGTACCGGACTACGGGGCGGCACCGGACTCAGGGGCAGCACCGGACTAAGGGGCAGCACCGGGCTAAAGGGCAGCACCGGGCTAAGGGGCAGCACCTGACTAGATGGCGGATCCTGGCTGGCTGGCTCTGGCGGATCCTGGCGGGACGGCTCTGGCGGATCCTGGCGGGACGTCTCTGGCGGATCCTGGCGGGACGGCTCTGGTGGATCCAGGCTGGACGGCTCTGGCGGATCCTGGCGGGACGGCCCTGGCGGATCCTGGCTGGACGGCTCTGGCGGATCCTGGCTGGACGGCTCTGGCGGATCCTGGCTGGACGGCTCTGGCGGATCCTGGCTGGACGGCTCTGGCGGATCCTGGCGGGACGTCTCTGGCGGATCCTGGCGGGACGGCTCTGGCGGATCCAGGCTGGACGGCTCTGGCGGATCCTGGCGGGACGGCTCTGGCGGATCCTGGCTGGACGGCTCTGGCGGATCCTGGCTGGACGGCTCTGGCGGATCCTGGCTGGACGGCTCTGACGGATCCTGGCTGGACGGCTCTGGCGGATCCTGGCTGGACGGCTCTGGCGGATCCTGGCTGGACGGCTCTGGCGGATCCTGGCTGGCTGACGGGTCTGGCTGCTCATGGCTGGCTGACGGATCTGGCTGCTCATGGCTGGCTGACGGATCTGGCTGCTCATGGCTGACTGACGGATCTGGCTGCTCATGGCTGGCTGACGGGTCTGGCTGCTCATGGCTGGCTGACGGATCTGGCTGCTCATGGCTGGCTGACGGATCTGGCTGCTCATGGCTGGCTGACGGACCTGGCTGCTCATGGCTGGCTGACGGGTCTGGCTGCTCATGGCTGGCTGACGGATCTGGCTGCTCATGGCTGGCTGACGGGTCTGGCTGCTCATGGCTGGCTGACGGATCTGGCTGCTCATGGCTGGCTGACGGGTCTGGCTGCTCATGGCTGGCTGACGGATCTGGCTGCTCATGGCTGGCTGACGGGTCTGGCTGCTCATGGCTGGTTGACAGATCTGGCTGCTCATGGCTGGCTGATGGTGCTGGCTGGGAGGCTGGCGGTGGAGGCGGACCCCAGCCTCGGATTGCAGTCATCACCTCCAGCAGGACGGCTCCCATCTGCAGGATCTGCTCTTTCTGGTTCCGAACCTGAGCTTCCAGTCTAGTATGGGCTGCGTCGGCTCCTGCTGATTCCATAGCAGGTGTATGATTCTGTCTGGCGGAAGGCTCTAGCGGCTCCTGTCTGGCGGAAGGCACTAGTGGCTCCGATCTGGCGGACGGCTCTGAAGGCTCATGGCAGACGGACGGCTTTGCAGGCTCAGTACAGACGGGCGGCTTATGCAGCGCTTGACAGACGGGCAGTTCAGGCGCCGTTGGGCAGACGGCAGACTCTGGCCGACTGGTGACGCACCCCGTAGGATTCGTGCGTGGAGCAGGAACAGGCCGGGCCGGGCTGGCGACGCACATCGTGGACCTGGTGCGTGGAGTAGGAACAGACCGGTACGTACCGGGAACACCCACCACTGGCCTTAACTGGGGATCAAGAACGGACCGGACCAGACTGGGAACACACTTCAGTCTCTCATGCCGTGCCACAACAACTTCCCTCCCTCTACTCGCCAATGGCTCCCGTAATCCGATAGCCTTCTCTCCAGCTCTCCCTGTGGCAGCCTCCTGCTGCCCAGGCGCCCAAGCCATGTGCCCCCCCCCAAAAATTTTTTGGGGAGTAACCACGGGCTTCCAGCCTCGACTCCGCGCTTCCTCTTTCCGTCGCCTCTCCTCTGTCTCGCTCCATGGACGGCGATCCATGCCGTCCAGGATTTCTTCCCACGTCCAGGACCCTTTTCCGTCCAAAAGCTCTTCCCATGTCCAGACCCTCGGCTCCTGTGTAGGTAGGTCCTGTTGCCGCTTGTTACGCTGCTTGGTCCTTTTGTGGTGGGTTATTCTGTCACGATCGTCTGAAGGAGGAGACCAATGCGCAGCGTTGCGAGTGAACATGATGACTTTATTACTTAAAGCAACCACGAAGAAAACAACAAATAATGATACGTGAAGTTCTAAACTGAATACGACTAACAGCTACAAAGAAACAATAACCCACAACACAAAGGAAAAAACACACCGAATATATATGGCTCCCAATCAGAGATAACGAGCCGACAGCTGACACTCGTTACCTCTGATTGGGAGTCATCGACCAATCACCAATACACAAACAAAATGAAACTCACCCATCCCCAACACCACCAAATGAAATACACCCAACACAAGAAAATGAACAACCCTGGCTCAATATAAACGTCCATAGAGCCAGAGTGTTACACCTGATCAGCTTATTCTGGGCTATCTGGAGCTTCCCTTTCATAAGCTTAAATAAGCCCCCAAACCAGGAAGTACTCGCGTAGTCAAAATGGCATTGAATGAGGGCAGTGGCTAGCACTCTCATGGAGTCCTTATCAAGCAGCTTGGACTTTCTAGCCAAAAACGTAGTCCTGGCATTAACCTTCCCTAGCACTTTAGTAGCCATGCTCACACCTCCCAAACGTCCATCAAGGATGCATCCCAGGTAGCTAACAGAGGTTTTAGTAGTTAGCACCTCATCCCCTAACTCCACTCTGACTTCAGAGGACCTACACGATTTAGGTCTGGACCCAAAAAGAATTGCCTCAGTTTTACCTAAGTGCAGAGATAGCTTATTATCTCCAAACCATTTGCTAATGTTAGTAAGCTCTGTGCTTAGTATGCTCTCCAACATAGTTTTACTTTTGTGAGACACCAGAAGTATAGAGTCATCTGCATAAAGGAAAAGACAGCAAGAACAAGCATCGTTCATGTCATTAATGTACAGTAAAAACAGTAGAGGCCCAAGCACGCTCCCCTGCGGAACGCCACAATTTATTGGTTTTGCCTGAGACCATTTGCTCCCTACCTGACAAATAGGACTTTACCCAGCCTAGAGGGAAACTGCTTAACCCCAGTGCCTCCAGTTTGGAGATTAGGAGACAGTTGTTAACTGTATGAAAGGCCTTCTGTAGGTCAAGCAGTACCATTCCACAGCGATTTCCCTCATCAATCTCTTTCCTGATGAAGTCAGTCAAGTAAAGTAGACATGAATCAGTGGGGTATGTTTTTCTAAAACCTGACTGATATTCATAGATTAGACTTTGTTTGTTGACATATTCATACATTTGCTCGTGTACAACTCTCTCCAGGATCTTTGATGTTATACTGAGGATAGATACAGGCCTATAATTCACAGGGTCAGACTTTATCCTCTTCTTATACAGAGGTATAACTTTAGCTTGTTTCATGTCCCTGGGAAGAAAGCCTTGTTCAAGAGAGAGATTAATGATATGCGTAATACAAGGGGCAATTTGCTCATCAGAATCTCTAAGAAACCTTGCAGGAATATTATCCAGGCCTGTGGCTTTGGAGCATTTAAGCTCTGCTAGCATACTGGCTATTTTGGCTGTTGCTACCTTTACAAAAGAAAGAGTTTGACTGAACCCTAACTCGGCATTATACTTCTTGACTTTGTAGTTTCCATTCAAACCAGAACTGGTGGGCAGCTTGCTAACCAGAAGTTTAAAAAAAGAGTTGAATTCATGTGACTCGTTTCAGGATCTAGGTGTATGTCGCACGTCACTACTGCACAGGAGCTGCATTTGAATGTAAACATTACTTTTTTGACGTTTTTTGGCAGAAATGCCTTCTGGAACATGTGAACTTTCATGTGCCTTTAATAACAAACTTGTATTCCATCCATAAATACAAATAAAATGGTTAAATTACGAGCCAAGTTGGTTTAGCCATGGAAAAAGACAGGAACCTTCCCACTAGCCATGATTGGCTGAGATAATGTATGGGCTGGACATGCCTGGAGATGAGTTTGGATTGGTCTGCCATGTAGCACGCTTCTGTCTATAACGTGAGCTGTTCAGCATGTGTTGACAGTACTTTCTACAGCACCGTTTTTGAAAGATATATCGTTAGCCATCGAGAACTACAAAAGTGATTGATGCCCTGAATTTAGCAGGCGCTATCGACAGATCAGTAGGAAAAAGTGATGGGCTACTTTCTGTACATGCCACGCTCAGTGTGAACCGGAGTGACTTGACACAAAACTGGCCAAACAAAACAGAGTTAATTGGTTCCAGTCTGCCTTGAAGCATTCATCCATGAATACAGATAAGACTCTAGCTACATTTTCCAGATATAACTTTATAATTTTGTCAAAGTCATTTTTATTGCAAGTTAAAGCATACTGTTAGTTAGCTAGCAAATGTTAGCTTGCTGGCTCGCTAGCTAACGTTAAGTGTATGATCTGTGTAGTAATATTATTTGAATCAGTAATGCATTTGCATTGCTAGTTATAGCCTAATGTTAGCTAGTTAACATTGAACCTAGTTTGTTAGCTTTAGCTTCCTGCAGATTCATACTATAGCTATGACAATGTTTGTATTGTTAGTAGTGTAAGTTGGGGTTATGTCGGTTTATTGTTTAGCTAGCTAGCTAGCTACCTCCACTTCGGCCGGATTATTACATGACCCATCAAATTAGCAGGTGTGTCTGGGGATGATTATGGCCATCTATTGTATTTCATGAACATGTGTACATGTCTAGACAATAGTGACCCATCCACTTAGCTAGATGTGGGTGAGGGGTGGTTATAGCATTTCCTTCACATGACCCAGCAATTTAGACAAGTGTGTCTGGTAAGCATCATCTAATAACGATAAAATATTTATAAAATATTTTTATCTGGACACTTTCTGTTTTTGATATTGCTAGTATGCAAGTATTATCACTGTACCATTTACACCTTCGGTATCCTGTGCATGTGACAAATAAACATAGATTTTTATTTTATATAGCGTGTGTTTACTAAATGGCCTCACATGTGAATCCTTAAAGAGATGAGTGGGACTAAGGATTTAGAGGGTGTGAACGATACTGAATGGGTGTTGACAAAGAAGAGCTATCCAGTAGGTGTACCAAAACATTCAAGGGCCATTTTCTCAAAAGTGGGGTTACAAGTTTATCAACTTACAAAACATAATTACTTTCCCATTGTTCCTAAACTGCAGTGTATGATATACCATTTTCTAGCTCTGAGTCTTTACTTTTATCCAATGTAAAAAACACAATTTCAAATTTGTTGTTATGTAACTTAGATTGACACACAATCATTTACATTTACGTCATTTAGCAGACGCTCTTATCCAGAGCGACTTACAAATTGGTGCATTCACCTTATAGCCAGTGGGATAACCACTTTACAATGTTTTTTTTTTTTTTTTTTGGGGGGGGGGGGGGGGTAGAAGGATTACTTTATCCTATCCCAGGTGGGGTTTCCTATCCTTAAAGAGGTGGGGTTTCAAATGTCTCCGGAAGGTGGTGAGTGACTCCGCTGTCCTGGCATCGTGAGGGAGCTTGTTCCACCATTGGGGTGCCAGAGCAGCGAACAGTTTTGACGGGGCAGAGCGGGAACTGTGCTTCCGCAGAGGTAGGGGAGCCAGCAGGCCAGAGGTGGATGAACGCAATGCCCTCGTTTGGGTGTAGGGACTGATCAAAGCCTGAAGGTACGGAGGTGCCGTTCCCCTCACAGCTCTGTAGGCAAGCATCATGGTCTTGTAGCAGATGCGAGCTTCAACTGGAAGCCAGTGGAGTGTGCGGAGGAGCGGGGTGACGTGAGAGAACTTGGGAAGGTTGAACACCAGACGGGCTGCGGCATTCTGGATGAGTTGTAGGGGTTTAATGGCACAGGCAGGGAGCCCAGCCAACAGCGAGTTGCAGTAATCCAGACGGGAGATGACAAGTGCCTGGATTAGGACCTGTGCCGCTTCCTGTGTAAGGCAGGGTCGTACTCTCCGAATGTTGTAGAGCATGAACCTACAGGATCGGGTCACCGCCTTGATGTTAGCGGAGAACGACAGGGTGTTGTCCAGGGTCACGCCAAGGCTCTTCGCACTCTGGGAGGAGGACACAACGGAGTTGTCAACCGTGATGGCGAGATCATGGAACGGGCAGTCCTTCCCCGGGAGGAAGAGCAGCTCCATCTTGCCAAGGTTCAGCTTGAGGTGGTGATCCGTCATCCATACTGATATGTCTGCCAGACATGCAGAGATGCGATTCGCCACCTGGTTATCAGAAGGGGGAAAGGAGAAGATTAGTTGTGTGTCGTCTGCGTAGCAATGATAGGAGAGGCCATGTGAGGATATGACAGAGCCAAGTGACTTGGTGTATACCGAGAATAGGAGAGGGCCTAGAACTGAGCCCTGGGGGACACCAGTGGTGAGAGCACGTGGTGCGGAGACAGCTTCTCGCCACGCCACTTGGTAGGAGCGACCGGTCAGGTAGGACGCAATCCAAGAGTGAGCCGCGCCGGAGATGCCCAGCTCTGAGAGGGTGGAGAGGAGGATCTGATGGTTCACAGTATCAAAGGCAGCAGACAGGTCTAGAAGGACAAGAGCAGAGGAGAGAGAGTTAGCTTTAGCAGTGCGGAGAGCCTCCGTGACTCAGAGAAGAGCAGTCTCAGTTGAATGACCAGTCTTGAAACCTGACTGTTTTGGATCAAGAAGGTCATTCTGAGAGAGATGGCAAGAGAGTTGGCTAAAGACGGCATGCTCAATAGTTTTGGAGAGAAAAGAAAGAAGGGATACTGGTCTGTAGTTGTTGACATCAGAGGGATCGAGTGTTGGTTTTTGAGAAGGGGTGCAACTCTCGCTCTCTTGAAGACGGAAGGGACATAGCCAGCGGTCAAGGATGAGTTGATCAGCGAGGTGAGGTAAGGGAGAAGGTCACCGGAGATGGTCTGGAGAAGAGAGGAGGGGATAGGGTCAAGCGGGCAGGTTGTTGGGCGGCCGGCCATCACAAGTCGCAAGATTTTATCTGGAGAGAGAGGGGAGAAAGAAGTCAAAGCATAGGGTAGGGCAGTGTGAGCAGGACCAGCAGTGTCATTTGACTTAACAAACGAGGATCGGATGTCGTCAACCTTCTTTTCAAAATGGTTGACGAAGTCATCCACAGAGAGGGAGGAGGGGGGGGGAGGGGGAGGAGGATTCAGCAGGGAGGAGAAGGTGGCAAAGAGCTTCCTAGGGTTAGAGCCAGATGCTTGGAAATTAGAGTGGTAGAAAGTGGCCTTAGCAGCAGAAACAGATGAAGAAAATGTAGAGAGGAGGGAGTGAAAAGATGCCAGGTCCGCAGGGAGTCTAGTTTTCCTCCATTTCCGCTCTGTTCTGTGAGCTCGCAATGAGTCATCAAGCCACGGAGCTGGAGGGGAGGACCGAGCCGGCCGGGAGGATAGGGGACATAGAGAGTCAAAGGATGCAGAAAGGGAGGAGAGGAGGGTTGAGGAGGCAGAATCAGGAGATTGGAGGGAGAAGGGTTGAGCAGAGGGAAGAGATGATATGATGGAAGAGGAGAGAGTAGCGGGAGAGAGAGAGCGAAGGTTGCGACGGCGCATTACCATCTGAGTAGGGGCAGAGTAAGTAATGTTGGAGGAGAGCGAGAGAGAAAAGGATACAAAGTAGTGGTCGGAGACATGGAGGGGAGTTGCAGTGAGATTAGTAGAAGAACAGCATCTAGTAAAGATGAGGTCAAGCGTATTGCCTGCCTTGTGAGTAGGGGGGGACGGTGAGAGGGTGAGGTCAAAAGAGGAGAGGAGTGGAAAGAAGGAGGCAGATAGAAATGAGTCAAAGGTAGACGTAGGGAGGTTGAAGTCCCCCAGAACTGTGAGGGGTGAGCCATCCTCAGGAAAGGAACTTATCAAGGCGTCAAGCTCATTGATGAACTCTCCAAGGGAACCTGGAGGGCGATAAATGACAAGGATATTAAGCCTAAATGGGCTAGTGACTGTGACAGCATGGAATTCAAATGAGGAGATAGACAGATGGGTCAGGGGAAAAATAGAGAATGTCCACTTTGGAGAGATGAGGATTCCTGTGCCACCACCCTGCTGACCAGATGCTCTCAGGGTATGCGAGAACACATGGTCAGACGAGGAGAGAGCAGTAGGAGTAGCAGTGTTTTCAGTGGTAATCCATGTTTCCGTCAGCGCCAAGAAGTCGAGGGACTGGAGGGTAGCATAGGCTGAGATGAACTCTGCCTTGTTGGCAGCAGAACGGCAGTTCCAGAAGCTGCCTGAGACCTGGAACTCCACGTGGGTGGTGCGTGCAGGGACCACCAGGTTAGAGAGGCAGCAGCCACGCGGTGTGAGGCGTTTGTATAGTCTGTGTGGAGAGGAGAGAACAGGGATAGACAGAGGCATAGTTGACAGGCTGCAGAAAATGGCTACAATAATGCAAAGGAGATCGGAATGAAATGAACTAAACATCTGGGAAAGGAGAGAGCGGGGCCTCCCTCACCACAACACCCAAATATAACTCTCCCAACTTCCACCTCAGAAACTATAATTGTTGTAAACTACAGCGGTTCAATGTTTTCTAGGAATAGACTAACTTAGTTTATTCAGCTAGCTAACTTGGTACAGTATTCTTCCGTGAAAATCGTCCAGGGCACCTAGTCATAAGACGCCACAGCCAGCTAGCATGCCGGACTCCAACAACACGGTTTAGCACCAATACTCGGCCACAACAAACCACCAGTGTGTCAACACGCCAAGCAGATCGTTCGTGTCCGTGTCTAACGTTGTGGGTTAGTCCCGACAGCTTGAGCGAGTCCGTCGTCAACTTATTCAGCCAGTTAGTTAGCATACTAGCTAGCCATTTGTTTCAGACAAAGAAGAAACCCCTCCTTTCACGGCACGAACACAAAGAGAGAGCCAAGCTAACGTTAACTAGTCACCCATGTCCCGAATTCCTTGAACGACTCTGGCTACCAATATGTAAAAACAAAACACAAATGTAGGTTATGACTTACCCCTAGCAGCTACTGTTAGCTAGCCAAGTGCAAAGCTAGCCACTGAACAATCGACTCTAGGTGGTTAAAAACATGCTCTGCCTCTTCTCCAATACGACCAGCTATTCCTCGTGCACCTAGAACCTAATGCTTCAATATAGCCTAAAGATATATCATTTACCTTTTTAAGCGTATTACCTTTTATTTTGGCATTTAAAAAAACTGTCACAATCTTTTAATCTGATTAGGCTGTAGGCATGTGCACGTACTGTCACGATCGTCGTAGGATTGAGTAGACCAAGGCGCAGCGTTGCAAGCAAACATATTCTTTAATGCGTGAAACACGATCAAAACAAACAAAGACGATAACGTGACAGTACAAGGTGAAACTAAACTCACTCGAAACAAGAACCCACAAAACCCAAGGAAAACCCGACAGATTAAATATGGCTCCCAATCAGAGACAACCAGCCGACAGCTGACACTCGTTGCCTCTGATTGGGAGTCACACCGGCAAACATAGAAAATAGACAACCTAGAACACCCACCGAAGAAACAAAAAACATAGAATGAACACACCCTGGCTCAACATAATGAGTCCCCGAGCCAGGGTGTGACAGTACCCCCCCCTAAAGGCGCGGACTGCGACCGCGCCTAAATACGAGCAAAACAGGGGAGGGCTGGGTGGGCATTCCTCCTCGGCGGCGGCTCCGGCTCCGGGCTTGATCCCCACTTCCTCTCCAACCCCCCAAAGTACTCCTGGTCCTGTCTAGCCCCGCTGGCCGGAGCCGGACTGACGACACGCGCCCCTGGCTTGGTGCGTGGAACAGGAACGGACCGGACCGGGCTGACGATACACACCCCTGGCTTGGTGCGTGGAGCAGGAATGGACCGGAATGGGCTGGCGACGCGCACCACCGACTTGGTGCGGAGAGCAGGAACGAGCCGGACAGGGCTGACGAGACGCACCACAGACTTGGTGCGGGGAGCAGGAACAGGCCGGACCGGGCTGGTGACGCGCACCACAGGTTTGGTGCGGGGAGAAGGAACAAGCCGGGCCGGGCTGGCGACGCGCACCACAGACTTGGTGCGGAGAGCAGGAACGAGCCGGACAGGGCTGACGAGACGCACCACAGACTTGGTGCGGGGAGCAGGAACAGGCCGAACCGGGCTGGCGACGCGCACCACAGGTTTGGTGCGGGGAGCAGGAACAGGCCGGGCCGGGCTGACGACACGCACCACAGGCTCGATGCGGGAAGCAGGAACAGGCCGGGCCGGGCTGACGACACGCACCACAGGCTCGATGCGGGAAGCAGGAACAGGCCGGGCCGGGCTGACGACACGCACCACAGGCTCGATGCGAGGAACAGGAACAGGCCGGACCGTACTGGGGACACACACCACTGGCCCTACGCAGGGATCAGGAACGGGCCGGACCGGACTGGTAACACACCCCAGTACCTCTCGCCGTGCCTCCACACTTTCCCTCTCCTCTGTGACCAGTGGCCCCCTTAACCTGGCGGCCTCCTCTTCACACCCGCTGGACCGCTCCATCGCGGCCTCCTGCTGCCCCGTCGTCCACGTCGTGAGCCCCCCCTAAAAATTTTCTGGGGTTCTCTCCTCCCCGTGGACCAGGCCTCCCTAGCTCTCGCCAGACTCTCGATCCATTGCTTCATAGACCAGCCTCTCTCCTCTTCACTTAGCGTGGCCCAGCCGAAACTCCTACTCCCCTGATCCCAGGTCCTTCCTCTCTCCTCTTCACGCTGCTTGGTCCATTTTTGGTGGGTTCTTCTGTCACGATCGTCGTAGGATTGAGTAGACCAAGGCGCAGCGTTGCAAGCAAACATATTCTTTAATGCGTGAAACACGATCAAAACAAACAAAGACGATAACGTGACAGTACAAGGTGAAACTAAACTCACTCGAAACAAGAACCCACAAAACCCAAGGAAAACCCGACAGATTAAATATGGCTCCCAATCAGAGACAACCAGCCGACAGCTGACACTCGTTGCCTCTGATTGGGAGTCACACCGGCAAACATAGAAAATAGACAACCTAGAACACCCACCGAAGAAACAAAAAACATAGAATGAACACACCCTGGCTCAACATAATGAGTCCCCGAGCCAGGGTGTGACACGTACATCCAAAATATAATTTCAGCATCTTCAAAATGGCTTAACATTAACCAGATTTCCATCTAACCTTTTTATGCGAGTAAAGTAGCCTATATGTCTGATTAAAAAAAAGTCACCACATCATGGGAAAGCATACAGTTTATTAGGCTACAGATTCAATAAATGATGATGAACTTCACAGGGTGGTGAAAGTGCACAGTGATGAGGTTGATGATCCTTTCAATAAATATTGAAGGTCTTATTCTGGTGACATGCAGAGGTGTAAATTACTTAAGTAAAAATAATTCAAAGTACTTCTTAAGTAGTTTTTTGGGGTATCTGTACTTTACTATTTATATTTTTGACAACTTTTACTTTTACTTCACTATATTCCTAAAGAAAATAATGTACTTTTTACTCCATACATTTTTCCCTGACACGCAAAAGTACTCTGTAAATTTTGAATGGTTAGCAGCACAGGAAAATTGTCCAATTCATGCACTTAGCAAGAGACCACGTGGTCATCTCTACTGCCTCTGATCTGGCTGACTCACTAAACACAGATGCTTCGTTTGTAAATTATGTCTGTGTGTTGGTGTGTGCCCATGGCTATCTGTAAATTGTGTCATATAAGAAATGTTCAATGATTTATACTTTTTCTTTTCATACTTAAGTATATTTTAGCAATTACATTTACTTTTGATATTTAAGTGTATGTAAAACCAAATTATTTTAGACCTTTACTCAAGTAGTATTTTACTGGGTGACTTTTACTTGAGTCAGTTTCTTTTAAGATAGGTTTACTTTTACTCAAGTATGACAATTAGGTACTTTTTCCACCACTGGTGACATGATGATTGATGCTTGGCTGCCATTTGCCAAATTAAAATAATCTTGCACTTTTGTTCATAATAATCTCATCATGTAGTAGGCTATACCTCCGCTGTATCTGCAAGCTATTGGCTAGAGCGCACATACCAATACCAGAGTGGGCACATTCGCTATACCTACCTACACCATTTTTTTTGTGACAAAACCATCAGAATGCCTAGAGTTGAAAATGTGATGGAAACCCATTTAACTTGTATTTTTTATTCGGTACATGGTCATTTAACCTCAAAAGGTATTTTTATGTGCACAAGTCAATTTGATGGAAACATAACTCTGATGGGAAAATGCTCCAGGGTTTCCTTTAGCTGGTAATTGCCGGCATTTGGCTGATAAAAAAATGAAAAGCGATAAATACAATTGTAGGAGGCCAAATTGTCCAGGAGAGGCTGCCTATCATAGCCTACACCCCAAATTTGCGCTTCAGCACCATTCTCTCACGCCTTGCACATGTGCGCCTGCTGCTGAGGAGAGAGAGAGTAACAGAGGAGCATTGTCCTAGGCTACTTTTGATTGCAAAGATGGAGGCCGTTTTCATTGAAGTTAAATAAAAATTAGAGGAAAAAGAGCATGCCTATAGTGAAATGCCTACAAGAGGAATTTAATATAAGTTGTAATATTGTAGTGGACTAAGATGAGCAGAATGCAGGCTACTGTGCAACTCCCTATTCAAGTAGGATGACATTTTGGAACTTACATTTATTTATAACCATTTGTTTTATCATTATTATTATTGTATATCATTGTTATTATTGTAAGCCTATTTATTAATTGAAACCAGTTCTTTAAATATGCAAAACCTGTTTTGTTTAATTCTGTTGAGACATTTTCATTGGCTAAATTAAATTCGATCTGTATTTTTAATTGTGTGCTCTGTAATGCTGTGTTTGCCGCAATATAATGCCTTCTCATATTTTCCCTATAAACAATGGCTTGACTTACTTTTGATATTACCCTAATAAAGTTTAGAAACGTTTGTGAAGGTTTGGTGTGGTTATTATTAAGCTTTATACAATGGGTGGGTCTAATCCTGAATGCTGATTGGTTAAAACCGCAATCCCCCCAGTGTCTATTCCACAAGTTACCACTGGCTAATAAGTCTATGACATTAAAATGCCTATTTACTCTGTTCCATCTGACTGCGTAATCCACTGTCTCATCAGCCCAGCCAGGCAATTTATAAACTTGATCTCCACTATAAAAAGCATGTAGACATTATCTTACATTTCTTTTAGACTAACATTTAGTTTTCAACATTGGAGATTTGTATAAACCTTGCTGTCTGTCTCTCCGACATTTTCAACATTGTTCAATACTCAAATTTGATCTTCAGCTGTCCCATAGTAAGGAATGGGAGTTGGGATGAGGCAGACAGGCAGGCAGCATTTCTCAGCCAGTCGAAATCATGAATCAGCTGGCATCATTTTTATGGATATATACAAATAAATGTCAATTGAAAAAAGGTTAAAATAAATGAAGTGCAGCTAGTTTGCAGTCTTTCCAGCTTCCGTTTGAAGTGATTGTGTTAGCTGTGTTGTTGGCTAGCTCCTCTGAACAACAGTGTCCTGACGAGAGAGCACTACTGTTGTTATTCTAGCTGCACTGTTTGACGTGACTGTAAATTGGCCGTAGTTGGCTAACTAGCAAGCAAGGGATTAGAACGCTGCCAGCCAGTATGGCAATGGAACATTTAGAACGAATGACTGGGTCGTGTCCATAGATACAGAACAAAAAGACTGAACGACAGGGTTGCGTCTCTGGCAACTGAACCGATAGAACGAACGACCAGCCGACTTGAGTAGCAACCCTAGATTTGTGTCGGGACTACATCTTGTGGAAGGATTAAATAATATGAATAAATTCATAAAAATAAAGTTTTTAATGAAAATATGTCAATCATTATTTGAATATGTTGGTAACCCATTGTATAAAAGTGATAATGCCCTCGAATCCGGTGTTTGGAGGATATATTGGCACGTCAAACAGTGCAGCCAGAATAACAACAGTAGCTGCATTTGTATTTGTTTAAGCGGTTTTCTAGTGACATTTATTTGGATACATCCATAACATTGACCTAATGAGGTGCGATTTTGCCTGGCATAGAAAATGTGCCAAAATGTGTAACAACACCTGTGCCAATATATCCTCCAAACACTGACTTCTCTGGCATTATCACTTAATTAGCTACTGCAAGCCTATGATATGAAGGCAGTGTGCACCGGCACTCCAACTGACTCCGACAGTTGAAGTTGAGGTGAGGAAGAATGTTTCAGGCCTACCAAAGTTACTCCTATAATCTAAAATATAATGCTTATCTTTATACCAAATATTCTGATAAAAATGTATGAATTAGCCTCCTTCTGTACATCTATATCTGTATAGCAGAAACAGTAGCCATCTGACATGAAGAAATGCATATCGGTTTTGTAGCATGCTGCCGGCATATCTCCATCTCTCTGGGGCTAGGCCTAAGCTTGTCTTCCTTTATATAGGCTATATTTTATGCATGCAATTCCCTGATGCATTTAGTGCTCAAATCTCTGACAGCTGAACCATGTGGTAGACAATTATTGTTTTAGGAAAGTAGCCTAAAAACCTATAAAGTTTTGCATATGCTACACATCGAAACACAAGGAATAATAATAGCATATAATCTATATGCACATTTCAGGGTTTCCTTTAGGAAAATGTGGCTCCAGACAACATCATTTTAGAATATTCGCATGCAAATGTGTTGCCAATTAGAAGGAAACCTATAGACACCCTAAAGACTCTAGCAAGTGTGCTAGTCCAGTGTCACTTTGATTATGCCTGCACATCATGGTTCACCAGCAGCCCCAAACATCTAAAGAATAAGCTACAGACTAGGGTTGAATATTTTCCTGATATTTTACAAATGTTCCATCCTGAGAAAAACCACTTTCTACCGGGTAACCCGGTATTTCCTGCCCAATCCGGAAGTGTCACTCTAAAGCATATTAATATGTCTAGATTTGATTAGAGATTTGATTGACATGAAAATTAATGTCTGATGCTACCTGAGCCTAATGAGCCATTTTATGAGCCTTACATTAAATACATTTTATGAGCCCAAGCCCAAAAAAGGCCAAATATAAAAGCTTATAGATGTAGCTACAGTGCATTCAGAAAGTATTCATACCCCTTGACCTTTTCTACATTTTATTACGTTAGAGCCTTATTCCTAAATGGATTAAATTGTTTTTTTTTGTATCACATCAATCTACACACAATACCCCATAATGACAAAGCAAAAAGAGGTTTTTAGAAAATTTTGCAAATGTATTACAAATAAAAAACGGAAATATTACATTTACATATTCAAGTATTCAGACCATTTACTCAATACTTTGCTGAAGCACCTTTGGCAGCGATTACAGCCTCAAGTCTTCTTGGGTATGATGCTACAAGCTTGGCACACCTGTATTTGGGGAAATTCTCCTATTCTTCTCTGCAGATCCTCTCAAGCTCTGTCAGGTTGGATGGGGAGGGTCGCTGCACAGCTATTTTCAGGTCTCTCCAGAGATGTTCGATCGGGTTCAAGTCCGGGATCTGGCTGGGCCACTCAAGGACATTCAGAGACTTGTCCCGAAGCCACTCCTGCGTTGTCTTGGCTGTGTTCTTAGGGTCGTTGTCCTGTTGGAAGGTGAACCTTCGCCACTGTCTGAGGTCCTGAGCGCTCTGGAGCAGGTTTTCATCAAGGATCTCTCTGTACTATGCTCTGTTCATCTTTCCCTCGATTCTGAGTAGTCTCCCAGTCCCTGCCGCTGAAAAACATCCCCACAGCAAGAAGCTGCCACCACCATGCTTCACCGTAGGGATGGTGCCAGGTTTCCTCCCGACGTGACGCTTGGCATTCAGGCCAACGAGTTCAATCTTGGTTTCATCAGACCAGAGAATCTTGTTTCTCATGGTCTGAGAGTCTTTAGGTGCCTTTTGGCAAACTCCAAGAGGGCTGTCATGTGCCTTTTACTGAGGAGTGGCTTCCGTCTGGCCACTCTACCATAAAGGCCTGATTGGTGGAGTGCTGCAGACATGGTTGTCCTTCTGAAAAGTTCTCCCATCTCCACAGAGGAACTCTGGAGCTCTGTCAGAGTGACCATCGGGTTCTTGGTCAGCTCTCCCAGACCAAGGCCCTTTTCCCCCGATTGCTCAGTTTGGCCGGGCAGCCACCTCTAGGAAGAGTCTTGGTGGTTCCAAACTTCTTCCATTTAACAGTGTTCTTGGGGACCTTCAATGCTGCAGATATTTTTTTGTACCCTTCCCCAGATCTGTGCCTCGACACAATCCTGTCTCGGAGCTCTACAGACAATTCCTTTAACCTCATGGCTTGGTTTTTGCTCTGACATGCACTGTCAACTGTGGGATCTTATACAGACCGGTGTGCCTCTCCAAATCATGCCCAATCAATTGAATTGACCACTGGTGGACTCCAAGTTGTAGAAACATCTCAGGGATGATCAATGGAAACATGATGCACCTGAGCTCAATTTCGAGTCTCATAACAAAGGCTCTGAATACTTATGTAAATAAGGTATTTCTGTTTATATTTTTAATACATTTGCAGAAATGTCTAAAAACCTGTTTTCGTTTAGTCATTATGGGGTGTTGTGTGTAGATTGATGAGGAAAGCATTTTATTTAATCAGTTTTAGAATAAGGCTGTAACGTAACAAAATATGGAAAAAGTCAAGGGGTCTGAATACTTTCCGAATGCGCTGTATGTTAATAATCTTAAATGTAATGGCAAAATGTAGATTTCCGCCTAAATAGACATACCCAAAAGTAACTGCTATTCATGTGTATTTACATAATTCTTACATGCAAAAACTTCGTATATTTGGAAAGGAGACATCTGGGAGATTATGAGGAAATTATCAAAAGATAGCTAGGAGTTACATACACTACCAGTCAAAAGTTTGAACACACCTACTCACTCAAGGGTATTTCTTTATTTTTTACATTTTTTACATTGTAGAATAATAGTGAAGACATCACAACTATGAAATTACACACATGGAATCATGTAGTAACCAAACAAGTTTTAAACAAATCAAATTATATTTAAATTTAGATTCTTCAAATAGCCAGCTTTGCACACTCTCGGCATTCTCTCAACTAGCTTCATGAGGTAGTCACCTGAAATGCATTTCAATTTACAGGTGGGCCTTCTTAAAAGTTAATTTGTGGAATTTCTTTCCTTCTTAATGCGTTTGAGCCAATGTGTTAATGTGTTGTGACAAGGTAGGGGGGTATACAAAAGATAGCCCTATTTGGTGAAAGACCAAGTCCATATTATGGCAAGAACAGCGCAAATGAGCAAAGAGAAATGACAGTCCATCATTGTTTTAAGACATGAAGGTCAGTCAATAGAGAACATTTCAAGAACATTGAAAGTTTCTTCAAGTGCAGTCGCAAAAACCATCACGCGCTATGATGAAACTGGCTCTCATGAGGACCGCCACAGGAATGGAAGATGCAGAGTAAGTTCATTAGTTCTCAGCCTCAGAAATTGCAGCCCAAATAAATGCTCCACAGAGTTCAAGTAACAGACACCTCTCAACATCAACTGTTCAGAGGGGACTGTGTGAATCAGGCCTTCATGGTCGAATTGCTGCAAAGAAACCACTACTAAAGGACACCAATAAGAAGAAGACCTGCTTGGGCCAAGAAATACGAGCAATGGACATTAGACAGGTGGAAATGTGTCCTTTGGTCTGGAGTCCAAATTGGAGATTTTTAGTTCTAACCAGCGTGTCTTTGTGAGACGTGGTGTGGTTGAACGGATGATCTCCGCATGTGTAGTTCCCACTGTATAGCATGGAGGAGGAGGTGTTATGGTGTGGGGTGCATTGCTGGTGACACTGTCTGTGATTTATTTAGAATTCAAGGTACACTTAACCAGCATGGCTACCACAGCATTCTGAAGCGATATGACATCCCATCTGTTTTTTCAACAGGACAATGACCGAACACACCTCCAGGCTGTGTAAGGGCTATTTGACCAAGAAGGAGAGTGATTGAGTGCTGCATCAGATGACCTGGCCTCCACAATCCCCCGACCTCACCCCAATTGAGATGGTTTGGGGTGAGTCGGATGGCAGAGTGAAGGAAAAGCAGCCAACAAGTGCTAAGCATATGTGGGAACTCCTTCAAGACTGTTGGAAAAGCATTCAGGTGAAGCTGGTTGAGAGAATGCCAAGAGTGTGCAAAGCTGTCATCAAGGCAAAGGGTGGCTATTTGAAGAATCTAAAATCTAAAATATATTTTGATTTGTTTAACACTTTTTTGGTTACTACATGATTCCATATGTGTTATTTCATAGTTTTGATGTCTTCACTATTATTCTACAATGTAGAAAATAGTAAAAATATAGAAAAACCCTTGAATGAGTAGGTGTGTCCAAACTTTTGACTGGTACTGTAGATCAGAATACACAAGATTAAGCACACACAAAATAACCGTGTTTATTTTTTTATTTTTTTTTATATTTGTATTTTTTTTGAATGTCATCTTTCATTGACAATCTATAAGTGAATTATTGATGACTAGAGCTGGAATGGGATTGATAGACCTAACAACTAGAAATGGGCAGATGTTTTAGTAATATGGGGTCAGTTGTGGTCACGGGACGTTTCCAAGTCTCTGAGCCAGGAAGCAAAAGTTCGCAATACGCATAAAATATTCTAGGCTTTGCTTTGTCCCACCCAGGTCAACTGCATATCCCTGGAAAGCTTATCTCATTGGCTACAAGACTGTCAAGGTACCATAGTAGCCAATCCCCTTTGTAATGGATGCCTACAGTGCGTAAGCAGGCAACATCATATTTTTGATGCGCAAAGATATAGTCGCTCAGCGGACATTCGATGTTGCCATTAAGTCATACATCATCGGATAATATAGGCAATAGGCTAGATTTGTTCCTACCAACCTAAGGATTAATTTGATACCCCCCATGTAGCTATAGCTCAAACACAGACCAAATCAAAGCTTACCTTGTAAGATGTTTGCTGTTTTGTGAAAACGCTGTGTAAAATAATATGCCATTTAGCAGACGCTTTTATCCAAAGCGACTTACAGTTATGCGTGCATACATTTTTGTGTATGGGTGGTCCCAGGGATCAAACCCACTACCCTGGCGTTACAAGCGCCGGGCTCTACCAGCTGAGCTACAGAGGACCACAATAACGGTAGGTCACAGGCAGACAAATAAGATATCCTCATGATCTGTGTAGTCCCGGCTTTCGGTGTGTATCAATGTATTCCGTGTTTATTTTGTTTATGCTTCACAACGCTAACCAGAATGTAGGCAGCAGCCATCTTGAAATGTGGTCATCGGCTCAGCCTGCCCTTCATATGCCCATATATGGTATTAAGTCACACCAAAGATTTGAACAATAGCCAAGATACTCAGCTTTCCGCAGACACCCTGCTTTTGCAGATAGGGGCTACCGTTCTTATACCCGACTGAATTGAATAAAAAAAATCTAATAGGGTCCCCAGATTTAAGAATAAGGTGACCCCCGAAAGCCAGCTGGAGATGTGTAAATTGCATTCAGTCTTTATTGTAGCTCAGCTGGTAGAGTACGGCGCTTGTAACGCCAAGGTAGTGGGTTCGATCCGCAAAGAGGAGTGGGACAAAATCCCTCCTGAGATGTGTGCAAACCTGGTGGCCAACTACAAGAAACGTCTGACCTCTGTGATTGCCAACAAGGGTTTTCCCACCAAGTACTAAGTCATGTTTTGCAGAGGGGTGAAATACTTATTTCCCTCATTTAAAATGCAAATCAATTTATAACATTTTTGACATGCGTTTTTCTGGATTTTTTTGTTGTTATTCTGTCTTTCACTGTTCAAATAAACCTACCATTAAAATGTTAGACTGATCGTGTCTTTGTCAGTGGGCAAACGTACAAAATCAGCAGGGGACTTTTTTCCCTAACTGTATATTTTTTTTTTTCACTGACAAATAAATGCAATCAATCTAAACTGTGCAGAGGCAATTTGATGAATGGAAAGAGACCTCTGTTACAAAACACCAAAAAGTTGAATGACATTCAGATATTGTCAAGCCAAGCCTTCGATACTTGGTAAGCCTACAAGGTAGGGAGGGATGTGTTTCCTGTTTGTCGAGATTTACATTGTGGTGTTGAAAATGCAAACCATGTCGGTATGTTTTGTTTATTGGTTGTGTGGCACAGAAGCCTGTTGGTGGAAAATGTGTTGCATATATTTATATAATTATAAATATGGCATATAAATGATGAAAATCTGATTTCCCCGTAGCTGATCATTGTCTGCAACCAGCTCTGGTCGTGAAGTAATGAAACAGGCAGGGAGAGTGAGCTCCTCTGTGGTGGTCGACAAGCCCTGAACCTTCTGGCCCGTAGCCCTGCGTGGCATCGACTGTGCCACAAAAGCAAAATAGATATCCTACAGTTATTGTTATTTGTGGTCGTAAACATTATTTTTAGTTAAATATGTGAGGGGGAGGGTGTTCAATTTATCTTACAGTACAAGGGGAAGGTCGTGTGAAAATGACACCTTGAGTTGGACCCCCCCCCCACCCACACCATGCTAATGAATATATGCATTTCATATTTTTTCTGTGAGAAACATTTCATATATAGGCCAATTCCCACAAGCGTAAAGGGTTAATGTCTATTTGCATGTGGAAAATGTAGGCAATACAACACATCACCACAGTATCTAAGGCTGTGTACACTGACACTATAATATTATGTGAAAGTAGCGTAAGTACATGTAAAGAGTTTACAACTTTCTTTCAACTTTAAAAAAAGAAAATTGAATCACTATCTCTGGTGAATATTGAGAATTGGTTCATATTTTTGTCTCAAGTTATTCGGATTATTTAACAATCACAGCATGAAAAGCAGATTTTCTAAGTGAAAAGGTGCACGGTCTAACTAGTGCTGAGCGATTAGTGCTTTTTGAGGTCGGTTCGGTTTCAGTTCGATTATTCAAAAAGAATCACAGTTTTTGATTTCGGATTTGCACTTTTTTTTTTTTTTACATTAAATTACTTTATTTCATTCCAAGTCATCATCTCATGTCTATAGAGCCTATGCTGTTTGCCAAAATCACTAGTTTAGTAGTACTTCAAAGTAAATAAGGCAAACTTTTTTGACTGCTGAATACCAACTATAAATGACTTAGATCATGTATTTTCAGGCTTGCGAAACAACTGCTTTCTATTCCTCTCAATCGCGTGTTCTCTCTTCTCCTCTCAGTCTCCATGTCTGCTCCGCACAGACCGGACGTGTTTAAGTGGGCACACAATAGTTTATGGTCATTGTAGTTAATTAACACATGTTCTGCGCTAAACTATGTAGAATATTGGCCTGTTGGAAACTACAACAACTCCCTACTAGGTTTGATCTGATATATCTCTACAAAAACTGCACATCGAGCTCACAGAAAAAACCTGAACGAAATGGAATTCAAAAAATTTAACCGAAGTCGGGCAATTCCTTGTTTAAAAAACGAAAAATAACCGACATTTCGGTTAATTGCTTAGGACTACCCCAACATTTGCTTGATACAGGAATTTCTGGGGTAGTAAATTCCCAATTATGCATTAATAGGTTTCTGGACATTTCCGGACCGTGCACGTCACGTAAATTATCTACTGCCACAGGCATGTGCCTTTCTACTGTAGTGTCGAGTCAATGTTGCTAATTATTGCCGTTAAACAAAGGAGTCCGCTTATACTGAACTTTGATCATAAGTTTTATTCATATCACAAGATTTCAGCATAAGTTTACGGATGTCATGATCACCCGGAGAGCAGTGTCCTCCAAATTACAATGTCTGCTCTGCTCTTCTTCGTCTCCATCCAGTACTTATAAGATATACAAAAATATGGGTGGCTCCCTCTACTGTCCAATCCCCTGTCTACAACACACAGACTTCTCTGTCCTATGTGGCGTCACACTAAAACAATTCCCTCTGACACTAAATAAACATTTTCTCAGGTTCCACTTGAAAACATTAGCAAAGTCATAATCTTAATACACTACACTACCTTATGTGTTGGAAGAGAAGCCCAGTGAAAATAAGTGTCTCCTTATTTCTCCAATTTTTAGGTTTGTAACGTTTATAATCACGGTTTCATTTTCCAAATCTAGAGATAACATCTTTATCTAAACTGTGATGAGTTTTCTGGTCATTTTGATGTATAATTTAAGTGTTTTGACCAAGTGAAAAACAAGAGAGATTTTCTCATTCATATGAGTGTATCCAAGCTAAGCTAGCCAACTTTGTATGTAAGTTAATGAGAACAAGATAGTGTTTCAGATTATTTTTATTTATGCTGTAAACGTTTGTACAAATGAACAACACTAATGATCCTTTTCATGAAATGTGTATCTAACGGTTGCATGCTAATTGCTAACCACTAACGTTTCTTCCTACTAGCTAGCCACCATTTCTCCCTACTAGCTAGCTACTTTTAGCTTATGTTGTTGTTGGCTAGCTGTTCATGGGTTTTTGTTACATTTAATACACAGGCCTCTTGTATAATTTGTTTGTACTATTGTACAAACTGTTGTTGCCCATATAATGAATGGGTATATATTTAGTGGTTTTGCACACCACCATCTTTAGTGATAAACTAGCTAACACTAGCTAAGTAACTAGCTAAGTAACTAACCCGGATCAAACCTTGATGTTTCATACAGTTGAAGTCGGAAGTTTACATACACTTAGGTTGGAGTCATTAAAACTTGTTTTTCAACCACTCCACAAATTTGTTTGTTAACAAACTATAGTTTTGGCAAGTCGGTTAGGACATCTACTTTGTGCATGACACAAGTAACTTTTCCAACAATTGTTTACAGACAATTATTTCACTTATAATTCACTGTATCACAATTCCAGTGGGTCAGAAGTTTACATACACTAAGTTGACTGTGCCTTTAAACAGCTTGAAAAATTCCAGAAAATGATGTCATGGCTTTAGAAGCCTCTGATAGGCTAATTGACATCATTTGAGTCATTTGGAGGTGTACCTGTGGATGTATTTCAAGGCCTACCTTCAAATTCAGTGCCTCTTTGCTTGACATCGTGGGAAAATCAAAAGAAATCAGCCAAGACCTCAGAAGAAATATGGTAGACCTCCACAAGTCTGGTTCATCCTTGGGAGCAATTTCCAAACGCCTGAAGGTACCACGTTCATCTGTACAAACAATATTACGCAAGTACAAACACCATGGGACCACGCAGCCGTCATACCGCTCAGGAAGGAGATGCGTTCTATCTCCTAGAGATGAACGTACTTTGGTGTGAAAAGTGCAAATCAATCCCAGAACAACAGCGAAGGACCTTGTGAAGATGCTGGAGGAAACAGGTACAAAAGTATCTATATCCACAGTAAAACGAGTCCTATATCGACATAACCTGAAAGGCCGCTCAGCAAGGAAGACGCCACTGCTCCAAAACCGCCATAAAAAAGCCAGACTACGCTTTGCAACTGCACATGGGGACAAAGATTGTAATTTTTGGAGAAATGTCCTCTGGTCTGATGAAACAAAAATAGAACTGTTTGGCCATAATGACCATCGTTATGTTTGGAGGAAAAAGGCGGTTGCTTGCAAGCCGAAGAACACCATCACAACCGTGAAGCACGTCATGCTGTGGGGGTGCTTTGCTGTCGGAGGGACTGGTGCACTTCACAAAATAGATGGCATCATGAGGAAGGAAAATTATGTGGATATATATTGAAGCAACATCTCAAGACATCAGTCAGGAAGTTAAAGCTTGGTCGTAAATGGGTCTTCCAAATGGACAATGACCCCAAGCATACTTCCAAAGTTGTGGCAAAATGGCTTAAGGACAACAAAGTCAAGGTATTGGAGTGGCCATCACAAAGCTCTGACCTCAATCCTATAGAACATTTGTGGGCAGAACTGAAAAAGCGTGTCCGAGCAAGGAGGCCTACCAACCTGACTCAGTTACACCAGCTCTGTCAGGAGGAATTGGCCAAAATTCACCCAACTTATTGTGCGAAGCTTGTGGAAGGCTACCCGAAACGTTTGACCCAAGTTAAACAATTTAAAGGCAATGCTACCAAATACGAATTGAATGTATGTAAACTTCTGACCCACTGGGAATGTGATGAAAGAAATCAAAGCTGAAATAAATCATTCTCTCTACTATTATTCTGACATTTCACATTCTTAAAATAAAGTGGTGATCCTAACTGACCTAAGACAGGGAATTTTTACTAGGATTAAATGTCAGGAATTGTGACTCCAACCTAAGTGTATGTAAACTTCCGACTTCAACTGTATATACGTTAACTAGGCACTACTGTACATCATTTTGGTTCAGTACTTATCAGTTTTGATTAGTGTGATTAAGTGATAGTTAATTGTTTTGTTAACAAATGACAAGAAAATCATACAGTGGGGAAAAAAAGTATTTAGTCAGCCACCAATTGTGCAAGTTCTCCCACTTAAAAAGATAAGAGAGGCCTGTAATTTTCATCATAGGTACACGTCAACTATGACAGACAAAATGAGAAAAAAAAAATCCAGAAAATCACATTGTAGGATTTTTTATGAATTTATTTGCAAATTATGGTGGAAAATAAGTATTTGGTCAATAACAAAAGTTTCTCAATACTTTGTTATATAACCTTTGTTGACAATGACACAGGTCAAACGTTTTATGTATGTCTTCACAAGGTTTTCACACACTGTTGCTGGTATTTTGGCCCATTCCTCCATGCAGATCTCCTCTAGAGCAGTGATGTTTTGGGGCTGTCGCTGGGCAACACGGACTTTCAACTCCCTCCAAAGATTTTCTATGGGGTTGAGATCTGGAGACTGGCTAGGCCACTCCAGGACCTTGAAATGCTTTTTACGAAGCCACTCCTTCGTTGCCCGGGCGGTGTGTTTGGGATCATTGTCATGCTGAAAGACCCAGCCACGTTTCACCTTCAATGCCCTTGCTGATGGAAGGAGGTTTTCACTCAAAATCTCACGATACATGGCCCCATTCATTCTTTCCTTTACACGGATCAGTCGTCCTGGTCCCTTTGCAGAAAAACAGCCCCAAAGCATGATGTTTCCACCCCCATGCTTCACAGTAGGTATGGTGTTCTTTGGATGCAACTCAGCATTCTTTGTCCTCCAAACACGACGAGTTGAGTTTTTACCAAAAAGTTCTATTTTGGTTTCATCTGACCATATGACATTCTCCCAATCCTCTTCTGGATCATCCAAATGCACTCTAGCAAACTTCAGACGGGCCTGGACATGTACTGGCTTAAGCAGGGGGACACGTCTGGCACTGCAGGATTTGAGTCCCTGGCGGCGTAGTGTGTTACTGATGGTAGGCTTTGTTACTTTGGTCCCAGCTCTCTGCAGGTCATTCACTTTTGTTTCTGGTGTCCTTTGACAGCTCTTTGGTCTTGGCCATAGTGGAGTTTGGAGTGTGACTGTTTGAGGTTGTGGACAGGTGTCTTTTATACTGATAACAAGTTCAAACAGGTGCCATTAATACAGGTAACGAGTGGAGGACAGAGGAGCCTCTTAAAGAAGAAGTTACAGGTCTGTGAGAGCCAGAAATCTTGCTTGTTTGTAGGTGACCAAATACTTATTTTCCACCATCATTTGCAAATAAATTCATTAAAAATCCTACAATGTGATTTTCTGGATTTTTTTCTCTCAATTTGTCTGTCATAGTTGACGTGTACCTATGATGAAAATTACAGGCCTCTCTCATCTTTTTAAGTGGGAGAACTTGCACAATTGGTGGCTGACTAAATACTTTTTTTCCCCACTGTATGTATCAATCAAATACATATAATGAGTGGAATATATTGTCATTGATAAACTGGAAGGTTCGAGCCCTGAATGCTGATTGGCTGGCAGATATCTCATACCACAGGTATGACAAAACATTTATTTTTACTCTAATTACATTGGTAACCAGTATATAATAGCAATAAGCCACCTGTTTGTGGTACAGTGGGGAAAAAAAGTATTTAGTCAGCCACCAATTGTGCAAGTTCTCCCACTTAAAAAGATAAGAGAGGCCTGTAATTTTCATCATAGGTACACGTCAACTATGACAGACAAATTGAGAAAAAATAATCCAGAAAATCACATTGTAAAAATTTATATGAATTTATTTGCAAATTATGGTGGAAAATAAGTATTTGGTCACCTACAAACAAGCAAGATTTCTGGCTCTCACAGACCTGTAACTTCTTCTTTAAGAGGCTCCTCTGTCCTCCACTCGTTACCTGTATTAATGGCACCTGTTTGAACTTGTTATCAGTATAAAAGACACCTGTCCACAACCTCAAACAGTCACACTCCAAACTCCACTATGGCCAAGACCAAAGAGCTGTCAAAGGACACCCGAAACAGAATTGTAGACCTGCACCAGGCTGGGAAGACTGAATATGCAATAGGTAAGCAGCTTGGTTTGAAGAAATCAACTGTGGGAGCATTTATTAGGAAATGGAAGACATACAAGACCACTGATAATCTCCCTCGATCTGGGGCTCCACGCAAGATCTCACCCCGTGGGGTCAAAATGATCACAAGAACCACACGGGGGGACCTAGTGAATGACCTGCAGAGAGCTGGGACCAAAGTAACAAAGCCTACTATCAGTAACACACTACGCCGCCAGGGACTCAAATCCTGCAGTGCCAGATGTGTCCCCCTGCTTAAGCCAGTAATTGTCCAGTCCCATCTGAAGTTTGCTAGTGTGCATTTGGATGATCCAGAAGAGGATTGGGAGAATGTCATATGGTCAGATGAAACCAAAATAGAACTTTTTGGTTCGTCGTGTTTGGAGGACAAAGAATGCTGAGTTGCATCCAAAGAACACCATACCTACTGTGAAGCATAGGGGCGGAAACATCATGCTTTGGGGCTGTTTTTCTGCAAAGGGACCAGGACGACTGATCTGTGTAAAGGAAAGAATGAATGGGGCCATGTATCGTGAGATTTTGAGTGAAAACCTCCTTCCATCAGCAAGGGCATTGAAGATGAAACGTGGCTGGGTCTTTCAGCATGACAATGATCCCAAACACACCGCCCAGGCAACGAAGGAGTGGCTTCGTAAGAAGCATTTCAAGGTCCTGGAGTGGCCTAGCCAGTCTCCAGATCTCAACCCCATAGAAAATCTTTGGAGGGAGTTGAAAGTCCGTGTTGCCCAGCGACAGCCCCAAAACATCACTGCTCTAGAGGAGATCTGCATGGAGGAATGGGCCAAAATACCAGCAACAGTGTGTGAAAACCTTGTGAAGACATACATAAAACGTTTGACCTGTGTCATTGCCAACAAAGGTTATATAACAAAGTATTGAGAAACTTTTGTTATTGACCAAATACTTATTTTCCACCATAATTTGCAAATAAATTCATAAAAAATCCTACAATGTGATTTTCTGGATTTTTTTTTTCTCATTTTGTCTGTCATAGTTGACGTGTACCTATGATGAAAATTACAGGCCTCTCTTATCTTTTTAAGTGGGAGAACTTGCACAATTGGTGGCTGACTAAATACTTTTTTTCCCCACTGTATATGGCCAATATACCATGGCTAAGGCTGCATCCAGGCATTCCGTGTTGCGTTGTGCGTAAGAACAGCCCTTAGCAGGCCTGGCAGATATCTCAGCTTGGATGTCGGCCCACCACCTCAAGCTCAACCTCGACAAGACGGAGCTACTCTTCCTACCGGGGAAGGACTGCCCTCTTAAATACATCTCCATCATGGTTGGCAACTCCACGGTGTCTCCCTACCAGTGTGCAAAGAACCTTGGCGTGACCCTGGACAACACCCTGTATTCTCTGCATACATCAAAGGAGTGGCTCCTGCAGGTTAATGCTTATGCCATCGACTTATCCAGAACGCGGCAGCCCGCCTGGTTTTCAACCTTCCCGAGTTCTCCCATGTCACCCCGTTCCTCCGCACACTCCACTGGCTTCCAGTCGAGGCTGGCATCCACTACAAGACCATGGTGCTTGCCAATGGAGCAGCAAGAGGAACTGCACCTCCCTACCTTCAGGCTATGCTCAAACCCTACACCCCAACCCGAGCACTCCGTTCTACCACCTCTGGTCTTGGATTGGTCTGCCATGTAGCATTCTGCTGTCTATAACGTGAGCTGCTCAGTATGTGTTGATAATCCTTTTTACTTAAGTTTTTTTGAAAGATATAACATTAGCCATCGAAGAACTACAAACAAGATGTAGCTACAAACAAAACAGAGTTAAATGGTTTTAGTCTCCCATGAAGAGTTAATCCATGTATACGGGTAAGAGTCTAGCTACATTTTCAGATATTATAAGTTTCTAATTTTGTCAGAAAGTTGTTTTCATTGCAAGTTAAAGCGTACTGTTCACTAGCTAGCGAACGTTAGCTTGCTGGCTTGCTAGCTAATGTTACGTGTATGATCTGTGTAGTAATATTATTGAAATCAGAAAATCCATTTGCATTGCTATTTATAGCTTAATGTTAGCTAGTTAGCTAACATTGAACCTAGTTAGTTAGCTTTAGCTACATACTACAGCTATGACAATCAGTTTGTATTGGTAGTAGTATGAGTTGGGATTATGCCAGTTCATTGTTTAGCTAGCTAGCTACATGTCTAAACAAAAGACTCCACTTCGCCAGATAATTACATGACCCATCAAGTTAGCCAGGTGTGTCTGGGGATGATTACGGCCATCTATTGTATTTCATGAACATGTGTACATGTCTAGACAATAGTGACCCATCAACTTAGCTAGATGTGACTTGGGGGTGGTTAAAGCATTTATTTCACATGACCCATCAATTTAGACGTGTGTCTGGGTAAGCATCATCTAATAATGATAAAATATTTTATCTGGACAATTTCTGTTTTTGGTATTGCTACTATGCAAATATGCAAGTAACCATTTCCCTGTACCGTTTACACCTTCTGTATCCTGTGCATGTGACAAATAAACGTATTTGATATAGTGTGTGTTTACCAGAGACGGTAATGTGAAGAACCACATGACCTGCACCAAAGTCAGATTAGGATATAGGCCAAGGACTAGATAAAGTGTATTTTTACCTGGAGTTTTTCCTTATTGTAGGCTACTACTTTTAACACTTTTATTCTTGAAATCATTGGTTGTTTACTACACTACTCACTCTGTTTAGCACATAGCCTCACATGTGAATCCTTAGAGAGATGGGTGGGGCTAAGGCTTAAGAGGGTGTGAACGATGCTCAATGGGTGTAGACAAAGAAGAGCTCTCCAGTAGGTGTACCAAAACATTCAAGGGCCATTCTCTTAAAGGTGTGGTTTCAAGTTCATCAACTTTCAAAGCAGAATTACTTTCCCATTGTTCCTCAACTGCAGTGTATGATATACCATTTTCTAGCTCTTAGTACCACATACTTGTGAAAATTGCCACCAAAGTTATTTTAAAAAACTAACTTCCAAAGCGCTGTGATGTCCAGACAACTGGTTGTTGATTTCCAACTGGGGCAGGTGTGAATGCTCTGGGGGCCTAAGCCTACCCCTAACCAGTTTGAATACAATGAGGAGTCCATCAACCATCAGCAGACAATTATGTATTCTAGGTTGAGAGCCTTTGAAAAGGTCTGTGAGAGAGATTTGTGCCTACAGGAACATTCACATTTTAGTCATTTAGCAGACGCTCTTATCCAGAGCAATTTACAGGAGCAATTAGGTTTAAGTGCCTTGCTCAAGGGCACATTGACAGATTTTTATCCTAGTCGGCTTGGGGATTAGAACCAGCGACCTTTCGGTTACTGGCACACAGGGGCGGTGTGTTCATTAGGGTGATATGGGCGACGCACTGCCAAACGGGAAAAGGAAGGGATTTTTTTTCTAATCAATTATATCACGGCAACAGTAGTTATCAGTGTTCTAATCTAGACGTCTGATCTGCCACTAAATGTCCAATCAGGCTAAAGTCGTGCTTCAAATGGCCCCGCCCCTTTTGGGGCGATTTCAGTCAGGTTGAAAATCGCCCCAGAAGTCTCTCATAGACTCTCATGTAAAATCTTTTTTTTTCAAATATCAGAGCTTTCAATACAATCTCTATGGGTTCCGGGAGGGCTTGCACTTACGCGCTTTCGTCATACGTAACATAACCATGAACGTAACTAAGAAAAGAGCGGGTAGCAGCGTCAATCAATTCACGTACTACTGTCAAGATGGCTAGCGTTCAGTGCAACTCGATTGTCTCTTTGAAAGAAGTTCCTTTTTGTCGGCGAACAAATCAAGATAAATTGGCAACGAAACAATTAGGACCTCCCAGACCAAATTTAATAATTCAACAGGTTTCTACTAAAGGGGGAAAGTCCTACACCCGAGGATTTTCCAAAAATTGGTACGAACGAAAAACCTGGCTAGCAGGCTGCGATGTAGCTAATGCAGTCTTCTGCTACCCCTGCTTACTCTTTCACCCTGAAGGCGGCACGGCAGACAGCACCGCTTGGACAGCGACTGGTGTAACGGACATGCACCATCTTTCAGAAAAGATTAAGAAACATGAGCTGTCAAATACCCACATGGATAGCTGTTTGAGATTGTCTGCTTTGGGGAGAGTGAACATTGCCACTCAACTGGATGAGGGATACAGGCTAGCTGTCCGCCGCCACAACGATGAGGTTAGCAAGAACCGCCACATCCTCAGCCGGCTAATCCAGTGTGTGAAGTTTTGCGGAGTGTTTGAGTTAGCTTTGCGAGGCAAAGATGAAACTGAGGGCTCCACCAACCCTGGTATTTTTCTTGGACTTGTCAACTTTGTGGCACAATTAGATGAGGTGTTTTATGGAAATGCATATTGTTTATGCAGTGTTGAGGAATGTGAAAGAACACCCTTGATTATTTTTACTGTGATAACTTATTTTGCTTTTGTAAGCCAACACTTTTGAGATCAGTCAATAAATGCTTCTGGTATTGACTTATATGCTGCCCCTGTCTTCATGTTGTTGCTGGACATATCTTTTTTCAAATGTGTGTAGGTCACCTAAATCATCAGAAAAATTGCCCCCCCTGAGAATTTTTCCAGGAGCCGCCACTGCTGGCACAACACGCTTAACCACTAAGCTACCTGCCGCCCCGTATATATATAGTGTAGGTTAACAGCAAAGATAAACTGATATCACAATATGCCTTGTTCATATTGATATCAATAGATATCAACATCATATTGAAATTGGAGCCCACCTCTAAAATGTACACATTGAGAAGTAATTGTATTGATCGTAACAGGCGTGTATGCTTAGCTTTGTGTTTTGCTTGAGTGCTTGTTTTTGAAACAACAGTATTGAATGGGGAATTGTATCAAATAAATATAATTGTATGTGTTTTAATTACCAATGCTGTATAGAGCTCAGAGAAATTCGATATCACAATATGCCTTGCTCATATCGATATCAAAAGATATCAACATCATATTGAAATAGCAAAATTGGTGCTCACAACTAATATCTAGGATATAAAATGTAATCCTTAAGTCTAGAAAACTGATGTCTGCAGTATCAGTGAATATAATTATGTTAGTGTGTGTTTCTCTGTGTGTTTGTGTGTGTGTGTGTAAGAGATCCTTTGTGATCTTAAAAATCTGATCTATTAATTCAATCTGATATGTTCTTAGTTCTCAAAACCAGGCTACAGCTACGAGTCCAGACAGACCACCCCCTAATTACAAAGGGTCTAGAGAGGGACCGTCTTGTTTTAGGGTCAACAATGTTCATTCAGATTAACCCCTTGCAAAGGCTTCTGGGGCTGATCTACTGTATTTCGTGAGTGAAAAGACTGTTCAAAAGTACCCCACCCCCCCTATACCATTCCTCTACAACTATCCCCACCTCTTTTAGGGTAAGTGGCCTAGTCACTTGCTTGTTAACAGGTAGCTATGTAGGATTAAGTCCTGTCAATTAATCACGGCAGGAATGCATCCCTTAGCACAATGTGATGATGTACTGTATGTCTTTGAACATCAGACATTTTCCATCACCGATGTAGTTACTAGAAAACTGATGTCTGCAGCATCAGTGAATGGAATTATATTCAATGATCTTACAAAATGTGGTCTAATAATAATTTAAATGTTATGTACATATGTGTAAGAGATCTTATATGATCTACAAATGCTGGTCTAATAATATTTTAAAAGTTGCATCGTAAGTACACACTCTATTCTGTAGAAATTGACCCCTAAACACAGAGTTGACATTTGTGGTCAAGTCCCAGCTCCTGGGTCAGGTTCTACCTGACATTACATCATATGTTAAATAGCCATGTTTTATAACCCTAAATCAGAAAACTTCGGGGGCCAAATAAAACCACCGGCGGGCTAAATTCAGCCCGCAGGCCACCAGTTGGGGAACCCTGATATAGAGTATTAATTAATATAACTAAAACCCACAACCAAAGGAGCACACGCCCCAAGCAAAACCAGATCCTCAGCACATTTACATTTACGTCATTTAGCAGACGCTCTTATCCAGAGCGACTTACAAATTGGTGCATTCACCTTATAGCCAGTGGGATAACCACTTTACAATGTTGTTTTTTGGGGTGGGGTAAGGGGGGGTAGAAGGATTACTTTATCCTATCCCAGGTATTCCTTAAAGAGGTGGGGTTTCAAATGTCTCCGGAAGGTGGTGAGTGACTCCGCTGTCCTGGCGTAGTGAGGGAGCTTGTTCCACCATTGGGGTGCCAGAGCAGCGAACAGTTTGACTGGGCTGAGCGGGAACTGTGCTTCTGCAGAGGTAGGGGAGCCAGCAGGCCAGAGGTTGACGAACGCAATGCCCTCGTTTGGGTGTAGGGACTGATCAGAGCCTGAAGGTACGGAGGTGCCGTTCCCCTCACAGCTCCGTAGGCAAGCACCATGGTATTGTAGCAGATGTGAGCTTCAACTGGAGGCCAGTGGAGTGTGCGGAGGAGCGGGGTGACGTGAGAGAACTTGGGAAGGTTGAACACCAGACGGGCTGTGGCATTCTAGGTGAGTTGTAGGGGTTTAATGGCACCGGCAGGGAGCCCAGCCAACAGCGAGTTGCAGTAATCCAGACGGGAGATGACAAGTGCCTGGATTAGGACCTGTGCCGCTTCCTGTGTAAGGCATGGTCGTACTCTCCGAATGTTGTAGAGCATGAACCTACAGGATCGGGTCACCGCCTTGATGTTAGCGGAGAACGACAGGGTGTTGTCCAGGGTCACGCCAAGGCTCTTCGCACTCTGGGAGGAGGACGCAACGGAGTTGTCAACCGTGATGGCGAGATCATAGAACGGGCAGTCCTTCCCCGGGAGGAAGAGCAGCTCCGTCTTGCCAAGGTTCAGCTTGAGGTGGTGATCCGTCATCCATACTGATATGTCTGCCAGACATGCAGAGATGCGATTCGCCACCTGGTTATCAGAAGGGGGAAAGGAGAAGATTAGTTGTGTGTCATCTGGGTAGCAATAATAGGAGAGGCCATGTGAGGATATGACAGAGCCAAGTGACTTGGTGTATAGCGAGAATAGGAGAGGGCCTAGAACTGAGCCCTGGGGGACACCAGTGGTGAGAGCACGTGGTGCGGAGACAGCCTCTCGCCACGCCACTTGGTAGGAGCAACCGGTCAGGTAGGACGCAATCCAAGAGTGAGCCGCGCCAGAGATGCCCAGCTCGGAGAGGGTGGAGAGGAGGATCTGATGGTTCACAGTATCAAAGGCAGCAGACAGGTCTAGAAGGACAAGAGCAGAGGAGAGAGAGTTAGCTTTAGCAGTGCGGAGAGCCTCCGTGACACAGAGAAGAGCAGTCTCAGTTGAATGACCAGTCTTGAAACCTGACTGGTTTGGATCAAGAAGGTAATTCTGAGAGAGATAGCAAGAGAGTTGGCTAAAGACGGCACGCTCAATAGTTTTGGAGAGAAAAGAAAGAAGGGATACTGGTCTGTAGTTGTTGACATCAGAGGGATCGAGTGTTGGTTTTTTGAGAAGGGGTGCAACTCTCGCTCTCTTGAAGACGGAAGGGACATAGCCAGCAGTCAAGGATAAGTTCATCAGCGAGGTGAGGTAAGAGAGAAGGTCACCGGAGATGGTCTGGAGAAGAGAGGAGGGGATAGGGTCAAGCGGGCAGGTTGTTGGGCGGCCGACCGTCACAAGTCGCAAGATTTTGTCTGGAGAGAGAGGGGAGAAAGAAGTCAAAGCATAGGGTAGGGCAGTGTGAGCAGGACCAGCAGTGTCATGTGACTTAACAAACGAGGATCGGATGTCGTAAACCTTCTTTTCAAAATGGTTGAAGTCATCCACAGAGAGGGAGAAGGGGGGGGGGGGGAGGATTCAGCAGGGAGGAGAAGGTGGCAAAGAGCTTCCTAGGGTTAGAGGCAGATGCTTGGAATTTAGAGTGGTAGAAAGTGGCCTTAGCAGCAGAAATAGATGAAGAAAATGTAGAGAGGAGGGAGTGAAAAGATGCCAGGTCCGCAGGGAGTCTAGTTTTCCTCCATTTCCGCTCGGCTGCCCGGAGCCCTGTTCTGTGAGCTCGCAATGAGTCATCAAGCCACGGAGCTGGAGGGGAGGACCGAGCCGGGCCGGGAGGATAGGGGACATAGAGAGTCAATGGATGCAGAAAGGGAGGAGAGGAGGTGTTGAGGAGGCAGAATCAAGAGATTGGAGGGAGAAGGATTGAGCAGAGGGAAGAGATGATAGGATGGAAGAGGAGAGAGTAGCGGGAGAGAGAGAGCGAAGGTTGCGACGGCGCATTACCATCTGAGTAGGGACAGAGTGAGTAGTGTTGGAGGAGAGCGAGAGAGAAAATGATACAAAGTAGTGGTCGGAGACATGGAGGGGAGTTGCAGTGAGATTAGTAGAAGAACAGCATCTAGTAAAGATGAGGTCAAGCGTATTGCCTTCCTTTTGAGTATGGGGGGACGGTGAGAGGGTGAGGTCAAAAGAGGAGAAGAGTGGAAAGAAGGAGGCAGAGAGAAATGAGTCAAAGGTAGACGTAGGGAGGATGAAGTCCCCCAGAACTGTGACGGGTGAGCCATCCTCAGGAAAGGAACTTATCAAGGCATCAAGCTCATTGATGAACTCTCCAAGGGAACCTGGAGGGCGATAAATGACAAGGATGTTAAGCTTAAATGGGCTAGTGACAGCATGGAATTCAAATGAGGAGATAGACAGATGGGCCAGGGGAGAAATAGAGAATGTCCACTTGGGAGAGATGAGGATTCCTGTGCCACCACCCCGCTGACCAGATGCTCTCGGGGTATGCGAGAACACATGGTCAGACGAGGAGAGAGCAGTAGGAGTAGCAGTGTTTTCAGTGGTAATCCATGTTTCCGTCAGCGCCAAGAAGTCGAGGGACTGGAGGGTAGCATAGGCTGAGATGAACTCTCTCTTGTTGGCAGCAGAACGGCAGTTCCAGAGGCTGCCTGAGACCTGTAACTCCACGTGGGTGGTGCGTACAGGGACCACCAGGTTAGAGAGGCAGCAGCCACGCGGTGTGAGGCGTTTGTATAGCCTGTGCGGAGAGGAGAGAACAGGGATAGACAGAGGCATAGTTGACAGGCTACAGAAAATGGCTACAATAATGCAAAGGAGATCGGAATGAAATTAACTAAACATCTGGGAAAGGAGAGAGTGGGGCCTCCCTCACCGCAACACCCAAATATAACTCTCCCAACTTCCACCTCAGAAACTATAATTGTTGTAAACTACAGCGGTTCGATGTTTTCTAGGAATAGACTATCTTAGTTTATTCAGCTAGCTAACTTGGTACAGTATTCGTCAGTGAAAATCGTCCAGGGCACCTAGTCATAAGACGCCACAGCCAGCTAGCATGCCGGACTCTAACAACACGGTTTAGCACCAATAGTCGGCCACAACAAACCACCAGTGTGTCAACACGCCAAGCAGATCGTTTGTGTCCGTGTCTAACGTTGTGGGTTAGTCCCGTCAGCTTGAGCGAGTCCATCGTCAACTTATTCAGCCAGTTAGTTAGCTAGAATAGTTAGCATACTAGCTAGCCATTGCTTTCAGACAAAGAAGAAACCCCTCCTTTCACGGCACGAACACACAGCGAGAGCCAAGCTAACGTTAACTAGTCACCCATGTCCCGAATTCCTTGAACGACTCTGGCTACCAATATGTAAAAACAAAACACAAATGTAGGTTATGACTTACCCCTAGCAGCTACTGTTAGCTAGCCAAGTGCAAAGCTAGCCACTGAATAGTGGCTAGCTTTGCACCAAAACTTTGCACCAAAACTGTTTCAGCATGCCCAACCAAACCCCCTCCTCTCCACCCCACAAACTTGATCAAAAGTCACAATAGACCTTTGGCTCACCAAATAGCCTAATACACTACCACTGATCAAGGGCATAACACATCTTTGTCCCACAATTGACCAAGGACTCTACTTGATAAAAAGCACCTGGTCTTTTGTCCCTCATATAGCCAAATACAATAAACCCAGGATCACAACAAGCCCCTCACACCTGGGTCCACACACACACACACACACACACACACACACACACACACACACACACACACACACACACACACCATGTAGCAAAACCTTCATCAAAGCCCTCCATATCAAAGTAATCAGATCAAAGGTGTTTACATACCACACAGTGGCGACCACGTGTTTATCTAATTTAACTACCTAATTTTATTACCTCCTGCCACACCCCCTCATAAATCATGAGATGTGAAATACAGTTTGTCAGTTGAAACCCTACATTAACTACTTATGTAATTCATTACTCCCCAACACTGGATATCAACATTATCTTTACTGTGTGATTCAGGCCATTGACGTTCATAGATCACACTTGTTTTGTTGAGACACGTATAGTCTCTGCATGTGAAGCGGTTAAAATCAACGTTCTGAGGAGAAGTGTAGCCCTCTCACGACGACCAAGTGGGGATTATCTGATAACACGGCAATCTGAGTTGCTAAGAATGCATTACAGCCACTTGGGTAAACAATGGCTACTTCAAAAATCAAATTATTAACCAGAGCAAATATATTGCATCAGTTACCAAGGCCTAATGTCCCTGCTTTAGTACTGATGAGCCCACACTTTGAAAAATATTATCCCCAGCGCACAAAAAGGAGATGCTGTTTGACAAACACTTCAAGTCCCAGTGTAATTCACATGGGGTGACTTCTTTGATTTAAATCCCGCTTGCACGTAAGCCTCCACGCAGAGAGGAAATAGAGCTGGGCTTGTACTTTGCCAAATCATTCACTTATTTCAACTGAAAACATTTTGGACATTTTTCATAAGAATTTGGTAACCTGTTGTGGTATTCTGGTGAGTACCAAAACATTATTATTTGCTTTAAAGACCTAATGACAATCATTCAGGGTGTATAATAATAATTTACTCTGGTACCATGATGTTTCATAATTCCAGAGATTGATAGATACACTATATATACACAAGTATGTGGACACCCCTTCAAATTAGTGGATTCGGCGTGCGAGGGCTACACTTATCCTCAGAACATTGATTTTAACCACTTCACATGCAGAGACTATACGTCTCAACAAAACAAGTGTGATCGATGAACGTCAATGGCCTGAATCACACAGTAAAGATCATGTTGATATCCAGTGTTGGGGAGTAATGAATTACATGAGTAGTTCATGTAGGGTTTAAACTGTCAAACTGTATTTGACAGGTGTATAAAATCAAGCACACCTCCATGCAATCTCCATAGACAAACATTGGCAGTAGAATGGCCTTACTGAAGAGCTCAGTGACTTTCAACGTGGCACCGTCATAGGATGCCACCTTTCCAACAAGTCAGTTCATAAAATGTCTGACCTGCTAGAGCTGCCCCGGTCAACTGTAAGTGCTGTTATTGTGAAGTTAAAACGTCTAGGAGCAACAACGGCTCAGCCGTGAAGCGGTAGGCCACACAAGATCACAGAACGTGCTGAGGCGCATAGCGGTTGCAACACTCACTACTGAGTTCCATATTGCCTCTGGAAGCAACATCAGTACAAGAACTGTTCGTCGGAAGCTTCATGAAATGGGTTTCCATGGCCGAGCAGCCGCACACAAGCCTAAGATCACCATGCACAATGCCAAGCGTCGGCTGGAGTGGTGTAAAGCTTGCCACCATTGGACTCTGGAGCAGTGGAAACGCGTTCTCTGGAATGATGAATCACGCTTCACCATCTGGCAGCCCGACGGACGAATCTGGTGTCGTATCGCGTAAGTGCTGGCAATTATTGCTGATAAACAAAGGAGTCCGCTCATACTGAACTTTGATCATAAGGTTTATTCGTATCACAAGCTTTCAGCATAAGTTACAGGTGACATGCCCACCCGGAGAGCGACGCCTCAGATTGCAATGGCCGCTCTGCCTTCTTCTTCGTTTTGCCCCCAGTATATATAATCTCCCCAAGATGTGGGTGGCTCCCTTATTGTCCAATCCCCTGTCTACAACACACTTCCTGTCTGTTGTATGTGGCGTTACACTAAAACATTCCCTCTTGATACTAAAATCAACGTCCTCTCCGGTTCCACTTAAAACATTAACAACGTCATAATCTTCATATACGATATTCCCCCCTTCGAGACTAAACAGTCTCGAAAACAAACAGAATAGGATTATGACAAGTGACAATTTATCTTATTGAGTATCTTTAACATTAAACCAAAAACATTCTTCTCTAGAGTGTAAATACCTTTCTATGAAATATGAATAACTGTTTATGAAGTGTGAATACATTACTATGAAATATGAACAAATCTTTATGGAGTGTGAGAGCGAAAAACTGTCCGGCAACCTTCGTTCCAAATCCATCCATCAATCAAGACAGTAAAATTCTCTCACGGTCCCTCTGCCCCAGGCAACCACCTAGATACTCCAGATAAACTCATAAACCATGTAAATGCATTTGAAACTATGATGCACTTAAATACACATGTAAGCCCCTGCAAACAAAATACTATCCAAAAAATGTCCACTCTAAGGCTGGTCAACCCATTGGACCCTACAGTGGACCTCTCCCTGCCTAGACTCCCTGTCCCTAAGCATCAACGAAATAAACAAAAACATCTAAGATCCCCACATGTATTCAATAACATCAAATATCATTCTACAAAAATTAATACGTAAGAGTATGACACAAATTATGTATTACACATGTCTATATTTCATTGCAGACACTGGAATGTAGTCCACTACACTTCATCTCCCCGTAGTCTCGACTTCCAATGGATTGTTGATGATGGAATCGGAATCTCTCCACACCTTTCTTGTTTCATCTCCTCCAGTCATTGTCCTTTCATATTGTCCCTTCATATTGTCCTTGTTTGAGTATTTCAATCTCCACATGTTCCCCCAAATGCTTCTGGAAGAAAAGAAAAGACCAAACAGTATCTTTTGCAAAACAACACTTTCAAATTAAACATCAATATCAACTAAGAATATAAAAATGATATATAAATGATGTATGAATCACATTAAATGATAGAATAATGAACTAGGATAATTATTCATTCATACACTTCCCCCCTTTGATTCATAAAATCATACTAAAAATCACACTAATATTGGGAAAAAAAATGAAAAATGATCAAATAATCAAAAAGGATATTTATCCATCAAGTTCTACTTGTCCATCTTCATCCAGATCAGGAACAGTCAACACCGGCATCTGAGTGTTGTCTCCAGGCATCACTCTCCAACCTATCTCAATATCATAGCTTTCTCAAAGGTCAGTAACAAATTACAAACATCACACACAGTGCTATCAAAGCTGCAACTAAAATCTGAACCATCACTGCCCCTACTGGGCCTACCTGATCTTGCAACCAAGTCTTCGCTGACCATCCCGCTCCTTCAGATCTACCAAATGCATCCCTTATATTCTTCAATGCATATATAACCCTAGTGATAATATCTGAACTATCTGGACTCAAAGTATAACTAATATTATCAATATGATCTTCCCAAATGTTACACCATACCATGGAAAAAGTCCCCCCTTCTCTCTTAGATTTATCCTTCAATGATAGGCTTGAAGACTATGACATGTAGCCATGTCTCTTTCCATCCAATTTCAAACCTAGCTTCAGATTTATCTGTGTCCGGTGCTACCCCTCTTTTAATGGTAAAAACCTCATATGGAAGCTTCAACGTCGACATGTAACAACATCCTATCCATCCATAGGGTAAGAATATATATGCTTTATCACCACAAACCCTCTAAATATCTCTAAAATTCCCCATAGTCACATTGTCAGGCAAAAGCTAATCTTTTAACCATCAAAGTCCCACTCTTCTTACTAACTGGAACATAAAAAGTAACATATTTCTCATTACTACCCTTAAGGTCATGCTTACCCAAAGTTATCATATAATCATCACAATCTGATATTCCCATAAACATACCCTTTCCATCATATGTTTTATTAGAACAAAAACAACTTTTAGCCCTCACTGCTTTCACCTCCAATGCTTCAGGGTTTGCTGTTACCTGATTTTTCTTCCCATTTAACAAATTCCCATAGGGTAATTCATTTAACCAAGAACATCTAAACCTAGGCTTAAACAAATGTTTTGACAACGACATTATTTTATCGGTTACTGATTGTTGCTGATACCACAGTCATGACAAAGCATAAGATTGACACATACTTGATAGAGGTCGAGCGACCGTCTCTAAAATGTTTGGCTGGAATTCTCAACAGACATGGACCCTCAAGATTCCTCACTGATATTACAGAATGAGTTAACTGCTGGAACCAAAGATTCCTACCTGCCCATCCATCTTTAACTTTCACAACAGAAGAATCAAACTACATGCATTTAGTTTCTCTCTTCCCTAACGAGCGGTACTGATCAGATACCTCTCCTTGTCTGTCATTAAAATCAAAGACCTCATCCTGTACCTCCATGATAGTATCCTTCACTATTTCAGATGAATCTATATTGTCTCTACCACTATCTGCTCTCCTATTTTAACCCTATTCGTACTATCATTGACAGCACTCTCCAATTCGTACCATAAACCCCTGAGTCCTTCTTGCTACCCCCTTTAATTTCAGAAAAGTTGTTGTCGGTGTCATACTTCCTACATTTGCTATTGCCATCGTATCATTAATCCCTTCCAAAGTTACCATTAAAGTAGTTGATCTAGTTGATGTATTAACACTCTTAACTACTTCTAGTGCGAAAGTTCCCGATATCCTCTGTGTATTATCTACTGTTGGAGTGACTACTGTAATCTACTCCTGCTGAACTCCTTCGGTGACTGTGGAAGCTTCAACAGACTTCAAATCTTCCATTATAAGCGTCACTTTACGAACTACATAGCCTTTTAACCAATAATTCTTAACCGGAACAAATTTTAATGCTTGCACTAGATAAGTACACATATATTCTCCCTGATCTTTCTCTGTAACATTACGCAAAATGAATGAACAATCACTCATAACCCTCTTCCACTTCATATTGTTTTACAAACTATACCTCCTTTGACCAGGTGCAACAGCTTCTACTCCTGGTCCTGATAACAATACTTCTTCTCCATAATTATCTCTCCATGTGGGAGGAACGTCCCCATCCTAACCCTAATAAGTATTTTTCCCCTAAAATTGGTGCTGGAGCCATTGGCTCCCTTATAATCAAATGCGATATATTTATGGCTTTAATAACTATCAATGTTGAAAGAGTTAAATTGCTTCTCACTGTTGTTATAATAGACTGAAGTGTTAATGTCATTAGTTACTTCATCCATTTTCCCCAAAGCTTTGAACTCTTTGCTTGTACTTCCATCTATCACCACTAGTCTCACTTTTTCCACTCTCAGTCCTACCTCTAATCCCTGACTTTCAAACTTTTGATTATAAAAAATACACCTATAATTACCTTGATCTCCCTGCTGGGAACTGTAAATATAGATACTCAATCACCCTCAATCTTCTCTTATCATTCAGCAACACATACTTTCTCAATGCATCTGCTCCTAACAGATCTAAACTCCTACCATATCTTCCCATTAAACTCTAAAATGTCCTTCACCACTGTTCTCTCTCTTACTACTAACTTTGAAACTTAGCTTACTGTCGTAGAGTCCCTTCAACCTAGTTATCCTAACTTATTTTAATCTAATCTTTTCTCCTAACCTTTAAAAACCTTTTCCACTGATTTATTCACACAATCCCTTCACCACCAATTTTTAGAATATGTGATCGGGAAAGTCCCCACCTGCTTCTGACTTCTTTACACACAGACTTGGCAAACGACTAAACACCTTTTAGCCTAGCCTGAAATCTCTTGGTGTAAGAATGTAACCCAGAATAACAGTCACCCCTTTTAACTTTATTTTTCAGACAAATTGTCTAATAGGCAGTCTAATAGATTATCATCCTTCCTATGATATTATCTTTTTAAGCAAATATGATTCCCAAAAACCCTACTTTTTAAAATCTTCTACCAGACATCCGTCTAGTGTACATCTTATTGTACAGTTCAATTTACACCATGCATCTCTTCCCAACAATGCAATAGGTATATGTTCTAATATTAGTATGTCTATTTTAATTTCTCCTTGAGTTCTATAGCAGAGCTCAATTGGTTCCTTAAGAGTAATTAGCTGTTTTACTACCTCAAATCCCTATCCTAATTAGTTAATTTTACATAGTGAGATGTTTAACCTCTTTAGGCTGAACACAGATAAGTTTTTCCACTATTCACCATCACTTCTCATAGTCCTTTTTATTTTCACTTCAATTGTTGGATATTTTTGTTCTTCTCCCTAATCGGTGCTATCAGCTGACACCCCCCTTCGTATCTTCTAGGCACTCTAGAATCCTTAGGGTTCACCTGGAGAACAGGTGATCTTGACTGGCTCCTGTATCTTCCTTAAAAATGTTCTCTGTTGTTTCCTCCTGGCCCATTGCACTCACAGGTAAAGTAACCAACCTGTCCATAATTATAACAGTCTTCTGAAAGTTGCTGGAAGTGTAGCTGAAATCTTCCTCCTCCTTCTATTTCTTCTCGTCCTCTTCCTCTCCAATTCTGTGTCTGTCCAGAAACTGGCTGTGGATATGGAACACCTGGTACCGCCCTTGGTGGCTGGTACAATTGCATTTGATATTGTTCAGTTGAAGCTGTAACAGTGATTGTTGATTTGGTTCACTCTGATTCTTCATAACCAAAGCTTCTCTTCTCCACCAGTTGTATGATTGAGTTTTCTGAGAGTTTCTTGATCCTGTTCTTTCTTGCTGTTGACATATCAGGATTCTTCAAAAGCTTATATTCTAAGTTCTGTCCTCGAAATATCATCTTCCATCATCTTCTAACTTTTCTTCAGCTGCTTGGCCTCAATGTATTCTTCTCCTCCAATTCTTGGGATCCTTTTCTCAGCAGGTTTTCTCCTTCTGTATCTTCTCTTCTTGAGTTGTTCATCCAGTTGTGTTACTTCTTCTAAACTATTCGCTTTATCCAGGCATGATAAGCATCGGTCTATATCTTCTTCTATTTCTTCCGTGCCTGTCCTTGTAGGACAAACTCCTTTTGAATACACAGCACCTTTAGTCTCCTCTTTATCGCTGTCTTCATCTGAACTCGAATCTCTTGTATCCTTCTTCCTTCAACTTCCATCAGAGATCAAATCTCTAGTATCCTTCTTTCCTCTTGCCAACTTCCTTCTGATCACCGAGTCATATCCACCCATGATCTCTTCTCAATCACTCTGATCTTCATCATCTTCTTCCTTAACCTCACTCTTCTCTTCCAGACATCTCATTTTCTTCCTTCTGGAGTTTTGGATTCATCTTTATCGTCGTTCCTGCTTGTCCTCTATCTATTATTAGTTCATCTTCATCTCTGATGCAATAATCACCCTGCTGGATGATCCCTGGAAGCTGAGGATAAACATCCCTAAGCTCTACTTCCTTCTCATAAGGTGGGTGTCTTATTGCTGAATCCGTATGTGAGACAGGTGTACTAACTTCTGCCATTAGTTTTCCTGTCGCCTTTTCTTCCTTTAGCATTTTCTCTATACCTTTATCTTATCGCTGGAATCTTTTATCAGTTTTTGTTTGAGAATGAAGGGCAACTTTTGTTTCATTTGCCGGATAACCTAGCAATACTCTTAACTAAAGGATTACCATTTCGTACTATATCAACCGATGTAATGACTTTCATAGCCTTGATGTCGTTTTTCTCCCCATTATAACAACCCTTTTATATTCCTTTATCGTGAATTATTTTATTTTAGACTATATAGCCTATGGCTTCCCCCCTTTCATTATTAATATAAACCTAACAACCCCCAAATTTTGTTTTTAAATAAATCAATAAAAATATGAATATGAAAAAATTAAATTAATTTTTTTATTCAAAAACCATTTCTAATTAAAATAAAAAATCAATTAAAAAATCAATTAAAAATTATGAATAATTAAAACCAATTTTAATTTCTGTATCTTATCTTACCAATTTATATGTTCTAATATTAGTGGTGGTTATCTTACCACAACCCATCAGGAAAGTAAATGTAAGTTAGTCAACTTCAAAGCAATCCCAAAAACAAAGCCTTCTAACCTTACAACACTAAAATTCCCATAACCCCTTGCTCTATAAGCACCTAATTATCTTAATTCTACAGAATAATGTCAGTCCTCGATTCCCAACACAACTTAAATCAACCCAAGTGATGCACATAGCCTCCAAAATGCAATTTTTAATGAAATAGTATTTGCCAAGCCTATGTGAAATTGTCATAACATCAGATATCCTGTAGGGGAAGATTTTGTAACAAACCAGTACCAAAACCTTTTTGACTTGATCCTCTGTCGCGTCACGTGACGTTACGTCAGCACCCCCTCTCTTTCTCTCTCCATTGCTCCTCTCATATGACAAAAGAACAGAGACACAGAAAGATTTTTGTAGTTAATGCAATCACTGAGTTATTTCAACCATATTCAATATTCCCCCACTCACATTCGCTTTAAGACTTAATTCAGGACTAAATAGATCGCTCAAAAACATTTTTATTTTATTTTAATCCGTCATTTAATTTAATTCATTACGTCAACATATACCTAATTTATAAATTCACTACATCCCAACAAATAGTTTCATTTTCAAACAGCAGCCGCTTTAAAACTATAAGATTCGTGTTAAAATCTCTCCTCTTTGTTCCCTCGTTTGTGTTTCTCTGTCTCCTCCTGAGCACGCAACCCCACAGAAATATGACCCTTTACCCACAATCCCGTGTTGTAGTTTTAGCAAACAACATGTTGTAGTTTAGTACCGGAACCCAACGTCTCATAATCTCGTGCCATAAACTACAACTCCCACGTTTTGTAGTGTAGTGTCATAAAATTAAACGCATGCGCAAATGCATTCAATGATACGATTCCCAGACAATAGAACGATAGCATTACGCTACAGCTTCACTATTTTATACCTTATAATCGAACAATTACACATAACAGAGCTCACATTTGCGTAGAACTCTGAATTCCACACACACCGACATATTTTAAGAGGCTTTAATCCATCGCAATGGCCCTCTAAGGACACCCGTTAGCATGTAGCACGCAACACAATTAGCATTTAGCCTTAGCATTTAGCATTAGCCGCTATGTACAATGTAGCATGAAACCCCATTTAGCATTAACATTAGCCTTAGCCTTTAGCTAACTGCGGCCTACCACGCCCTAAGTAACCCTGCATTGTGCCTAAATCATTGTCCATTTATCCCCTGCTAACTTTATGCTGCCGTAAGTTATGGATATTATATATGAGCGGTTACCCCATGCAAATACCCCGTCGACTATAAGATGAGAATAACTTACAATATAACCGTCCACCTTATAGTTCCCAGAACCAACCTGACAACACCTAGCGCGTTGCAAGGATTTATGGCCCACTCCTAAGGAGTCGCCCCATTTAGAGGTCTTTCACAGATCCACAATGCCCTAATGCATACGTATTCCTGTCTTTATTCTGCCAATATCTGCCGTTAATATCTGCCTTCAATTGCTGTACAATTTTAGAATAATTATTACAGACTCCTAGTCAACAGCAATAACGCCACACGAGGCACACTACGGTCGGAATGGTACATCCCTCCCGTGTACACAAGCAGTATCCAACCTAACAACCTCCAAAGCTTGTGAGGAAAAAACTCACCCTTTTCTGGCCATGGCTTCAGAGCGAGTTAGCTTGGCGGCTGAATGAAACAGAGGAGAGATGCAGACCAGCCCCACGTTGGGCGCCATTTGTCGTATCGCGTAAGTGCTGGCAATTATTGCTGATAAACAAAGGAGTCCGCTCATACTGAACTTTGATCATAAGGTTTATTCGTATCACAAGCTTTCAGCATAAGTTACAGGTGACATGCCCACCCGGAGAGCGACGCCTCAGATTGCAATGGCCGCTCTGCCTTCTTCTTCGTTTTTCCCCCAGTATATATAATCTCCCCAAGATGTGGGTGGCTCCCTTATTGTCCAATCCCCTGTCTACAACACACTTTCCTGTCTGTTGTATGTGGCGTTACACTAAAACATTCCCTCTTGATACTAAAATCAACGGTTCCACTTAAAACATTAACAACGTCATAATCTTCATATACGATACTGGCTTTGGAGAACACTACCTGCCCCAATGCATAGTGCCAATTGTAAAGTTTGGTGGAGGAGGAATAATGGTCTGGATCTATTTTTCATGGTTCGGGCTAGGCCCCTTAGTTCCAGTGAAGGGAAATCTTAACGCTACAGCATACAATGACATTCTAGACAATTATGTGCTTCCATCTTTGTGGTAGCAGTTTGGGGAAAGCCCTTTCCTGTTTCAGCATGACAATGCCCCCATGCACAAAGCGAGGTCCATACAGAAATGGTTTGTCGAGATCGGTGTGGAAGAACATGACTGGCCTGCACAGAGCCCTGACCTCAGCCCCATTGAACACCTTTGGGATGAATTGGAATGCCAACTGCGAGCTAGGCTTAATCGCCCAATATTAGTGCCCGATCTCACTAATGCTCTTGTGGCTGAATGGAAGCAAGACCCCGCAGCAATGTTCCAACATCTAGTGGAAAGCCTTCCCAGAAGAGTGGAGGTTGTTATAGCAGCAAAGGGGGGACAAACTCCATATTAATGCCCATGATTTTGGAATGAGATGTTCGATGAGCAGGTGTCCACGTTCATTTGGTCATGCCATAGGGCGGCACACAATTGGCCCAGCATCGTCAGGGTTTGGGGAGGGTTTGGCCGGGTAGGCTGTCATTGTAAATAACAATTTGCTCTTAACTGACTTGCCTAGTTAAATAAATGTAGTGTAGCAACATTGATAGAGGTCATTGCTCATGGAGGCTTACCTTGGTCCAAATACATCTCCTATAGCTAAACACTTGGAGCTGTCTTGGTATTGACACACTACTATATCCATTATTAAACAAACAGTTCATAAAGACTCAAGTTGATAACTGATGATGAGAAACTGGAGTGTGTTCTCCCCAATATAGCTCATGTGCTTTCTTTTTCTTTGAAATACAATGGACCAACAACCTAGAGTTCACTTTAATTAGATTAAACATGTGTTCCCAAAGAGAACAATACATTTCCCAGCATTTGCATGACAATGCCCTCTAATTGTGTTTGGCTTAAGTCTTTTTTAATTGCTAACGCGATGCTGCCTGATTATATTTATAATGAATCAGGCTCTGAGTCCTCTCTCGGAAAACATTGTATCCAATTGCCCACTCTCACTGTTATTCAGGAGTGTCATTAACCCTCATGACTTTTTATTGTGTCTTCGCTTACCCTTAGGAATCAAATCCTAACACATTTGGATGAGGCATTACTGGAACTCTTTGTTTGGCCTAGATTGAAAGGAGTGCTGGCTGATTAAGTGGATGTGGCTCCCGCCGAGGTAAATGGGATTGTATAACTGGCAAGAGCTCCTCTGTAAGGTTGCTTACTTTGGCACGGCATTATTGGACTTTAATAAGGATCCAGTCAGTCTGCTGGAAAGTAGTGAGACCCTAGAATAACCTCCTGGCTGTGACAGTGATAGCCTGAACAATCTGCCTGACTTTGGCAGCCTGAAAAATCAACCCTAGTTTAGTGACAGCTCGCAGCATGTTTAAGTAAAGCCTCCAATGATTGCTTCTACTGGCGGCTACGCCCTGTCCTTCAACTTCTTCTACCGGTTGATTTTGGTAACATGTACTGTTCATCATCAAACCACCATAACTCAGGGCTAGGGCAGACTGACCTATCAAAAAAGCAGTGTTTTGGAAGAAAAAAGCATTATGTGAGGAAAAGACAGTTAAGAACAAGATGGTCTCAGAAAAGGAAATAACATGTAGGGTACATGCTTCTTTGTAGTTGAAATATAACATAATTTGAGCCTTTGTGAATTTGTCAACTGTATAGCCTGGCAGCTATCCCTTAAAGAGACATGTTGTAGTGGACTGGGGCATTTCCTGTTACTTCTGAGAATCCAATGCTTCCAAATGTCGTCCTATGATGGAGTTGGCTGGGAATTGTGAATGCATGTGCAAGTAGAGTGGCAGGTAGCCTAGCGGTTAAGAGCGCTGGGCCAGTAACCGAAAGATCACTGGTCAATGTGCCCTTGAGCAAGGCACATAACCCTAATTGCTCCTGTTAGTCGCTCTGGATAAGAGCGTCTGCTAAATGTAAAATGTAACGTAAATGTACTTCTGATACGTCATTTGTATTTTTCAACCCAAACTACATACTACAGCCCCACGTTTACCATTAGGGAGCAGGACAGAATGATGGATCACCGACCTTTAGGAAGGGTGAGTCTTCAATCATTGCCATACTGTCATATTCTAATCAGTTATCTGAAGCCAGCCAAATAGAGATAAGGTTGGTGACAACCACTTGCAAATGACAAGAATATGAAGCTCTCAAATATGTTTTTGTAAGCAAGTCAGACTGATGTTCAGAGTAGCTCTCAAATAATGGTTTCAACCTACTACTACTACTACTACCACCACCACCACCACCACCACCACCATTTGTCCATGTCTGCAAACTTGGTATTAGTGCTCTGTAATGAGACATTCTGAAAGTACAGTATATGGCAGTTTGCTGCGTGTTGCATAATAGTGTGTGCAAGAGAAAAAATTCATGAAGAATGTCATGCACATGCCTATGTTACAGCTACAGTGAATTCCCTCTATCAGGCCTAATTTGTTTGTGTCGGTCTCTCCCTAAAGCTGTGAGCTGAGCTGGGGCAGGTCAGTGGGCACATGTTGGTAGGAAACGCTCAACACTGGCACACTAACCCACACTGTCACCCAGCATTACGGTTCTGAAAACGGCAGCCAGGTAAAGTTACGGCAGTGAAGTCAGCTCAGACATTGCATTGGCGATTAAGGTCAACGCTGTCCAACACATACACACATTGCCTATGAAGATCTGCCATAGCCTGTTACTATAGGCTGTCTCATAGGCTCTGGCTTAATCGTGTAGAGCTGGGAGACCAAATGAATTATAATATAATAATAATATGCCATTTAGCAGACGCTTTTATCCAAAGCGACTTACAGTCATACGTGCATACATGTTTATTTTTTGTGTATGGGTGGTCCCGGGGATCGAACCCACTACCTTGGCGTTACAAACGCCGTGCTCTACCAGCTGAGCTACAGAGGACCACGGGGAGGCAGATGAACCATTGGGGAGGCAGATGCCTGACATGGTGGATATAGCATCTTTGGAAATGCGTAAGTATAGAGATTTACATTCTGCTCAGGGTAAATGGCTAACATTACCCTTTCTACACTTGACAGTCAAATGCGAGCTCAAGGACACTTATTTATGCTGTTTATGCTAACCCGTTTGCTATCCCTTTAGCTTTGCTAGCTATCTATGTGGTATCGTCATCTTTTCCTTTTCTAACCGTTTGCTTAATCCTTACTGGCATTTGAATATAGCACTTGTCAGGAAAAGGAAATCCATACACAAAGTGGACAGAGTAGACACATTTTTAATCCAGGTGTAGACGCACTGTGTTCGGAACTCCATGAGAGGAACTCCATGATCTGAATAGAAGAGCTGCATTAGCTGTCAGTTCTAGACACGCTAAAGGAATACAACGTGCTCAACTCTAAATCCTGTTGTATAAACAAATAAAAAGGGTGCTTGGAATCAAAAATGTATCACATAAAAAAAGCTAGACATGGTCCATGAGACCCAATAAGCAATTCTGAACTGCAGATGTGCAAACTTTGGTGACACGATAGGGTGTCTGGGACTGTTATTGCATAAGGCAAAACAATTTTGAAGGGTCATCCTGCACCTGCAAAGTAGATCAAAATTAAACTAAATGAGAAATTGTCGTAAAATTCCAGATTATCTGTAAATAGAGTTGCTGTCTATCCAGTGAGGATATTTGTCTCAGTTAAGTTAGCCTCCTTTCTGTCTAGTTTCAGGTATAAGAACCCTGGATGAGGTGAGGATCTATAGCCACGTGTCAGAAGAAAAGCTTCATTCAGGATTCAATTGCGGATTTACCCTAATCTTCTTCCCTTGATATAGTGTGTGTGGGTCTTCACCTCAACTGCACTGCAGAAGGTTTTGTTGCATTCAGGGGCAGCTCAATAGCTTTGTCAAGCTTTGGAGTGAAACAGGGGGAGGAGACATTCATTTTGATGCCATTCAGGTTTTTTTTATCCAGTGACTCATTCGCGGTAATCACTTTGAATGTGCAGGAGTTGTGGTTGCAATGAATAAATCATTGCCCATATTTCTCACATGACTGACATTGAACTGGCATTGTTTTCCCACCGCGGCAGATAATTAGAGTGACTACCTGTCGTTTCTTGCCTCCTCTTGTGGAGAGATGAGCGATTAATCTTCACACAACCAAATTCTAAATTAGCCTCAAACTGAAACGATGACAAAACCGTCAGGATAGTCATTCTGAGGCCTCTAAATACCTTGACTGAGCAGGTGTCCTACTGAGTTAGAAGTAGAACCATCCTTTGGGTTTAAAACACATTATTGGCACAACCCACTGGGCACAGATGCCAATTCAACGTCTATTCCACGTTGGTTCAACTTAATTTCATTGAAATTATGTGGAAAGAACATTGATTCAACCAGTGTGCACCCAGTGGGAAGTAGTTAATACAGGATGTTGGCACAGGTATGTGTTAAGATAACACATTATTGGGATGATATTGTTAATTAAAACACATTATTGGCATGATATTGTTAATTAAAACACATTATTGGCATGATATTGTTAATTAAAACACATTGGCATGATATTGTTGATTAAAACACATTATTGGCATGATATTGTTGATTAAAACACATTATTGGCATGATATTGTTGATTAAAATACATTATTGATTACAGGAAGATTACAGGAAGACAGAGAATAGTGAAAGCAATGTACCACATGTAGGAACAAATTGCTGTTGCTACCTCTCTTATAGAGGGCATGCAGTAGGTACAGTGAGGGAAAAAAGTATTTGATCCCCTGCTGATTTTGTACGTTTGCCCATTGACAAAGAAGTGATCAGTCTATAATTTTAATGGTAGGTTTATTTGAACAGTGAGAGAATAACAACAAAAAAATCCAGAAAAACGTATGTCAAAAATGTTATAAATTGATTTGCATTTTAATGAGGGGAAATAAGTATATGACTCCTCTACAAAACATGACTTAGTACTTGGTGGCAAAACCCTTGTTGGCAATCACAGAGGTCAGACGTTTCTTGTAGTTGGCCACCAGGTTTGCAAACATCTCAGGAGGGATTTTGTCCCACTCCTCTTTGCAGATCTTCTCCAAGTCATTAAGGTTTCGAGGCTGACGTTTGGCAACTCGAACCTTCAGCTCCCTCCACAGATTTTCTATGGGATTAAGGTCTGGAGTCTGGCTAGGCCACTTAATGTGCTTCTTCTTGAGCCACTCCTTTGTTGCCTTGGCCGTGTGTTTTGGGTCATTGTCATGCTGGAATACCCATCCACGACCCATTTTCAATGCCCTGGCTGAGGGAAGGAGGTTGTCACCCAAGATTTGACGGTACAGGGCCTCGTCTATCGTCCCTTTGATGCAGTGAAGTTGTCCTGTCCCCTTAGCAGAAAAACACCCCCAAAGCATAATGTTTCCACCTCCATGTTTGACGGTGGGGATGGTGTTCTTGGGGTCATAGGCAGCATTCCTCCTCCTCCAAACACGGCGAGTTGAGTTGATGCCAAAGAGCTCCATTTTGGTCTCATCTGACCATAACACTTTCACCCAGTTCTCCTCTGAATCATTCAGATGTTCATTGGCAAACTTCAGACGGGCATGTATATGTGCTTTCTTGAGCAGGGGGACCTTGCGGGCGCTGCAGGATTTCAGTCCTTCACGGCGTAGTGTGTTACCAATTGTTTTCTTGGTGACTATGGTCCCAGCTGTCTTGAGATCATTGACAAGATCCTCCCATGTAGTTCTGGGCTGATTCCTCACCGTTCTCATGATCATTGCAACTTCACGAGGTGAGATCTTGCATGGAGCCCCAGGCCGAGGGAGATTGACAGTACTTTTGTGTTTCTTCCATTTGCGAATAATCGCACCAACTGTTGTCACCTTCTCACCAGGCTGCTTGGCGATGGTGTTGTAGCCCATTCCAGCCTTGTGTAGGTCTACAATCTTGTCCCTGACATCCTTGGAGAGCTCTTTGGTCTTGGCCATGGTGGAGAGTTTGGAATCTGATTGATTGATTGCTTCTGTGGACAGGTGTCTTTTATACAGGTAACAAACTGAGATTAGGAGCACTCCCTTTAAGAGTGTGCTCCTAATCTCAGCTCATTACCTGTATAAAAGACACCTGGGAGCCAGAAATCTCTCTGATTGAGAGGGGGTCAAATACTTATTTCCCTCATTAAAATGCAAATCAATTTATAACATTTTTGTTTTTTTTGTTGTTATTCTGTTTCTCACTGTTCAAATAAACCTACCATTAAAATTATAGACTGATCATTTCTTTGTCAGTGGGCAAACGTACAAAATCAGCAGGGGATCAAATACTTTTTTCCCTCACTGTAGCCAAGGCCACAGGGTACAAATTACTTTGATCGACATGACAGGACTTTGCAGCATCGTTTGACTCAGGGGGAGGGGGGGGAGGGGGGAACACCACTGCCCACATGCAGAGATGTGCAACACCTGTCGAAACGCTTTAAAAGTGTTCCTATTGTCAGTCCTCCGAACCACACAGCAGAAGTCAAATATGTTCTGTCAAAAGGAGAGAGTGCCGGCCTTATGGGAGGTTCCCCTCCACTGTAGCTTCTGTGGGAGTCCTTGATTGTGTTCGACTCAAAGCCATCCCGTGACAATTCAATCATGAAAGTAGCACATGAAAACCCTGCAGCTGCTGTTGGTTTTTCATGCATCATTTATTTTTCTTAACAATTTTCAAACTGTTTCTCAACAAATTGACTTGCTTTCAACTAAAATAGCATTCCGCCGATGTCGCTCTATCATTTTATTTTGTTACATTTATCCAATCTCATATGGCGTTGCAAGCCACTTGTCAAAAATCTACTTTGTTTTCGCTTTCAGAAGTTAAACATCCATGGCTTCCCCTGAAGACAGTGACGGCTGGAAAGCATGCGACAAATGACTTAATGATGCATTTGAGCTTTCATTGTGGCAAAATATTTTGAATTTTAAATTACTTTTGTTACATTTACAGTCACCGAACCAGACGTGTTTCATCAAAACGTGCTGAGAAGCTTCTGCAGGCTCTGTGGAGGGTGAACGGCAATGCTTTATTTGAAACATAATGTCACACGCAGTGCACACCGAGGCTGCATTCATGGGGTAATTAGAAATGCTAAGAGTACCTTAGGCAGTGGAAATATCACTCTAGAAAAGTCACCTTGGGACCTACATGTGTTAAACCATGTGTTATTTTGCAAGTTCTTTTCATTGAAACAGTATGCGGAGCACTAGTGCATTTTGCTGCACAGATGTTTTTTTTGTGTCTGTTTTTTTTTGTGTCTGTTTCTCAATGCCAGGAACAAAGCATTTGGTCAGAGTAATGATTAACATTACTGTCTGAAGTTCCGGTGAGCTCGAGCACATTAGAGGCCAGCTACTTATGACTGTACTGCAAGGTTGTTCACAAAGGGCTGTTGGATAAATACAGTGACAGGCCAGGGATGTGAAAGGAACATGCCATGCACTCAAAGAAAACCTCAATGGGTTTTATTCTCGAGCATGAGTCAAAAGACACATTTACTGTGAAAAGGCCTGGGGATATTTACAAATCCCCTGTCATTTCTACATTCATGGATGTCAATATTCTATGTGTGCTGTTCATTTTAAAGAGGTATACTCAAGGGACTGACTGTACCAGATGTTCCTGAGATTCCTTTTTTTGTCACTTTGTCAACACTCTCACTACATTTTTGTACCAAAAACAACTTGATCTCCGTTATTGCATTCAGGTTGACATTTATTGTCATGAATCTGGTCCTGGAGGCAGAACTGAGAGGTTTCCCCTTAGATAGGCCAGCTGCAAAGTCCAAATTGGCTATATTGTAAAAGTTAATGAAAACAAAAATTAGCTTTTTGGTCTTAATATAAGGTTGGGGTTAGGCATTAGGGCTAGCAGTGTGGTTAAGGTTAGGGTTAGGTTTAAAATCAGATTTTATGACTTTGTGGCTCAAACGATAACTTTATGTATTGTAGTTAACTGGAGTTGTTTGTATATCAAATTTGGCTGCATGCATTTGAAATGGTATCAACCAATCCTCCACGGAGAGGAAATTGAAATTATAATTGGACAATATTGTGTGTATCAGTGTGTGTGTGCAACTACACATGTGTGCATGTGCACATTTGCGTGCATATGTGTGTGTGTGTGTGGAGGATTATTTTTTTTACTGCTGTGTTATGGTGGGTGTAAAGAACCTGAGCCAAGCCTATAATTAAGTTCATACTATGTTTGAGGCTCATTAACTGGATTAGTGGAGTGGACGCATGATGACCTCTTGAAATAGACCAAAAGATTCATGTTACTACCAGCCCCTCTTGCCAGAATTAATATAATTTGCTAATGTTTTCCTTTCACAATAATATATTACCCACTCTCTCTTGCTTGTATATGACCAGATGAAATTAATAGAATCGGGGAGGCAGGAGCACAGTGCAATGAAAAGCCACAGGCATGTTTTATTGGTCGGCATGAGAGTGGGAAACCTTTATAGGAGACCCATTGAAATCCTACTGCTTGTATAAGAGCACAAAGTGCTTTAGCATGTAGCATGTTTAGCACAATGAAAATGTAGCATGTATGCTATTGTCTGTCAGTAATATATGTCATTTGGCAGACGCTTTTATCCAAAGTGACTTACAGTCATCCGTGCATACATTTTACACACGGGTGGCACCAGCAGAAATTGAACCGACGTCGTTGGCGTTGCAGTAAAGATGAGCAAACAGGTAGATATGCTAAAAGGGAGCTTGTATTACTAATGGATGTATGTCAACACTTCCATTCCCTGTCGTCCACCTGGACTCTTGTCTCTCCACACCCTTAACACAAAGTGACTCATTTGTTGTTGTTTCACATAATAGGATCTCAACAGTTAGCCTTGCCGAAATACAGCTTTTCCCTCCCTCTTGAAAGACTTAGTGTCATCTTAGTGGCAAGAGCGCACGTCTTATGTTTTGCTGTGTTTTAAGGAGCTACCTGTGCATAGTTGTACTTCTACCTTTACTTCTAAAATCTAGGATCATTCTCTTGAATTACCTGGGGGATTGATGGGGAATTTTTGTCAATTTTTATTAAAAACTAAAATCTTGACTGTTCCAACAAGGCTAACCTCTCGGATCCAGTTAGGTGAAGCACTAGCGTTTAGAGCATTGGGCCAGTAACTGAAAGGTCGCTGGTTCGAATACCTGAGCCAACAAGGTGAAAAATCTGTCGATGTGCCCTTGAGCAAGGCACTTAACCCTAATTTGCGGCACCATACTACTATGGCTGACCCCGTAAAACAACACATTTCACTGCACCTGTCCAGTGTCTTTGATAAAAAAAACAATAGGAACCACTCAAAGACAAGACACTCGCACTAAAATGATTGGCTACTTCACATTGTGGAATATGTATAGAGTGGGGATGTATGTGTAGTGTTCCTGCCAGCGTCATTATTTTTTCCTGATCTACTGTAGGTTTTCCAGTGATTCACTGTACGACAAACAACCATCTATTCACAGTGGTACTCAGGGTGCTCCACCCTTGATGCATACAAGATAGTAAAGAATGCATTATTTATCTGTTCTCTTGTAAAAAAGAACCAAAGCAACCAAAGGCCATTCATTGTAATCTGATTCGGCACATTACATTACTTTTATATTAATGGGGCGGCAGGTAGCCTAGCGGTTAATAGGTCGCTGGTTCGAATCCCTGAGCCCACTAGGTGAATAATCTGGCAATGTGCCCTTGAGCAAGGCACTTAACCTCTACGGGATCGGTGTCCCGTATTCGGGACGGTTGAGCTAACGTGCGCTAATGTGATTAGCATGACTGTTTTAAGTAACAGCAGACTTTCCAGGACATAGACATGTATTATATAGACAGAAAGCTTAAATTCTTGTTAATCTAACTGCACTGACCAATTTACAGCAGCTATTACAGTGAAAAAATACCATGCTATTGTTTGAGGAAAGTGCACAACAACAATAAAACGTATCACAGCAACTGGTTTGATACATTCACCTCTGAAGGTAAATAATGTACTTACATTCAGTAATCTTGCTCTGATTTGTCATCCTAAGGGTCCCAGAGGTAAATGTAGCATAGTTTTGTTTGATAAAATCCATTTTTATATTCAAATGGATTCTACAGTTTGAACCTCTGCTGTCTCTGGCTCCACACCCACCCCGCCCGGCCATCTAGATGTGTGAAAGTTAGTATAAGCTAATGATCCATCATGTATGACATTCCTGGGTGTGTGTAAACTTACATTTTGTATTACCATATCATTTTTGTATGTTCTCTATAGTTATGTACTTGAAAATGTATCAATTGACCAATTCGGCACATTTGGGCAGACTTGATACAAAATAGTCCAGTATTGCAATGCTTCACTGGATCAATCTGAAACTTTGTACACACACTGCTTCCAGCTAGTGGCCAAAATCTAAATTGCGCCTAAACTGCAATATTATATTGTGGCCTTTCTCTTGCATTTCAAAGATGATGAAAAAAATTAAAATAAATAAAGCGTATGTTTTTTTGTTTGTATTATCTTTTACCAGATCTGTGTGATATTCTCCTACATTAATTTCACATTTCCACAAACTTCAAAGTGTTTCCTTTCAAATGGAATCAAGAATATGCATATCCTTGCTTCAGGTCCTGAGCTACAGGCAGTTAGATTTGGATATGTCATTTTAGGCGAAAATTGAAAAAAAGGGTCAGATCCTTAAGAGGTTAACCCTAATTGCTCCTGTAAGTCGCTCTGGATAAGAGCGTCTGCTAAATTACTAAAACATCAATGTAAATGTATGTGAGGCTTCCGGTTCCTATACTGCTGATATAGCGGATTAGTAAAGTAGACGTTGAGAGATGTGTGTCACGCCCTGACTCAAGGGACTCGTATTTGTTGAGTCAGGGTGTGTATATTCTATGTTGTATATTTCTAGGGTGATATGTTCTAGTATGTCTATTTCTATGTTGGCCAGTGTGGTTCCCAATCAGAGGCAGCTGTCGCTCGTTGTCTCTGATTGGGGACCATACTTAGGCAGCCATTTGGCACTAGTTAGTTGTGGGATCTTGTTCCGTGTTATGGTATGTTTGTGTGCTACCTTGGACTTCACGTTTCGTTTGTTGTTTTTGTCGTGTGTTTATTCGTTTAAATAAACATGTATGCTTATCACGCTGCGCCTTGGTCCTTCCCGTCTGTGAACGATCGTGACAATGTGTCAGAGCATTATATATAAATAGATCAATTTCCCTCAATAAATAAAGAGATGTATTAAAACATCCCTAAGAGCAAGCACTCAGAACTCCATGTGGGGGTTGAATGTCTCTACATTACCTGGGGAAAGAACATTTGCTTGATGTATTATAGAATACTGCTAGCTCGCCATGTGCTGTGAGTTTCACACGGTCAGAGCAGGAAAGAATACTCTGAAGTCCCTATCGCTAAGCGTACAGTTTCAGTACATTATCATATACTGTGTATTTGGAGCGTGGGTAGGAGGGAGAGACTGAGGTAGATAAGTCCTCACCCTACTCAGTAATCTACTGTACATGAGCTTTGCCACTACTTTGCTATATTTTCTACAAACTCTTCCGGTGCCAAGGGATTCTCCTAACGGGCTGTGGCATGCCAGACCTGTTGTCCTCTCATCTCTTTTGATTTATGCCAACCACCTGTGACAGAAAAGCAAAGGCACCCTGCAACCCCCTATGAATTTGCAAAAGTGCACTTAAACAGCAATTTAATTGATCCACGAGACTCTGGAAAAGCCAGGCATGAAACCATAAATCTCAAACAGGTATTCAATCGAGGCAGAAGCTTAGCTTGGGATTTAAGCACATAACTAAACGTTTTATTGACATTGATGCATAATTTACCCCAAAAAGGTTAGAGTTACAGGCACGCATTTAAAGTTGGGATTAGGCCCTTGGTGAGTCACGACTACTTATTAAGACACTAAAATGATGATGGCCGAAAAGACAGCCTACCTGTACCAGCCATAGGAAATTGTGCCAACTGCTGCAAATCAAGTTATGTTTACACACATAAAAAGAGAAATATGGCACTCCCAGAGCTTGTTTGAGGGGCAGATTTACTGCAGCCCGGGTCAATAAACCAACATCTTACTGGATATAATACTGAAAAGGTACCAAGGTAAATCCTGAGTCACTCAAACACAAAACAGTCTAGCTACAAGCTACAGGCTTCTGTGGCCTTACTATTTAGATGACAGTTTACATCCAGAAGCACAATATGTAGTCGTACGGCGCCAGGCTATGTTTAGAGCCTCTGCAATCAGCATCCTCTGGTCTCGGCAGGGCAGCAATAACACCAGTGGAACCTTAGTGCCTCCGCTGAGCAGCTTCTCAATCAGTCCCTGACACACACATGGAGCCTTTCTCCAAATGGATCCTCCTAGATGTGCAGCTAGCTAGAATGAAACACTCCCCTCCTCTCCCCCCGTCTTTTGGCCCGATTTTGATGAAACTTGGGTGAATGATGCATCTTGCCATTGAGATCCGTCATTTACAAAATGGAATGACGTCTATAGTAATCAATTGAAATTCCAAACTTTGATCAAGCATATCTCCTGTCCCGTTTGAACTACAGTCATGAAATGTTCTACATATATGCAGCCCCCCATGAGCAACAACTTTCGCATAAGGACCTATAAGCTCTGCACATTACATTTTCTGCAAATTATACTTTTTGTCCCCCACCAAACATTGAACAAGCATATGTCCTGCATCGTTTTTCCAATTTTGATAAATCTTCGGTAAATGATGTGTCTTGCCATTGACATCCGGTATTTCCAAAATTACACTGACTAGCCCAAGGGGGGCACTATAGTAACATACTTGATTGCTTTTTCTCTCTCTCATTAATCCAAGCAACAAGCATTTGAAAAATTGTCACTAATTGGCCCAAGGGCGGGGGGGGGGGGGGTGTCCTGTTTCCTTCAAATCTGGGTATACAGTATTTCAGAGACTTGATTGAGACTGTTGTTCTCTAGGTGTGAATTACAAATCTTTTTTTTTTATGACTAACAAATAACAACTCTTGTGTGCCAGTCTGTATGTCTGAGTGAGAGAACAAGGGAAGGAGAGATAGAGTGTTAGTGTGTCTGTGTGCAAAAGTGTTGATTAATTTACTTCTCCTGAAACAATCTAAATGCAAATTGGACCTCTCTATCTATATGTTCCAGCCCATAATGAGGCTGGAATTTAAATGACCTGGTTGCATTTCATTCATTCTGAGAGCAAAGTAAAAAATGTAAGGAGAAATCCTTCAGCATAAACAAACTGACATTATTGCTATGAAGGAACACAGTACTCTTAGGACTGCCACAGACGACTCTGTGTACATTACATTCTGAACCAATACCAATCTGGTTAGAGTAGGGCCTAACATTTCTGATTAGCTCTCAGGTGGATGGTAGACTGCTATCATCATGCTGTAGTGCTTCCCAACTCCAGTCCTCAACAACCCCAACAGTACATTTTTGTATTGTATCCCTGGACAAGCACACCTGATTCAACTTGTCAACTAATCATCAAGCGCTAAATGAGTTGAATGAGGTATGTTTGTCCCAGGCTACAACAAAAATGTGTGCTGTTCGGTGTACTGGAGGACTGGAGTTGGGAAACACTGCTCTGGAGCAATAGTGAAATTCATTGTGAGGAGTATTGGTTGCAGTCTGTCAGGAGGCATTCACAAACTGCTCTGAGCCTTCTCACCTGCAGGAATGACTTCTCTCAGAAAGGCTTGACTGCACAGGGATCAATGTTTGCTGGTTGAGTGGATGCCTCGGCTGCACCTGGGGAGAGCACACCACCGACCTGTCTCTCGGCTACAAATAAAAGTAAATGTCAAACAAATTGTTAACATGCACAGACAGATACACCGAGACTAACTACACTGATAGGATGACATTTCCTCATTTTAAATTGGCTGCAGGGGAAGAAAAAAAAGAAATCTCGCAAACTGTACAGAGGGATTTTATGTTTTCCATTTCTGTTATAGAGTACCTCTGACACATAGAGGTGTGCTTTTAATGCAAATGTGCAGTGGTTATATAACCAGTAACACATTTCCTATCTATTTCTTAATCTGTTAGAGTGTAAGTCAGCTTCACATGCAGACATTAAGTTACCAAACGATACTGTGTTTAGAATGCTGCCTTTTAACCTTGAAACTCACTGCTGGGTGGATTCTATCTGCTCGCTTTTTCGCCTCTCTCCCTCGGCGAATACAAATTCTGTAAGCCGCCAGATAATTTCCATTCGCCAGACAAGCATTGTATCCAATACCTTGAACAGAGTCTAGAATAAAGAAGTCTCAAGCAATAACAATCAATTTAGTTGCGGCGCCAAGCCATAACTCCTGGCCCATGTGCTATTGCAGGAAAGACACAATACCTCTCCACACACGGAACCACAGGCCATTTCCAATGAGAGATAATAGCACAGTGTTCTCCCATTATCAGATATATTAAACAGAACCTGATGCCATATCAGAGCTAAAATGTAATCACTGCTGTGGGATGTGGCACTGCATATCTCTAGAATGGAGAGTCCTTGGCCCGAGCTCTGTTTCCCCATGAGTTTGATAGTGTTCTTTGGGGAACAAGACTTACTTAAAGCTGATTTCAGTGCAGTAAAAACACTGTTTTGAGTCACATGAACAGTTCAAGTTCAATTTTATTTTCACATGCACAAGTACAGTGAAATGCTTAATTTGCAAGTTCTAAACAACAGTGCATTAATCAATATCAAAATATTATAACTAATTTAAAATATATATATATATATCATAAAGAAAAATACAATAAATAATAACTGAGAGAGGAAGCTATATTCAGGGTCAGTGCCAATATCAAATGTACAATGTGCAGGGATACTGGACTAATTTGAGGTAGATATGTACATGTAGGCGGGGATTAGGAAAAAGTGACTGGTAGCAGGATAAATAATAATAATAATAATAATAATAATAATAATAATAATAATAATAATAATAAGGAATGAAAATTTAAAGAAAATAATACAATACTTAAATTTTAAAGGGGCAATCCACGTTTCTACATCCATTTTTGGACTTGTAAGTTAATATGTACGCATTGATTCTTGAAGAATATAACTTATTAAGGCCTCATGAGCTTAGTTCAACTGTCATACCCCAAATATTAGCTTGTTTTACTCCAATGTTTATGAACAAAGTAAATGTAAACAAACTCTATTTCGCCTCAAAACATGGTTAAAACTATTATTTTGATATCATGGATGGTCAGTCCTTGCATCCATAGCTCTGTCTATAAACTTGAGAGCAGTTACATTTCTCCAGCCCCATCTCTCAGCTTTTTACCAAAACAGGGGCAGGGATGACGCTTTGTGATTGTAAACGTAAACGTAAACGTTTCAACTGCTGATTTCCGCTTTAACTGCATTGGTAACTAGGATGCAGTCACTAAAGTGTACATGGGAAATGTGCATAGGACACCACACTTGAAACAATGAAACAATGACTGAATTCAAATGAAAGGAAACTGGCCTTGAATGGAAAGGCAAGAAGGTCTACTAGTTACATTGTACTTCCACTAAACAACACTTCCATGTGACATGGTGTCTTTGCATGCAATTTAATGTGAAGTTTGGGATTCCAGGAAAATTGTAACACTCAGTTGTGGATGTAGTGGGGCAAGGACCTGTGGGAAGGGAATTGAAATGGCATTGATATCCTCCTCAGTCACTATTGCAACTCTGACCTAAAGGTAAGAAAACATTTTTTGGTTCACATCAGCTTTGATGTTAGACAAACATCTGCCCAAGTATGGAGGATAGCGTTGTCACGTAAACACCGAGAGTGAGGGGACATTTCCCCCTGATAGCTATAGATGGATGATCACCCATCTGTGGCTGATGTGTTCCACAAGTAAACAAATCCTAATCCTTAGTAGCCCATTTAACGGATAAGCATCACAAATTCAGACGTTCCCCATCTCTATAAACTTTAGCTGTAGTAACAGCAAGAAAGCTCTAAACATGTATCAGTGCATGTCAAATGTATTCTGGATGACTGTAGCAACCCACTAGGCAGAGACGTCAGTTCAACGTCTAGATTTGATTTACATTTGGTTGAGTTGTCAACTAATGTAAATTCAACGTGAACTCAACAAAACAAATCATAAGGTAATTGGATTTAGGTTAAAAGTTGGGTGAAAAAAAGACGAAATGCCCTTACGTTAATGACTTTTTGCAAATCCAATGAGTTGTCAACGTTGATTCAACATCATCACATTGATTTTCTGGGTTGAAATGACGTGGAAACAACGTTGATTCAACTAGTTTTTGCCAAGTGGGAAGTCTCATTTTGTAAGGCCAAGAGAATGTTCCATGTACATGGTGACATTTTGTCTCGATATTGATGATATATGACAATGGTTATTATGTGCCGCCCAGCACGGAAGAGTATGAATTCCATTCATAAAAATTCCAGGAGGGAGGATGACACTTTTTATTTAAGGTCTACTACTTTTACGCTGTGGACATTTATTAGAAAAAATGTTTGTCACCAATGTCATCTGGCTGTTTGCACAATAAGGTCAAGGTGATCAAGTTACTCTTCCAAATCAGTATGCGGTGTAATGCAATAAATGCAAGCCCAAGTCTCTCAGATGTCTGAGGAATATGAGCAAAAGCTGTGCTGAAGCAGTAAAGGTATTTTCCTTATTGACATCCTCCAATTGTTTTTGTGTTATTTTCAGTAGGTAAAGTAGAGAAAAATTATCCACCATTTACTGATGAAAGACCTTGTAAATCTCTCCGGCGGTGAAGTGTTGATTAAAAGAGATGGGGAAGGCTAATCATGGGAGAACACATGGCAGACCCACTGATTACTGGCTTCACGAGGCCAGGCCGTCTCCCATCGATTTAGGAAAGTTTACTCCCATAGTCTCCCATGAGGTGTTACAGCAATTATACCGTGGATGCACTAACCTTCAAAGCCTGCATTTTTTGGACTTGTTTTCTTGTAAATTGTAAATCTGTCCTTTTTTTTAAACGCAAAAATGTTTGGGTTTCAACTGTAAAGTGTTAGCTACTATTGTTTGAAAAATGTATGAGACAAGGTGGTTCCCTTTAACCTTTTGTCTTGTCTATCAAAAGGATGTGAACAAGAGGACCTCCACGGCACTAAACCTCAACTCGAGAACATTTTGGGTAAAGTTACATCAGTTGTTTGTAGGAAGGTTGTCTGTCTGTTTGAGCTCTGTGTCCATCTACACTCTCCTTGGATTCTCCCAGCCACATGTTTGTTCTCTTCTCCCACTGAAGTCTGGCTAAGATATTACTCTTTCCCTTTGAATGTGCCAATCACATTCTTGTGGGCCTGGTGTCCTACAGACTCGCTCCATCCATTGAAGATTAGGGCCTTCATAAAAAAATTATCTAAAGGATTTGCTATGAGAGGCCAACTGGCTACTGAACTCATCTTGCCTTGTCATCTGAGGTTCCGGAAAGTAGAGAGAGACATCTGATTTTCAGATTATTTTCCAGGGTGCTTATTATTAATCTCTTGGACTTGAAAACACTACTCTGACATTGAGTGTTTTCAACCTTCCATCAGAATAAGGCTGCACTGCACTTGTCTTTACAAGAATCATTGTGAATTGTACAATTGTACTTCTCATAGTATATATTTTTTAACAATAATATTTGTGTGTGTGTGTGTGTGGGGGGGGGGGGGGGGGGGGTGGAGTTGATTTGATTAGGATTCCTATTAGCCGATGGCGACAGCTAGTCTTACTGGGGTCCGACACATAATGAAAAAGACATTACAGACAAAATACTTTAAAAATGACATACATTTAAAAACATTAACATGTAGTGTGTGTGTGTGTGTGTGTGTGTGTGTGTGTGTGTGTGCATCTATCAGTTACACATACTGTACATTTCAGTACATACACACAAGTGAGTCAAATGTGGGAGAGGCGTTGTGCCGTGAGGTGTTGCTTAATTCGTTTTTTGAAAGCAGGTTTGCTGTTCACTTGCACTATATGAGATGGAAGGGAGTTCCAAGCAATGGACAATAATCAAGATAAGATCAAATCCACTATGAATCCACAATGTTCTCATTGTTGGCCCAATAACTTGATACATCAACAATCTAATAGCCTTTGAATCAAGGGAAGCAAGGCATGGCTTGATATTCTTCTGTGAGAGCGACACTGAGCACATATCCAAGTCATGTCTGCAGGAAGCAGAAACTGGAGAATAACCCAGGGAGGTGAATAACCTTGCCACCAGCATTCTATGCCAAGGCTTCATTTAGTAGATGGAAATAATTCGTGCTGCATATCAATTGCCCTGATCCACTGTAAAGGCTATAGAGGTTTACCTTGCTGTCAGCGAAAAAAAAGAATGGTTCCTCCTGCTCAATAAAGCCTAAGCTTGCCCTCACACTCTGAATATTTCAGCTGTGGGTGTCACATAAATCAATGCAACCCTTAAGTGAATCAATAGCGTTTGATTAGAAATGAAAATCAAGTGTTTTGGGGTTCACACAGTGCACTCACTCAAATCCGGCATCCCGGTAATGTGTGCGACTGGATACAGCCTTCCAGACAGTTCATTTTAATTCCACAGATCAAAGACAGTTTAATTTGAAATCATTGCATAATCATTTCTCCGCTGATCAGTCTCTTATTGGGGGATTGAAAATTCAGAAAAGTATGTTTAGTCCTTTTACGAGGGTGGAGACTTCGCAAACCGGAACTGCCAATATCTAACACGCATAGATCTATAACTTAATCACGCAGCTGACCAAATTACGTGGGCCGGGCGCATGCATGCTGACACGGTCGCCAGTTGTACAGTGTTTCCTCCTACACATTGGTGCGGCTGGCTTCCTGGTTAAGTGAGCAGTGTGTCAAGAAGCAGTGCGGCTTGGCAGGGTCGTGTTTCGGAGGAAGCATGGATCTCGACCTTCGCCTCTCCCGAGTCCGTACGGGAGTTGCAGCGATAGGACAAGACTGTAACTACCAATTGGATATCACGAAATAATAAAAAAGAAGTAATCTGATTACATAACAGTTTACTTTTGGAAGGCGTTACCCCCAACAATGATCAGTTTTTTAAAAAGTATTTATAAATTATAAATAGGCCACACTTTAGATGAGGCCACGCAAAAAGACTTGATGATCAGTAAATGGTTTATAAGGACCTATATTAAACATCTTATGAATTATCTTATGACTCATTATTAAATACGTTAAAAGTTGTTTATAAATGTGTGAATAACTAGGTTACTAACCTTTACAAATGTGAGAGAAATGATGAATAAATTATGAATATATGATTTACTAATCTATTATAAATGCTTTATTACATGGAGTTATTATAAAATTGTACCATTGTATCTTTTTAAGATTTTAAAGATAAAAATATATATTTCTTAGAATGTATTATTGTATTGTACTGTTGTATGCACTGATGGAATGGCCATAATCATTCAAGGCAGGCAGGATTGACATGACAACCTTTTCTTGTGTGAGTGCAGAGATTTCAGTGGGGCCGGCCCAGGGGGAGCATCCTAAGGCAGCCGTGCTGCTCAGGTTGATCTGGCACAACAATAACTCATCCTGACAGCTAGGAGAGCTATATGAGAGCCTGCCAATGGGGTCTGTGAGGAAGTTGCTGATCCAACCCATCCCTGGGTTAACCTAGCCACCGATGGGGGACATCCCAACACAGGAGCCACGGCCCCGGAAGCATGAACCTCTTCAGTGGAGGAGCCTTCTCAGAATGGGATTCAGCACAAAGGATAGCGATAGAGGGATAGATATATCAATATATTGCTGTGTCTTTACATTGAGTGTTATGATATATACTGTATGTGGCAGTAATATCATTGCTTTGATTGGCTATGAGTGCAAATGGAGAGTGAATCAATCAAATATAATAATTCCATGTATATTGACAAAACTACTATCAACCTTAATACTACAGAAGTCTATATGCTACGCCAAACCAAGCCTCCAAGGAATAGTGATACAATTCCCTCTGTCTTCAGTTACCTTCAGAGTGGTTGATTGGCCCAGAGAGTGAATAACCTATGATTTGGGTTTGTTTACTTAGAAACAGCCACCTCCGGCTACCATTAGCATTGCTGAATGAAAAGGATAAGACAAAGGACCTTTTAAACTCATAAACAATTCACCCACCAGCTATTGTAAAGGGGTTGTTTTTGCATCCTGTGCATTCATGGCCCTTTATCCATGTGACAGTTGTGAAGCCGGGCATTAAGGTTCCGTGGAAATAAATGAATTCTTGCAGCTTTACAAACACTGCAAGATGTTTTGTTCTGTGCCACCATTGCCATCCAAATGCTATTAGCATGAATCTGTATTGTAAAATGGAGCTCCAAGGCTACTGTGCTGTGGCTTTGAAACAAGGAAATCCTTCACTACTGGTAAGGTATTGCTCTGAGAAGAAGGAACTAGAAAATGTCACAAAAGACTAGCCTTGGGAAGCAATTAAAACTAAGTGGGTTATGTTTTATATCTCTTTTATGTGGAGCCCCCTAATTATCTTTAGCAAATTATGACTTTCCACCTAACTCGGAATCAAATTACGGGAACACTTACCATTAACACATAACTTTAATTTACAAGAACAAAAAAAGTATATCCTTATGTGACATTAAACATTTATGACATTTAATAAGTACCTGGCTGTCATTTGAATAAAAATTTCAATACATTTCTAACTTTGCATTACAGCAAATGTGCACGTAACTAACAGAGATGCATTAGAATTTCATTAGAATTTTACAAGACTTATCATAGAAAGTTTCCTCATTTGCAGCTCAGCATAAGAGTACCTCTTCAGAAGACTGATATTTTCCAAATGAGATGCAGAGAAACTTCCAAACAGATGGACAAAGAAACACAGGGGTTTGTGGCAGGGGAATGCAACACACTGGTACGGGAGGTCTCTACACCTTGCCTAAAAAGATTTGGAAATGACTCCAAGTTTGTTGAGGAGATGTGACCTTGGGTTCCATGTCCTCCATTATAAAGCTGTGAATGGAAGAGATGGCATGCAATAATCCAGAAGCATTCCGTATTCAGATATGCTTGGCAGCTGAACCATAAAGCTGATTCATGGCTGTTTTATTTTCAATGGTTGCTGTTGCTCCATCTCCTATCCTGATGCTTGTGATATCCCTTGGTGTATTTGTTTTATTACTTATGAATACATTGCAAATGCTTATTCCAGCAGCGGTAGAATCCTTTGAATATTACTAAGCTGAGTAAAAGCTGTCTGACTTGAACAAATATACTGCCTACAGGCTTTCGTTTCTTCTCAGGTTTCTCCTCCTCTCTGGGATTCTCATGAAAGTGAGGTAGAGTGGGGGACCGAGAAACCAACACAAACAGGCTTTATCTTTCATCCGGCTCCTACATATTTTATGTACAGTAATGTATGTTTATGGTAATTAATTATTTCATATACTGTAGGCTACTGCAGAAGAAATTACTTGAAGTGACCATTCACAGTTTTTTTATTGGCTGGATTTTCTCAAATCGTTTTGTTGATGTCTTCGCAGAGCATTTCATCAGCTGGGTGATTCTCACAAACATGGTATTACTCTTGGTAAATTGTAAACATTTTGAAAATACATATTCTTTTTAATTTGTAATAGATAAAATACCATCTCAAATCACTGTCTATGTTAAATTAAACATCTCAACTCTTCAGATTTAATTATTTAAAAAACAAACATTTTCCAAGATCATGCACTAAAAAATCTCATTACCATAACACTTGTAAAGTTAGAAAAAACATAGGTTAAAATGTTGCTAATTTGTTTCATTGCCTAAAATACAGGACTTATTACAATAATATTTCATTAAAAAAATATGACATCTAGATTAAGTATATTTTTCTTTTAATCAGTTCTCATTAGCATGATATTACACACTTATGGTAATTATAATCTAAAATGGGTAAATGGGGTGTACGAGGACAATTATCAAATTTAAACATAATATGTACCATTTCGAACAAACATTTCATTGGTTTTAATTAAGTAAAACATGTTAGTTATTTTTATAAATTAAATGTATGTAAAGTCCTACAAAGGTTGTGTAAAAAATAAGATTCAAGCCCAAAACAAGTTAAAGAAGCAGAAACCGAGCACAGTGAGGTTTCTCGTATGGAAAAAAACATGGATTTCACATGTGATCACGTGATTTTATGTCAAATTAATGTGAAAATATGATCTCATGTGAAATAAATGCAACATTTTAACTGGGCCCAGCTCCACAAGGGGGCAAAAGGGGGCTTAGCCCCCTCAGTTGAAACTTGTGCCCCCTCAGTCTATGATGGAATATACCCTTAGAAAAGACAAGGAACTTGACAAGGTGTCTAGGGTATGGAATGACAAAATTACTTCCTTAGCCAGCATACAGTGGATTCGGAAAGTATTCAGACCCCTTGACTTTTTCCACATTTTGATATGTTACAGCCATATTCTAAAATTGATTAAATTGTTTTTTTCCCTCATCAATCTACACAAAATACCCCATAATGACAAAGCAAACACTGTTTTTTTTCAAATAAAAAATATCACATTTACATAAGTATTCAGACCCTTTACTCAGAACTTTGTTGAAGCAACTTTGTCAGCAATTACAACCTCGAAGATTCTTGGGTATGACGCTACAAGCTTGGCACACCTGTATTTGGTTGGATGGGGAGCGTCGCTGCACAGCTATTTTCAGGTCTCTCCAGAGATATTAGATCGGGTTCAAGTCCGGGCTCTGGCTGGGCCACTCAAGGACATTGAGAGACATGTCCCGAAGCCACTCCTGCGTTGTCTTGGCTGTGGGCTTAGGGTCGTTGCCCTGTTGGATGGTGAACCTTCGCTCCAGTCTGAGCTCCTGAATGCTCTGGAGCAGGTTTTCATTAAGGATCTCGCTGTACTTTGCTCTGTTCATCTTTCCCTCAATCATGACTAGTGTCCCAGTCCCTGCCACTAAAAAACATCCCCACAGCATGATGCTGCCACCACTATGCTTCCCAATAGGGATGGTGCCAGGTTTCCTCCAGACGTGACGCTTGGCATTCAGGCTTGGTTTCATCAGACCAGAGAATCTTGTTCCTCATGGTCTGAGAGTCCTTTAAGTGCCTTTTGGCAAACTCCAAGCGGGCTGTCATGTGCCTTTTACTGAGGAGTGGCTTCCGTCTGGCCACTCTACCATAAAGGCCTGATTGGTGGAGTGCTGCAGAGATGGTTGTCCTTCTGGAAGTTTCTCCCATCTCTACAGAGGAACTCTGGAGCTCTGTCAGAGTAACCATCGGGTTCTTGGTCTTCCCTGACCAAGGCCCTTCTCCCCTGATTGCTCAGTTTTGCCGGGTGGCCAGCTCTAGGAAGAGTCTTGGTGGTTCCAAACTTCTTCCATTTAACAATGATGGAGGCCACTGTGTTCTTGGGGACCTTCAATGCTGCAGATATTTTTTGGTACCTTTCCCCAGATCTGTGCTTCGACACAATCCTGTCTCGGAGCTCTACAGACAATTCCTTCGACCTCAAGGCTTGGTTTTTGGTCTGACATGCACTGTCAACAGTGGGACCTTATATAGACAGGTGTGTGCCTTTCCAAATCGTGTCCAATCAATTTGTAGAAACAGCTCAAGGATGATCAATGGAAACAGGATGCATCTGAGCTCCATTTTGAGTCTCATAGCAAAGGGTCTGAATACTTACGTAACTAAGGCATTTCTGTTTTTGATTTTAAATACATTTGTCTAAAAACCTGTTTTCGCTTTGTCATTATGGGGTATTGTGTGTAGATTGATGAGGATTTGTGTTATTAAATTCATTTAAGAATAAAGCAGTAACGTAACAAAATGTGGAAAAAGGGAAGGGGTCTGAATACTTTCAACGGACTTGCTTTAGTGTGTAGGGCACTCTCCATGGTGCTGATAGAGCGCAGCTGAGATTTTGCACCAACCTGTCACTTCTTGGTCAAAAGCACTCAATGGTGTCGGCATTTAAAGTTGTATGTTTATTGTGGTATAGCGTGATATAAGCAGAATTCTGTATAATTCCAATGCAAGAACCCAAATGACACGCCCCTGGGTAAAGCTACATGTCGGTATGTTTCATAGAAATAGATACGTTCTATTATGGTTTTATTGGTAGTCTATTGGTTTTTGTAGTTGTAAATGGAAAGGTACGTATTGGAAACGTGTTTATGGTAGGCTTGCTTAATTGATTAAGTGGGTCGAATTTGATCCATAGAAGTGTATTGTACCATATCACAACGGGTTGCTGTACTCATGAGCGGCATGGTTTTCCATGTATGAAACTGGCCTATAGGCCTATTTGTTTGGCAAGACAGCTGTGCATGGCTGCATCTCACTGTAGTAGGCTGTATGTTTTGGTTATCTGCATCTCCATTTGCCTTTTGTTTATTGTGTTTGTTTACTGTTAATGTAACTAGCCTAATTATAGATTGTGTCATGCCTTTATTGATCTGATATTTGTTTACTAGGCCTACTTGGTACCGCTGTTTTGTTCTGTTTGCATTCAATCGTTCGCATTCGCAGTTGTGTTGGTATTCTAATCCAAACTGCTATAAAGTATTTTTGTGTGCAAGCATGAATAACTAGGCTACTAAGTTTAGCATTTAGAATGCATTATTTTGGCAAGACAGCTGTGTGTCCGGCTGCATTCACATAGGCTGTTTGTAATAGGTGAATTACCCTATCTGTCTTGTAGCCTATATTCATTATGAAAACGGCCTTGCTTTAGTGTGTAGGGCGATGTCCATTGTGCTGATACAGCGCAGCGGAGATAGGCTACAGATTTCGGCCAACCTGTCACTTCAAAAGCACTCAATCATCGGTCTCGTGACAACATGGGGATGCAACATTTCTACATGATACCATGAAACTACACGTGACAACATTTGATCACATGTGAAAACCCTGTGTCAAATGTCATTGAGAATATTTTACTTTAAAATGCATAATTGACATTAATTGAATCAGTCATGGTCCCCTGCAGGTTTGTCTAGTTCACAGTTTGTTCCAGGGACATCCCCATTTCGCATGTGAAAACGTGAAATTCATGTAGTTTTTCCGAAAAGGTGGGGACCATGTTAGGATGTTTGTAAGAGTTTCTCAAGACATTCCTTTTACCAGTTGTCAGGACGTGTTGGTCCCAGATAGTCTCAAACCATCCCAAACCATTATAAGTAAAGTAATAAAAGGGTGGTTTTAAAGTGAGTGGTACGCTGTTCAGCTAAAGTTTGACCCCACCTAGGATTTGAACTAACAACCTCTGGATTTGAGGTGTGCTAATCTTGCTGCTGTGCCACAAAGTATATAGCATTCCATACACATTCATTAGCTACAATACATCTCTGCAAAAGAGTGCCATCTGCACTGCTATTTTAGTTATCAATTAATCCGACTATTGTCTCCGTCATTGATTTCATTTACTTATTTCAGCAATTTGAGATTTTTTGTATAGTTGTCTAATGTTGGTGGGGCATATAATGCTGTTTCATAATACAACCATAAAGACTCTATAGCGCATGACGCTGTTCTTAATTTAAAGTCAAACCCCTTTGGTCATTAATAACTTATATCATATGACACTGTACTTACTATTAAGTCAGACACCTTTGGTCATTTATAACACATACATAAAGGCTTAATGATGTAAACACAAATCTATTAACACTTAGGGAATTATCACTAACAGCTAAAACAAATAAACATGAAAGACATGTTTAAACCATACATTTCCTTTTATTTGTACATTTTTAAAACAATACAAATTCATTAAGTTTCAAAAAGTCCAGCAATGCAATTACATTGAACATTACAAAGGGCTATGAATAGTGTAGCTTGTCCCTGAGCTGGCGGACGAATGGTTCGTTCCTCTCTTCCTGCTGGAGGTACTGCATGTTGGTTCCAACCTCAAAAGTAACAACAAAGAAAGTTAGCAGGTCTGTTAGGAAATGCCTTTGTCACACCATCTTTAGAAGGGAATTTCTGTGAGAAACTCTAAATGGGAAGATGAAAAATTCCATTCAATTCGTATTATTATATTCCTCTTTCACTTACAAATCTCATGACGTGACTATCAGACATGGCTGTATCTAGGGGGATTTGTATTTAGCTGAGCCTGCTAGCTAGCAAGATTTCGGCTAGCTAGCAATTGCTGTGAAGTCACTGAAATTATATGAAATAACGATTGAGGTAGCTACAGTATTACATTTTTACATTTTAGTCATTTTAGCAGATGATCTTATCCAGAGCGACTTACAGTTAGTGAGTGCATACATTATATTTTTTCATACTGGCCCCCGTAGGAAACTAAACCACAACCCTGGCGTTGCAAGCGCCATGCTCTACAAACTGAGCTACATTGGGCTATGTATCTAACTCAACACTTAACTACTACAAACTAATTTCAATTACAATAAATAAAGGTTAACTTACTTGTTTTTCGATGTCCAGTGGCAGCACAAGTGGGCATTTGATTTGCAAACTCATGACATGATGGCGCTTGCAACGCCAGGGTTGTGGGTTCGTTTCCCACGGGGGACCAGTATGAAAAAATGTATGCACTCACTAACTGTAAGTCGCTCTGGATAAGAGTGTCTGCTAAATGACTAAAATGTAAATGTAAATGATCAACGTCTCATCACCAACAGTAAAAAAGTACTTCATGGAATTTCAGACATTTTCAAAATAAAAGTTCCCCACGTAATAGTAAAAATGAGTCAATGACCATTCATGATATATGAAAAATAATTGTCAAAAATTTTACAATGACTCATATTTGTTCAAATTTAAGTGACATTTGCATTAAATTTGGGTTTTAAAACATGTTCCAATGTCAAATAAATGCCCCAAATGCGATACACTGTATATGGAATACATACAGTGGCTTGCGAAAGTATTCATCCCCCTTGGCATTTTTCCTATTTTGTTGCCTTACAACCTGGAATTCAAATGGATTTTTGGGGGTTTGTATCATTTGATTCACACAACATGCCTACCACTTTGAAGATGCAAAATATTTTTTTGTTGTTGAAACAAACAAGAAATAAGACAAAAAAACAGAAAACTTGAGCATGCATAACTATTCACTAGAGGCACCTTTTGCAGCAATTACAGCTGCAAGTCTCTTGGGGTATGTCTCTATAAGCTTGGCACATCTAGCCACTGGGATTTTTGCCCAATCTTCAAGGCAAAACTGCTCCAGCTCCTTCAGGTTGGATGGGTTCCGCTGGTGTACAACAATCTTTAAGTCATACCACAGATTCTCAATTGGATTGAGGTCTGGGCTTTGGCTAGGCCATTCCAAGACATTTAAATATTTCCCCTTAAACCACTCAAGTGTTGCTTTAGCAGTATGCTTAGGGTCATTGTCCTCCTGGAAGGTGAACCTCCGTCCCAGTCTCAAATCTCTGGTTTCCCTCAAGAATTTCCCTGTATTTAGCGGCATCCTTCATTCCTTCAATTCTGACCAGTTTCCCAGTCCCTGCCGATGAAAAACATCCTCACAGCATGATGCTGCCACCACCATGCTTCAATGTGGGGATGGTGTTCTCGGGGTGATGAGAGGTGTTGGGTTTGTGCCAGACATAGCGTTTTCCTTGATGGCCAAAAAGCTCAGTTTTAGTCTCATCTGACCAGAGTACCTTCTTCCATATGTTTGGGGAGTCTCCCACATGCCTTTTGGCAAACACCAAACATGTTTGCTTATTTTTTTCTTTAAGCAATGGCTTTTTTCTGGCCACTATTCCGTAAAGCCCAGCTCTGTGGAGTGTACGGCTTAAAGTGGTCCTATGGACAGATACTCCAATCTCCGCTGTGGAGCTTTGCAGCTCCTTCAGGGTTATCGTGGTCCTCTGTAGCTCAATTGGTAGAGCATGGCGCTTGTAACGCCAGGATAGTGGGTTCGATTCCCGGGACCACCCATACGTAAAAATGTATGCACACATGACTGTAAGTCGTTTTGGATAAAAGCGTCTGCTAAATGGCATATTATTATTATATTATATTATTATTTATCTTTGATCTCTTTGTTGCTTCTCTGATTAATGCCCTCCTTGCCTGGTCCGTAAGTTTTGCTGGGCGGCCCTCTCTTGGCAGGTTTGTTGTGGTGCCATATTCTTTCAATTTTTTTATAATGGACTTAATGGTGCTCCGTGGGATGTTCAAAGTTTCTGATATTTTTTTATAACCCAACCCTGATCTGTACTTCTCCACAACTTTGTCCCTGACCTGTTTGGAGAGCTCCTTGGTCTTCATGGTGCCGCTTGCTTTGTGGTGCCCCTTGCTTAGTGGTGTTGCAGACTCTGGGGCCTTTCAGAACAGGTGTATATTTACTGAGATCATGTGACAGATCATGTGACACTTAGATTGCACACAGGTGAACTTTATTTAACTAATTATGTGACTTCTGAAGGTAATTGATTGCACCAGATCTTATTTAGGGGCTTCATAGCAAAAGGGGTGAATACATATGCACGCACCATCGTTATTTATTTTGTAGCATTTTTTGAAACAAGTTGTTTTTTTCATTTCACTTCACCAATTTTGACTATTTTGTGTATGTCCATTACATGAAACCAAATAAAAAACAATTTAAATCTGAATAATACGTAAGCTGTCTTCGAATACCCATACCAACATACTGTATACTACATATTTAATGAGTATGTACTACATACTATATACTATTAGTTAATTTTAGTATACTGTAAACGAACGGTATCCTTTCAGTTGAGTGTACTAGCGCTTCGCCTGTCTGAAGTTGATGCTGTTGCTACGCAACTTCTTGCTAGCTTGTTATCATAGCCAACAAATTACTAGCTAGACATCTTACGACTTCATTAACAATGTCCATTGAGAACGCACAATGACTATACCACTTAGCTAAGCTAAGAATATCAAGAATAACCTCCCGAGTGGCGCAGTGGTCTAAGGCACTGCATCGCAGTGCTAGCTGTGCCACTAGAGATCCTGGTTCGAATCCAGGCTCTGCTGTAGCCGGCCGCAACCGGGAGACCAATGGGGCGGCGCACAATTGGCCCAGCGTTGTCCAGGGTAGGGGAGGGAATGGCCGGCAGGGAGGTAGAGCATGGTGTTTGCAACGCCAGGGTTGTGGGTTCGATTCCCACGGGGGGCCAGTATGAAAAAAGAATAATGTATGCACTAACTGTAAGTCGCTCTGGATAAGAGCGTCTGCTAAATGATGTAAATGTGTAGTTAATATACTGGCAGGTTCGATGTATTAGTAGCCAACTAACGTTAGGTAGCTAGCTAACATACCGGTACGTACAAGCGTAGCTAACAAATTGTCAGCCAACATAACGTGTGATGTAACTTCTTTGAAAAGTCATTACTTTATTACATTGCTCAACATTTTCTTAACATTTGTCATAAATAGTTAAAGTAATGAATTTGTATCTGCTCTCTTCGGACTTTGGCTGCATATTTTCCGCCATTTTCTTCAAATCTGAAAATGTTGTGAAGCCACGCCCATTTTCGGAAGAATTGCATTATGGGCCCTAAAATACGGAAATAGTGTCCACTGCTTGTATACTTCGTATTTTGACGAATGTAGTACGACATCCAGGAACTTTTGGCATACTAACTACACTGCTCAAAAAAATAAAGGGAACACTTAAACAACACAATGTAACTCCAAGTCAATCACACTTCTGTGAAATCAAACTGTCCACTTAGGAAGAAACACTGATTGACAATAAATTTCACATGCTGTTGTGCAAATGGAATAGACAACAGGTGGAAATTATAGGCAATTAGCAAGACACCCCCAATAAAGGAGTGGTTCTGCAGGTGGTGACCACAGACCACTTCACAGTTCCTATGTTTCTTACATTTTTCCCACACCTCAAAAGTCATCCCCTGATGTGGTTTAAGCGTTGTTGTGAACAAAGAAAATGCAATTTTGTGATTTTCTATTAAAGAAGTTTGAAAAAAATGGGGGAAATCCGAAACCTGGAAAATCTAAACCAAGAAAACTGAATTTAGGGAAAAAACTGAAGTAGACAGAAAATAAAAAAGGATTTTAAAAGGTCCTACCAACGTTTGTTGCTGTACATGACTGTACTTTAGAGTGTGTCATCCTGCAGCACAGTATTTTGGGAGAAGTTGTGGTCAGGTCCAATATTGACTATGTACCCAAGAGGGAAAGAGGTTGGACCATCCTAGAAATGTTTTAGTGAAATATAATATCATATATAACATTTAGCAGACGCTTTTATCCAAAGCGACTTAATAATGAGTGAATATATTTTTACGTATGGGTGGTCCCGGGAATCGACCCAATATCCTGGCGTTTCAATGCTCTACCAAGATGCATGACAGAGTTGTAAATGCTTTGTGAAGCCTCAATTGAATATTATTTATAAGGCCTTTATTAAGGGGTGCTTATGCCACCCTTTATAAAGCACAGGTTTATGTGATATTTGACCTAATGGGTTATGTCACATCAGACATTGTCACACAGTTATGCCACATTTATGAAACCTTTATAAAGCATGACATACAGTTATAGATGATTTGTAACACATTTGTGTAGTGTTTATGAAGGCTTTATGAAGCCTTTTTATAAGCTGCATGTCATTTAAATTGGGACCGAAAACACCATGTTAAAAGCTCTGTGTGTGTCATAAAGACAGTTTTTTTCACATATGTGTAGTGTCCACATATTTTCACATGTGAAATGTCACATGTGAAGTTCTCCAAAAACAAATGCTTTCACAAGTCAAATGTCAAATGTGAAGTGTTCCAAAAAAACACATTTGACATTTCACTTGTGAAAACAAGTAGATTTTTTAAACACTTCACATGTGACATTTCAAATGTGAAAAAGTGGTTTTGTGGAAAAAAAACATTAATCTTTATGATACACACAGAGCTTTTAACATGGTGTTTTCGGTCCCACTTTAAATGACGTGCAGCTTATAAAGGCTTCATAAAGTTGGTTGACCGTATGGGTAATATGATAGTAAGATATTCCATTTTTTTTAGAGGCTATAGTGTCCTTCAGAAATTATTCATAGCCCTTGACTTTTTCCACATTTTGTTGTGACATTGCCTGAATTCAAAATGGATTTAAAAATTATAATCTCACCCATCTACACACAATACCCCACAATGACAAAGTGAAAACATGTTTATAGAACTTTTTGCAAATGTATTAAAAATGAAAATATCTAATTTACATAAGTATTCACACCCCTGAGTCAATACATGATAGAATCACCTTTGGCAGCGATTACAGCTGTGAGTCTTTCTGGGTAAGTCTCTAAGAGCTTTGCACACCTGGATTGTACAATATTTGCACATTATTATTTTTCAAATTCTTCAAGCTCTTTCAAGTTGGTTATTGATCATTGCTAGACAGCCATTTCCAAGTCTTGCCATAGATTTCCATGCCGATTTATGTCAAAACTGTAACTAGGCCACTCAGGAACATTCAACTTCGTCTTGGTAAGCAACTCCAGGTTAATGTCCTGCTAAAAGGTACATTTGTCTCCCAGTGTCTGCTGGAAAGCAGACTGAACCAGGTTTTTTCACACAGAGTGAGTCCATGCAACTTATTATGTGACTTGTTAAGTAAACACTCCTGAACTTATTTAGGCTTGCCATAACAAAAGGGTTGAATACTTATTGACTCAAGACATTTCAGCTTTTCATTTTTTATTAATTTGTCAACATTTCTAAAAACATAATTCGGCTTTGACATTATGGGGTATTGTGTGTAGGCCAGTGACACAAAATCTCAATTTAATCCATTTTAAATTCAGGCTTAACACAACAAAATGTGGAAAAGTCAAGGGGTGTGAATACTTTCTGAAGGCACTGTAACTGAATTGATCATGAGAATCACCCAGCTGAACAACAAGTCATTTGTGGTTGTTAAGTACTGTATGTTGGTTTACTGTATACTGTAATTGTCTATGACACAAGTTGGTCATTCATTGGTTGTCTTGGCATCATTAGGCAATGAGCAAGTCTTCAGTTCGATATTCCTCTTAATCTATTTCTTGCTGCAGCACATTGTCCAGGATAAGCTAGATATTTTCCTCCCCTTCAGAGTAAACACCCTGCTGTAGACCACGGCAGCCATATTTCCCAGAGTTGGGGGTCTGAACCCCTCTTGAAGTCCATCCCTGGCCGCAACATCACAACACATGTCTTGAGTCAGTACCACTCCGGCTCTCATCTGTCAGTGCTGCAGGACGCACATTCAACTTTGAAGGAATCTGAGAGCTTCATTGCCCAATCGAGGTTCCACCACCACAGACGGTACGTCTGGCCAGACCCAGGGAAAGGATACTGATGAGCTAGCTGTCTCATTAGTTTCTGACCCATGGGAAATTCACAGGTGGAACAAATCAACAGCAGCTTCCAACAACAAGTTCCACTCAACATTTATGTTTGTGGATGCTTCCTTGAGCCCTCTCTGGTCATTATGCCCAAATGAACACAAACAACTCAGAGTAAATTAAACCAATGAGGGTTTTAATTACGTGCAGAAATACGGATATTGCCACAAGGCCACAAGGGATTGAATTATCCAGATGTGCCAATGTGCAAATATGGAGTGAGGACAACTGACACATTTGATGTCTATTTTGAGATGAACATCGGTTTTTAGTATGAGAATCTGCAGCATTCAGCTTTTCTTACTTCATTGGTTTTTGTTTTTATATCTCTCCACTGAGAAATCATCTATTTTCAATGATTTTCTTGTTAGAATAGGCCTACGTAATTATGACCAACTTCCAGAGACATATTATGATGTATTCCAGCAACAGTCTGCTAGCATAAACCAGGAAAGGCCCTAATGAAATCTTGAAGCTTTCAACAGAAAAATCAGCTCTATTGATATAATGCTACACTATTTATCCTAAATAAATATGTTATGGTTATTGGTTACATTAATTGTTTTTCCAGGAAGAGTTGTCTCCAATAGAGATCCAGGTCTTCTGATTTGAGGCATAATCAATGGCAGTCCCACATGTTCCCACTTGTTGTGCTGTTGTCAAGAGACCGAACAAAGTTCTTAAACTGAAGATGTGAGATCAATGGTCTAGTTCAAATCAAGTGGATTCTAGTCTATTGGTCTAAAGGGTACTGGGCAATGTGAGAATTATGTCTGCAAGTTGCAGACATCTTAAAGCCCGACCTGATCAAAGGATCACCATGAAATGAGACAAAACATTTTGAAAGAAACACATCAAAATGCACAAATTGTGCAGCTCAGAGTAACATGGTGAACTCATGATCTAGCTAAAGTGAGCTAACCATAACCAGCTTTCTAACAAACCAGATCACCTCATTTACTGCTTGCGAACATTGTCAGTTAAGGTTATCCAGCTAGCTAGCAAGCTAATGGAATTGGTTAGATGAAACTATCTCATCTTTCAGTCTTTCGGTAAGAATTGTTGAATCTTGGAGCTGGCTGGCTGAGTTCTAAAGCTCGGGAGTTCAGCGCAATCAAACTTTGTTCTAAAACTGTCTTGTTGTCACGTTTGTTGTGTAAAGGATTGGACCAAGGTGCAGCGTGGTATGCGTACATAGTCGTTTATTATATAAACACCGACAAAATAACAAATTCCAACAGAACGTGAAGTTCAAACCGCTAAACATCCAACAAGCCAAACTGAAACAAGATCCCACAACATAGGTAGGCAAAATGGCTGCCTAAGTATGATCCCCAATCAGAGACAACGATCGACAGCTGCCTCTGATTGGGAACCACACCTAGCCAACATAGAAATAGATAACAAAGATCTACACATAGATATTCACACCCTGACCAACAACTAGAGATCTCTATGTCAGGGCGTATCCCTTGTCTCATGGTATCTATTTGAACCGGCATTCATGCCTTCAACTACTTCTGCCAAATATTCTACATAAAATAAAGTATAATCAAGATCTGGTTTTGTAATCACTTCAAATGAGGACTAAGACATAGTCACATAATTGTTTCTTGAAAGCCCTGTCTAAATGAAGGTTAAATAAAAGTAAAATAAGGTAGCGGGTGTGTTTTTGTTTGTGGGTGCGTTTTGATGTGTTTCTTTCCATTAGATTAATCAAATTTGCTGTTCCGCTAAGGCCCGGAAATAAATAAATAAAGAGATAATATTTTGAATGCTGACTGTGATGTATAGACCAGCAAGTAGAGATCACAGGTGGCCGCACATCTGAGACTTGAAACTTCAGCTCCGTGAATGTGTTGTTTTGTGTCCACATTTGTTGTTCTGGAACTTCTGTGCTTGTTCTTATTTCATGTTCTCCTTGTAGTTGATATTGTACTTCGGATGAAAGAGGAGACGAAATGAGATTCTGACTCTGTGTGATCTATCTCAAGTCGGCATATGAAAGTATGTGTTGTAGGCATTGAAGAAAGGCTGTGAAAGTCAATGTTTTTTATGGTATGTAGCATTTCACAAGATACTTTTTTGTTATCCTAAATCATTATGAAGTTTGCAGTAGGTTACAATTGATTTTCTTTGAAGAACTTTGCATTTTATATCTGCTGATTATGGTTTTGAATCCTGTTTTACCCATTTGTCTAAGCTATGACTTGTGCAAAGGGGATAAGTAGCTGAGTTTCAAAGACAACAATAACAGTTAGTGGTGAAGCACTAAGAAGTAGACTTTGACATTAACATTAATGATGCTAGAACTTCATGTTGCTCCCAACAAGACGTGAGAGTGATTTCAGCACCAAAATCTGATAAGCTGGATGATTATGTACAGTGCGCACAGTGGAGCCACTGGTTGTTCTGCAGTCAGCTACTTATACACTCTGCACCTTACAACTAAATAGAGGCATCGCAAGCAGGATGTTAAAAGTGGTTCCAACTGTGTTGTGAGGCTCCACTTGATGGAATCAACACAAAATGGAGAAATCCTTCAGGCATGTTTATCCCAAAGTGTTTGTGGCATCTCATGGTTCAAAGAAAAATCTGCAACAAGGGCACAGTCACTGAGACTATCACCAATACTCTTGAAACACTTAACCTAAAAGTGTTTCTTTAAAAATGTCATGCATAATTCATTGTTTTGAACCAGCGCCATAGTTCTCCCCCAATGCAAAGTTGCCCTCTTTCATGTAAGTTTGATGTGGGTGTCTCCATTTCAAAACAACTGTGTTACTAACAATGAGCACTGTACACTTTTATGTAAACAATTGACATGGGGAAAAGCTAAATGAAACAAGTAAAATATTTGATCAGCTGTTTCGAGTACATGAAAAGAAACATTGCCTGAGAATCCCCAAAAGAAATCACTAAAACACTAACAGCTGTGTGTTTTGTTGTCACGATCGTTGACGAACGAGAAGGACCAAGGCGCAGCGTGATATGCATTCATATTTATTTCACGAATAAACGCACAACCAAAACAACAAACGAACGTGACGTCCAAGGTAGACAAATAACATACCTCACACGGAACAAGATCCCACAACTGACTGGTGCCAAAAGGCTGCCTAAGTATGGTCCCCAATCAGAGACAACGAGCTACAGCTGCCTCTGATTGGGAACCAAACCGGCCAACATAGATCTACACATAATAGATATTCACCATAGAAATAAACACAACACAGAAACTACACACCCTGGCTCAACATTTAAGAGTCCCCAGAGCCAGGGCGTGACAGTACCCCCCCCCCCCCCCCCAAAGGTGCGGACTCCGACCGCGCAACCTAAACATAACAGGGTAGGGGTCGGGTGGGCATTCCGCCTCGGAGGCGGATCCGGCTCCGGGCGTGACCACCACCTATTATCCGCCTCCCTGTTGCGCCCCTGGTCTGGTCTGGAACCGCTGACTGGAGCTGGACCCGACGATGGTGGATCGAACTGCTCTGGCTCCGGAGTGGAGCCGCTGACCGGAGCTGGATCGGGCACCGGTGGAGCGGACTGCTCTGGCTCCGGAGTGGAGCCGCTGACCGGAGCTGGACTGGACCCCGGTGGAGCGGATTGCTCTGGCTCCGGAGTGGAGCAACTGACCGGTGCCGGACCAGGCACCGGTGGAACAGGCACGGGCCGTGCCGGACTGGACACACGCACCACTGGCTTGGTGCGGGGAGTAGGAACGAGCCGGACCTGGCTGATGACACGCACCCTTGGCTTGGTGCGGGGAGTAGGAACGAGCCGGACCTGGCTGATGACGCGCACCCTTGGCTTGGTGCGGGGAGCAGGCACAGGTCGGACCGGGCTGGCGACGCGCACCACTGGCTTGGTGCGAGGGGCAGGAACAGGCCGGGCCGGGCTGGCGACGCGCACCACTGACTTGGTGCGAGGGACAGGAACAGGTCGGACCGGGCTGGCGACGTGCACCACTGGCTTGGTGCGAGGGGCAGGAACAGGCCGGGCCGGGCTGGTGACGTGCACCACTGGCTTGGTGCGAGGGGCAGGAACGGGCCGGGCCGGGCTGGTGACGTGCACCACTGACTTGGTGCGAGGGACAGGAACAGGACGGACCGGGCTGGCGACGCGCACCACTGGCTTGATGCGAGGAGCAGGAACGGACCGAACCGTACTGGGAACACACACCACTGGCTTAGTGCGGGAAGCAGGAACGGGCCGGACCGGACTGGCGACACGCACCACTTGATTGATGCGAGGAGCGGGACTGGGTTCCTTCATTAATCCTTCTGCTGCCTAACCAGCTCCTCTCGCCGTGCCTCTACACTTTCCTTCTGCTCCCTCTGAACCAATGACCCCCCTAATCTGGTGGCCTCCTCTGCTAAACAGCGGAACCGCTCTATCGCGGCCTCCTGCTGCCTCGTCGTCCACGGCGTGAGCCCCCCCCCCCCCCCTAAATTTTTTGGGGGATTGTCTCTCCACCGTGATCAGCCTCTCGCTCATCTCCTCCCAAGTCCATCCTCTCTCCTCGGCACACTGCTTGGTCCAGGATTGGTGGGATCTTCTGTCACGATCGTTGACGAACGAGAAGGACCAAGGCGCAGCGTGATATGCATTCACATTTATTTCACGAATAAACGCACAACCAAAACAACAAACGAACGTGACGTCCAAGGTAGACAAATAACATACCTCACACGGAAAAGATCCCACAACTGACTGGTGCCAAAAGGCTGCCTAAGTATGGTCCCCAATCAGAGACAACGAGCTACAGCTGCCTCTGATTGGGAACCAAACCGGCCAACATAGATCTACACATAATAGATATTCACCATAGAAATAAACACAACACAGAAACTACACACCCTGGCTCAACATTTAAGAGTCCCCAGAGCCAGGGCGTGACATTTGTATTGCTTATGCTTAAAAGTATGTGCAGTGGCACTGGAGGATAAATTATTATGCATGCTGCCCTCAGCTCTCTGCCTACCAGCTATCAATATTCACTCAACTCTGTCTCTGCTAAACTTCAGCCTAGGCCATTTCACCCAGTGATAACAGCTTTTCAGACATTGCACCTTCTATTTCCTATTACGGTAAAATAAATACAGAACATTTCGATAAAACATGGTCTTCAGTTCATTCAAGTAAAATGAATATGAATGTTTTTCCATATCATGTTAGCAAAACTGTCTTGGTCATCTTCAACACGAGTCAAGCATTTTAACATGATATATTTTCCCTGTTTTAGCATAACTGGCTCGGTAAACCGCAGTATGTCTACAGTAGCAAGCATCTTAATTTATGTCCTAGCCATACGGTCAAAAACAATTGCACATACAGTTGAAGTCGGAAGTTTACATACACTTAGGTTGGAGCCTTTAAAACTATTTTTTCAACCACTCCACTAATTTCTTGTTAACAAACTATCGTTTTGGCAAGTCGGTTAGGACATCTACTTTGTGCATGACACAAGTAATTTTTCCAACAATTGTTTACAGACAGATTATTTCACTTATAATTCACTGTATCACAATTCCAGTGGGTCAGAAGTTTACATACACTAAGTTGGCTGTGCCTTTAAACAGCTTGGAAAATTCCATAAAATTATGTCATGGCTTTAGAAGCTTCTGATAGGCTAATTGACATCATTTGAGTCAATTGGAGGTGTACCTGTGGATGTATTTCAAGGCCTACCTTCAAACTCAGTGCCTCTTTGCTTGACATCATGGGAAAATCAAAAGAAATCAGCCAAGACCTCAGAAAAGAAATTGTAGACCTCCACAAGTCTGGTTCATCCTTGGGAGCAATTTCCAAATGCCTGACGGTACCACGTTCATCTGTACAAACAATAGTACGCAAGTATAAACACCATGGGACTACGCAGCTGTCATATTGCTCAGGAAGGAGACGCGTTCTGTCTCCTAGAGATTAACGTACTTTGGTGCGAAAAGTGCAAATCAATCCCAGAACAACAGCAAAGGACGTTAAGATGCTGGAAGAAACAGGTACAAAAGTATCTATATCCACAGTAAAACGAGTCCTATATCGACATAACCTGAAAGGCCGCTCAGCAAGGAAGAAGCCACAGCTCCAAAACCGCCATAAATAAAGACAGACTATGGTTTGCAACTGCACATTGGGACAAATATTGTACTTTTTGGAGAAATGTCCTCTAGTCTGATGAAACAAAAATAGAACTGTTTGGCCCTAATGACCATCGTTATGTTTGGAGGAAAAAGGTGGATGCTTGCAAGCCGAAGAACACCATCCCAACAGTGAAGCACAGGGGTGGCAGCATCATGCTGTGGGGGTGCTTTGCTGCAGGAGGGACTGGTGCACTTCACTAAATAGATGGCATAATGAGGAAGGAAAATTATGTGGATATATTGAAGCAGCATCTCAAGACATCAGTCAGGAAGTTAAAGCTTGGTCGCAAATGGGTCTTCCAAATGGACAATGACCCCAAGCATACTTTAAAAGTTGTGGCAAAATGGCTTAAGGACAACAAAGTCAAGTTATGGAAATGTATGCACTCACTAACTGTAAGTCGCTCTGGATAAGAGCGTCTGCTAATTGACTAAAATGTAAAATGTAAAAATGTATTGGGGTGGCCATCACAAAGCCCTGACCTCAATCCTATAGAAAATGTGTGGGCAGAACTGAATAAGCGTGTGCGAGCAAGGAGGCCTACAAACCTGATTCAGTTACACCAGCTTTGTCAGGAGGAATGGGCCAAAATTCACCAAACTTATTGTGGGATTAAATGTCAGGAATTGTGAAAAACTGAGTTTAAATGTACTTGGCTAAGGTGTATGTAAACTTCTGACTTCAACTGTAGCTACTCATCCATGTACTGTCAATGAATGCTGTATTTTCTGTGTGAGTTCCCATAGTATGATTCAGTTGTCAGGCCTTTTAGAGGCCTTCTCTAGTTCTTCCCCAGTTCAGGATGAGCAGTCTGCTGGTCAGGGAGCTCCCTTTATCCCTCCACAGAAAGGCCTGACATCCCTCCACAGAAAAGCCTGACCCGTCATTATTCAGCTTGCCTGATAGCTTACTACAAAGACATCCTCTCTCTGATGCTACAGAGGTTCACTGCACTTTCTCTGCAGCCAGAACCAAAAATACCCTCCTACGTTTTAATAGCAAGAGGTCCCTTCCTAACCCCCCCCTATGATGAAAGCATTTTGGGACATTTCATCTCGCAGTGCCAAAGGCAAGATAAGGCCAGGATTGGTGCCTCTCTAGCGCGAGAAGGGTGTTTTTATTTTTCTCCAGCCAGCACCAATCTGATGAACCCTCGTCGACACTATAGATCTGTCTGCTTGTTTTTCCGTTCTTTGAGTTGCTCTGTGTATACTCAATTTGAAGGCGCAGAGTTCTTACTTCTTCTGAAAATATCAAGTATAGGATAAAAGGATAAAAGTGATATTGTGCAGTAAATAAAGGATTCATGTGACAGTGATTAAAGGGCACAACAGGTCCCACGCGACATACTATCATCAGTGCTTTATTGATTAATGCCTGTCACTGACCTCACAGTCAAGACATGCCTATGCATGTGTCTTCATCACATTGGCACATATGGAACTGTTACACATTTTTTAATCCTCTGCATTTTGATTATGTAAACACTGATTGTGAGAATTAAAGTCTCGCAAAGTCTCTGTTTACACGTGAATCTGTCCACGAGAGATTATTACAAGCATGACTTACAGGAGTATAATGCTATGTTACAGCACAGAAAGTGCTAATAATTAACTTGTGGTGTTTTGCTCTCTGCTTCTCAGAACACAGACAATGACAGTCTATAACTGATCTATTATCAATAATCACCTATCCTTCCCTATCTCTTATTCTCATTCTTTGAATCCTAGATAAATGGTATGGTAGTTCTGGTCTTTCTTGGAAACCTCCTTCTTGCTCGGGTCCCGGGAAACCTCTTGCTTGTTGTCTGTGGAACGCTGGCAGGGTGGATAACCTTTACAGCTCTGTCATGAATGCCAAAGAGAGAGCCATAAAGGTCAGACAGTATGCCAGATACACTAACCTGCCTGTCTTTTGAATAGACACCAGTACTCCCCCTACACCTTCTGCCTAAGTTCATCCAAGCAGGTCCGGGTAGGATTTGCCGCCTTTAGGCACAGAACAGATCTAGGATCAGCTTACAGGCTCCAAATACAAAGGGGGCGTACAGGGGCAACTTCATCCTCCTCTAGGGGCAACTTCATTCTCCTCCATTCAAGTGCCCAATAATAGGATTCCATTATGACGAAGCTATGACGAGGTCCTCTGAGGAGCAATGCTTTGCTCTTCACCAGTAGCCCATGATAATAAGAGACTGTTAGAGCTGACCATGTACAGTACAATTTTGTAGACACCCGCTACAGTACAGTAGATATCTTAGGCCAGTTGTTTTCAAACCTCTCCTCAGGACCCACAGACGTTTCACAATTGTTGTTGTAGTCCTGAGCTAATTAACCTGATTCACCTAGTCAAGAGCTTGATAATTAGTTGACAAGTTGAATCAGGTGTGCTAGCTCTAAATAGATCAAATACATGGAACGTCTGGGAGTCCCCAAGGAGAGGTTTGAAAACCACTGTCTTAGGCCACACACAAGTACGAGGATTACCATACATATTACTATTACAGTGTGTTACTAGGGATTACTTACTTACAGTAGATGTGGTCCCCTTAGAGCCGTAACTTCACAAAGAGGTATCAAATATTCAACTAAAATGTTTAGCTAGCCCGTCACTTTTATTTAGGGATGTTCACCAGACACGTTTATGTCAAAGGCATAGAATTATGATGATAATGATTGCACAATTCATAGGAAGATCCTTGAAAATATACGTTAGATCCGGGGGGATATTGAACATAGGACATCAAAGGGGTGCTACATTGAAGGTGAATGCGCTCGCCGCATTAAATAATACAGCAATAAAGATCAAACTTTAATGGAATTTCAGTTATCGGAGAATAATTTGTGATTTAAGGCACTTGGTGAGGAGCAAAAACAGGGTAATTTCACTATCAGTTAATGCCCAAAATGCAGGAGAAATGTCCAGATAGGTCTAGATTGTCAAGTGGAAGGGCAAAGTATTATAAGACATCCAAACTCTTTTAATGTCCTCCTCTCTGAGATAAATTAAGCTCATCAAAGCGGAAGTTTTATAGATGCATAACTTTTTACCCTCTAAAATTGAAAGTATTTGATCCTATACATGAAAGACAGAAGAAAGAGTGGGGGGTTGTCTGGTCTCCATACTTATCGGTTACGAGGGAATTCATCAACCTTATGAAGTCATGAAATCCATCCTCTTAACATCCAGAAGACTTCTGCTAATGAGTGACCGTGCATCTAATGCTAAACCCAAATAGATGTGAAACATACTGACTTGTAGAAGGAACAGGAAAACTTGACCATTAATGTAGACTTAATGTAGTAGATCTTAGGGCTATCTTAGACCTGACCAGACATACAGTGCCTTGCAAAAGTATTCATCCCCCTTGGGGTTTTCCTATTTTGTTGCATTACAACCTGTAATTTAAATGGATTTTTATTTGGATTTCATGTAATGGGCATACACAAAATAGTCAAAAAAATTACTTGTTTCAAAAAATTATAAAATATCAATAACGGAAAACGGTGCGTGCATATGTAAATAAGATCTGGTGCAACCAATTACCTTCAGAAGTCACATAATTAGTAAAATAAAGTCTACCTGTGTGCAATCAAAGCGTGACATGATCTCAGTAAATATACACCTGTTCTGAAAGGCCCCAGAGTCTGCAACACCACTAAGCAAGGGGCACCACAAAGCAAGCGGCACCATGAAGACCAAGGAGCTCTCCAAACAGGTCAGGGACAAAGTTGTGGAGAAGTACAGATCAGGGTTGGGTTATAAAAAAATATCAGAAACTTTGAACATCCCACGGAGCACCATTAAATCCATTATAAAAAAATTGAAAGAATATGGCACCACAACAAACCTGCCAAGAGAGGGCCACCCACCAAAACTCACGGACCAGGCAAGGAGGCCATTAATCAGAGAGGCAACAAAGAGGCCAAAGATAACCCTGAAGGAGCTGCAAAGCTCCACAGCGGAGATTGGAGTATCTGTCCATAGGACCACTTTAAGCCGTACACTCCACAGAGCTGGGCTTTACGGAAGAGAGGCCAGAAAAAAGCCATTGCTTAAATAAAAAAATAGGCAAACACGTTTGGTGTTCGCCAAAAGTGATGTGGGAGAGTCCCCAAACATGTGGAAGAAGGTACTCTGGTCAGATTGAGCTTTTTGGCCATCAAGGAAAATGCTATGTCTGGCTCAAACTCAACACCTCGCATCACCCCAAGAACACCATCCCCACAGTGAAGCATGGTGGTGGCAGCATCATGCTGTGGGGATGTTTTTCATCGGCAGGGACTGGGAAACTGGTCAGAATAGAAGGAATGATGGATGGTGCTAAATACAGGGATATTCTTGAGGGAAACCTGTTTCAGTCTTCCAGAGATTTGAGACTGGGACGGACCCAATGACCCTAAGCATACTGCTAAAGCAACACTTGATTGGTTTAAGTGGAAACATTTAAATGTCTTGGAATGGCCTAGTCAATGGCCTAGTCAAAGCCCAGACCTCAATCCAATTGAGAATCTGTGGTATGACTTAAAGATTGCTGTACACCAGCGGAACCCATCCAACTTGAAGGAGCTGGAGCAGTTTTGCCTTGAAGAATGGGCAAAAATCCCAGTGGCTAGATGTGCCAAGCTTATAGAGACATACCCCAAGAGATTTGCAGCTGTAATTGCTGCAAAAGGTGGCTCTACAAAGTATTTACTTTGGGGGGTGAATAGTTATGCACGCTGAAGTTTTCTGTTTTTTTGTCTTATTTCTTGTTTGTTTCACAAGAAAAAATATTTTGCATTTTTCAAAGTGGTAGGCATGTTGTGTAAATCAAATGATACAAACCCCCAAAAAATCAAATTTAATTCCAGGTTGTAAGGCAACAAAATAGAAAAAATGCCAAGGGGGGTGAATACTTTCGCAAGCCACTGTAGCTGCTGGCCCTAAGATTACATTCTAATAAGATATCAAATGTCAATAGCAAAAGTTTAAAAATAAATACATAAAAACATGCATAAATGCCCAAAAAAACTCAGTTGCAATCATGAATTAATCCCCTTGATTGAGCCGAGTCTACCTTTGCCTCAATAAAATGTACAGATACAGGCAAATTCAATATTGGCAATTACAAACTGCTGAAATGATTGACCCACACTTTTGAAATGTCCTCACTGTATTATATCTTGTCAAAGCCTTGAGCATTTATAAATGAATCACAGTGGCTCTCCATGGCTTCCATGTAAGGACAAAATACAAGTATTTTATGGCATTTGTATGAACTACTTGAAGGCTGCTTTTGTCCAATTGTGACATTGCATACACATGACTACAATAGCATCACAGATATAGGCTTTGGTAAAGTCTGCATTTTGAAGTCCTTTGACCAGAATTCAAGGTACAGTTCCACCACACTTATCCTTACATCAATAGTTCCAAAAGTGTTAGTGTATTTTTGTGTCTTTAAACTATTTTATGTAGCATCCATTGTGAGATATGTTCAACTCAACCAACCCTGTACTCTTTCATTCCAGATTACGTCTATTAATCAGGGTCTGAGTTCAGACCATTTGATCAAATGTATTCCTCTGAGCCTCAAATGGCTCCGGAGCTATAATAATTCAAGCTGAAGTCAAGTTGAGGGAGGGAGCGCTGACAGGTAAGCTGTATATGTAGTTGTTTTAAGATCATATCTGCAGCGAGGCATGGAATGATGGTGCGGTTATCAGGGGATAAGCAGCATACATTTCTTCCATGTTACAGTGGGATTTATGCTCTTGCAACATTCCAAATATGATGATATGTGCCAGAATACATCATGCTGCAATTGATTAATATCTCTGGGCCATGCCTTTTTTGTGATTCACACCTTGTTTCTTATTACATTTCTCTCTCTAGTTTAGCCTGGGCATTTACAATTCATTCATGAGGAGGGTTAGATAATGTGTGCACAAGGAAAAACGCATCCATTTTCCTGTGTTTACTCTGAGCGGTAAAAGGACATATTGAGACTCCTGCTGAGCAAACGCCAGAGCAGAGCATAAATTATGGAAGTGAGGAAGAGAAGAATCCAGGAAATACGCTAAGACTGTCACCTTAAAAGGCCTGCACGGGACGACGTGTGGCGCATACTGATGCAGGGCCCGGTGCTCACTCTGGCAGGAATGATCCATTCCATGCTGCTGGGGCTCACAGGGGCAGAACGAGCGACTGATGAGGTTACCTACTGAGGCAATTATGCTATGGAAATCGGGCTACAGCATTAAGTAGTAAAATATGATCAGGTCTGTTGAAATATGCCACGGCGGTAAGCCCAAGGTCTGTGTTTTGGAGTAATGGGCGAGCAAGAGAAGCGGCTTATTCCCCGGTGAGAGAGAAAAGATAAATGTTTGACCATACAGCGCGGTAGTTCATCCCCCTCCGGCAGCACGTGTTATTAGTCAATGTTATCTACGGCAATGTCTATTCATGTTATTTGTAACCTGTGTTCGCTTTTTCTGCAGGGGTTGCAGCCCTCATCAAAATGTGACCACCAACATACAGTGTATGATTTAATCTTCCCACCTGGTTAGCCTTCTTCCCCTTTTCTCTGTGATTCCCCTCACCACAATGGACGCCTGAAGAAATACCGAAACTGATGCTTTATCAACAGAGGAACATGTGTCCTCAAGTGTCATGTGCACCGACTGGACTATTATATACACACCCATTCAAAAGTTTGGGGTCACTTTGAAATGTCCTTGTTTTCGAAAGAAATTCAATTTTTTATCCATTAAAATAACATCACATTTATCAGAAATACAGTGTAGACATTGTTAATGTTGTAAATGGCTATTGTAGCTGGAAACTGCAGATTTTTTATGGAATATCTATATAGGCGTACAGAGGCCCATTATCAGCAACCATCAGTCCTGTGTTCCAATGGCACGTTGTGTTTGCTAATCCAAGTTTATCATTTTAAAAGGCTAATTGATCATTATAAAACCCTTTTGCAATTATGTTAGCACAGCTGAAAACTGTTGTGCTGATTAAAGAAGCAATAAAACTGGCCTTCTTGAGACTAGTTGAGTATCTGGAGCATCAACAGGTCAATGCTGACCTTCTAGGCAGAGTTGCAAAAAAAGACATATCTCATACTGGCCAATAAAAAGAAAAGATTAAGATGGGCAGTCTGAGATATGGCTTTTTCTTTGCAACTCTGCCTAGAAGGTCAGCATCCCAGAGTCGCCTCTTCACTGTTGACGTTGAGACTGGTGTTTTGCGGGTACTATTTAATGAAGCTGCCAGTTGAGGACCTGTGAGGCGCCTGTTTCTCAAACTAGACACTCTAAAGTATTTGTCCTCTTGCTCAGTTGTGCACCGGGGCCTCCCACTCCTTTTTCTATTCTGGTTAGAGCCAGTTTGCGCTGTTCTGTGAAGGGAGTAGTACACAGCGTTGTACGAGATCTTCAGTTTCTTGGCAATTTCTCGCATGGAATATCCTTCATTTCTCAGAACAAGAATAGACTGACGAGTTTCAGAAGAAAGTTATTTGTTTCTGGCCATTTTGAGCCTGTAATCGAACCCACAATTGCTGATGCTCCAGATACTCAAATAGTCTCAAGAAGGCCAGTTTTATTGCTTCATTATGGTTGGTGATAATGGGCCTCTGTACGCCTATGTAGATATTTCATAAAGAATCTGCAGTTTCCAGCTACAATAGCCATTTACAACAATAACAATGTCTACACTGTATTTCTGATCAATTTGATGTTATTTTAATGGATAGAAAAATTGCATTTCTTTCGAAAATACATTACCATCGCAGCAGTGGCCCACTGCAGCAGCTTTTACCTTGCACTATCCATGGTCCTTTGTGAATCCATCTTTTCTAAAGTGCCACAAAAGTTAAAGGCACTTTTTATGTGAAAGAAGGCCAGTTTTATTGCTTCATTAATCAGCACAACAGTTTTCAGCTGTGCTAACATAATTGCAAAAGGGTTTTCTAATGATCAATTAGCCTTTTAAAATGATAAACTTGGATTAGCAAACACAACGTGCCATTGGAACACAGGATTGATGGTTGCTGATAATGGGCCTCTGTACGCCTATGTAGATATTCCATAAAGAATCTGCAGTTTCCAGCTACAATAGCCATTTACAACATTAACAATGTCTACACTCTATTTCTGATCAATTTGATGTTATTTTAATGGATAGAAAAATTGCATTTCTTTCGAAAACAAGGACATTTCTAAGTGACCCCAAACTTTTGAACGGTAGTGTATGTATTCAATGATTTAAAGCTAATCAATGGGTTCTACCATTGACTGACAGCGCATGCTGGCGCTAGTCATAGCAGAGCTTATGAAGTTTGGGTCTCCCTTCACTTCTATGTAGAAGCCTGGACTTGGAAACGCATTGATGCACTGCTTCATCAGGGGCAGCGTATAAATGCTAATGACACTCCCCTCCTGGTGCGCAACTAAAACAGAATCTAATATTCTCTCTATACTCCCTATCATGGCTGTCGGAAGTCTTTTTTCTAATGTTTGCTTTGCCTAACACCTTCCCAAATGCAGAGTATATATCCACTGATGATGGATCACTAATAATTACAGCTTCATGCCACAGTTCAGACCTGATCCCGATGTTTCATCATGTCTATCGCTGTGGGATAAAAGCCCAGTGGAGCCGACACACAAGGCCTACTGAAAGACATGAATTTCATCTCTTTTTTCCCCTGACGCAAAGGGAAAAATGGCACCATCAAGCCTTATGTGCATTGTTTAAATGAGTTGTACTACCTTATCTGAGTAAGCACTCACATGACTAGAATTGAAGAGGGCATATGAAAAGGATTGCTATATATGACACCCAAATGTGGCCTTTTATTTACTATCAAATTGTACAAGGGTCTCTTGTAGCATAGATGGGACACGTATAACTGTATTTATGAGAAGGGTCGAAAAATTGAACTCCAGATCTTCAGATATGCTTCTTGACAACTCCAGGTCTCTCACTGCTGGGATTAATTAAACCTTTTGCCTGGCATCAGGGATAGCATCGCCAATTTTAATGAACTCATATACACAGTGTGTTCTAGCATAAGGACTGCCTCAGACACAGAGGTGTCAGAGAATATTTCTCCCATCAGCATTATCTGAAGTATACTACAGCCTTCAAATGGATGTGGATGCCACACAAACCCAGCCTCTAACTTAGCAAATACCCCATATTTTATCATGTTCCAACATTAATTATGTATTGATCATGGTTAATTGGGCGCTTCGAGCTACGCTCCAGTTCATTACACAGAGGCAAAGGGTCAGTTTCAATGTAATTAAAGTTGTATCAGAGCTAAGAGAACAGAGGCCATGACAAGCTTTCTCTGTCTGTTCTTTCAATGCTGCTCCATATGCACAAGGGTGGGTATTTTCAGTACATTTTTATCATATTCATAACCCCATCATCCCCATGTTTGTATTGTACCTCAAGATGATAATCAGGCTCAAGCCAATGTATCTGGTCTGCTTCATTTACTCACAAGACATCCACACTGTTTTCAGTACACCTCTTTCACCTTTTCTGAACCCAATACTCCTGTACTGGTGTGTAGATGTGGCATACAGGAAGTAGCACCATGCACTCTTAGTATTTGTTGAGTGGTTTCCCTAAGACATTCTCCAGCTCCTCCTATGCATCACTGGCTCTAATGGTGTTTCCCGCAGAGTAGGAGCCCCTTTCGCCAACATTCACTTAAGCCCAAAGGTTTACTTTGACATTTTGGGCTCTACCTTGCACATTAGGGAAATGGCGCCACGGCAGGACTGAGTAAATACATTACCATCGCAGCAGTGGCCCACTGCAGCAGCTTTTACCTTGCACTATCCATGGTCCTTTGTGAATCCATCTTTTCTAAAGTGCCACAAAAGTTAAAGGCATTTTTTATGTGAAAAACAAGGCCAGGTCTGACAGCAAAAAGCTTTTGAGGGGGAAATGATAAAAGCCAGGTTTTGTCATTTGAATCCTTACAAAAACTTTTGTTATTAGGTTTTTAACAACAGCCCAGAACCTGAAAGAACAGGACGGGTTTCGGCCAATGATATATTTAAACCCTGGATTGCTGATACTATGTATTGGCCAATGAGAGGCTTTGAAGCCACCGGTCGGAGATATTGGCACAAAATTACAGTTATTTAAGTATTTCTTGTTGTAGTGGGGACAATACCATTAGTACTTTCAAAAAACTATACTTTAAACATAAAAATAAAAAATGAAAAAATATATTAAAACATTTCATATATTTGTTCTTTTTTTTTTTTTTTTTACCTCACATATACTTCAAAATTATTAATTAAGGTGCCTGTAATAGAATAAACGTGACAAAAACAAATGTAGACATTAATAAATGCATTTTCTATAGCTTCCAAAATAAAACATGTTTTACAATGGTGGGGGTTAGCCAATGCCTACGTGTCCCTCAAGTGGCTTTACTCAGAGAGATATAGAAAAATAAATGCCTACATGTCTCTGTTGTGTCTGAAAGAACAGGACGGGTTTCAACCCACATTCATCTTCAACTCCACCTCTCTAGGTTAACCAAGGGCGAAGTGTCCTTCAAGTGGTTTTACTCAGAGAGATTGAAAAAATAAATACCTACATACCTGTGTTGTCTTTGTATTTTTCCAGTGATGTGTTGTCTTTGTATTTTTCCAGTGACATTTTGAAGTTTTCGCCAAACCACTGACAAGTATGCGTTTGTCCGTTCTTGTATCTATTTATCTCAGAGCAGCTTTAATCTCAAACGATTATAGCTGTGGTCCTGGAGGCTTCTAGCTCAAGGGTTTCGAAAGGTTACACCCTTTAATCCACTTTTTGGGTATTGGATTCGCCTTTTCCGTCTTTTGGGGAATGTGCAGCTTGTATCTTCAATTATAGCTGAACAGATAAGCACTTTGCTCTGCCAATAGATCAGTAACTCAATGTGCCCTGTTCCTTTCCCTCCCAGGCTGATGTCAATAACTCCAAATGAGAGCCAAGATCTGAAAGCTTATTCAACATGTATTTGTGTTGTTTCCCTAAATAATAGTATTTGGACTGCCTTCACCACCACCATCACCAACACTTTTACTAATAATGCAAGTAATGAGTAATCACCAGTGGTTTAATGTATGCCTCTAAACTCAATGATATACAGTATTTGCAGTAGACTCTATAATAAATAATATTAAACTGAGTAATTTATATAACCCACCTCTTTGAGGTGAGGCCAGACTTGTATCGTATGTAATATTCATTAAGCCAGGTACTGTACAGTATGTCAGTTACTGAGAATATACCACTTTACCATAAAAACCTGGTTATGTGAGGAAGGAACTGACATCAAAAGATCACCCTGAAGAAGTACTCTATGTTCTACTCAGACATTGAGAGAATGATCATAATTTTGAAGTTGATAACCCTATAAACCCTCTGGACAGATAATATTTGAGCAGTTGCAGGTCGCCTTTAGCGTAAGATAATGTTGCGGCACAATCTGGGTAGCGTGACAAAGTTTTTAAAGTGGAACTAATACTGTAATTGCATTATGAATTACGGAACATGAATCTGAGGTTTGCTATGCACTTAACTCATTTTAATGCTCCTGAATCATTGCTTACACTGCTCATTGCCTTCTTACCTCTAGGATATCATTGTTAAATTGATTTCAGGCTAGATGTTCATTGCTTGACTCTGGCTCCTTTCAAAATGTTCTCTCCAAATCGTGTGCAGGAAGTACAATGTAGTAGAAAACAACTTTGTGAATTTGGGTGTCGAGCTTAATGAGGCCAATTGAAAACATTGTGTGATCTAGAGTTGCTTGCTGATTCCACCCTCCGATGATGCATTGGGAGCATTCTCATTGTGTTATGCGAGATAACGATTTGAGCAGTGAGGGAGTTGTGTTGGCATCATTAGCAATGTAGTGATTTATCCTTGAGTTCTTGACAATGTTCAAAACGATCATAGATCATTGGAAATCCAAGCAACACAACCCCATGCCTTGCTCTCTTACTCTAACTTTGAAAATAGCATTTCTCTAATCATAGTCTCAATCATTCCTGGAATGACAAAAGTTGTATACAATGCTGAAACTGAACAAACAACCCCAGGCTTTCTTGATTCAGTTTTTCTATCCCTCTGCTGTGCCCTGCAGTATTGAATACATCATGGCCTGCGATTTGGAAATGCTTCCCCTCAAATCCGGTAATGATATTGGGCAGACTGGCCGGTACCTATGGCCCTCAGGCAGAGATTTTGAACCCTGGTTGGTGAAGGGTTTTGTTCCACGCTTACCATCTGTCTTTTGGGGTTTTTCAGAGAAATTCTGTTTGAATCATTGTGGAGTGGTGACTGCGCTGTGTGTTGAGTCACTAATGTATGCCAAGGTTACTGCTTGGCTGTCCACGACTAAACCATTGTTAATCAAGGTTAACAGTTGTTAAGGGTTATTGATGCAATTATTCACGTAGTGGCAATGCCCAGGCCAAATCGGTACGATTTCCTGCTGTTCGGTGGTCTTTAATGATATACACTCACCAACCCCAGTCCTTAGCTTAACAAACCAAGTTTGGGCTGCTGAAATTACATATTAGGCCTTTAAGTTCCAAGATGGCGAAGTAGTGCAGTCTTGTTTCTGTCGTGTGTCTGTAAATAGCCTGTAAATACCCAGTTTTTTGTATTTTTCGTACATATTTCCCTATCAGACTTTTCATCCTTCTACAAAATATACTTTCCTGCAACCTGCCTCACTCAATGTGGAACGGATTCTATTATTGACTTACCTTTTATCCAGAATCTAGAATCTCCAGTTGAAACTAGCTAGCCAGCTAACTAGCTACTTGCTATTAGCCACGGCTAGCGGTGTTTCACCCAGAACATAGGATTTTTTTCCGCAGGATTAATTTTAATCACTGGACATTGATCACCGGATATTCGGCCAGTCTGCACAGCGCGTTATCGACCCAGAACATATCAGTTTTTCCGCGGAATCACTGATTCACTGGAACTTTAACTCCGGATTCATCGCTTCCAGCTGGCTACAACAAAACGGACGCTGTGGTCTGGCTAATCAACCTGAGCTAGGCCCATCTCCCGGCTATCTACCTCTCTATCAACTGGACGGGACCACCTAGGATTGACGCGGAGCCCCGCCGATCCTACACGACTGGTCTGCCGACGAAATCGTCTGATGTGGTTACGACGTAACCACGAAGATTCCATCCATCTGCTAGCCCTGGCCCGTTAGCACACGCTTACTCACTAAACTGAACTAGCTACTGAACTAGCTACTTGCTATTGGCCACAGCTGGCGGTGTTTCACCCAGAACATTTGATTTTTTTTTTTCCGCGGGATTGGTTTTAATCACTGGACATTGATCGCCGGATATTCGGACAGTCAGCACTGCGCGTTGTCGACCCAGAACATATCAGTTTTTCCGTCGCTACCAGCTGGCTACAACAAAACGGACGTAGCACACGCTAGCCGTGGCCTCTTGCTCACTGGCGCTTCACCACCGGACCTTGTGATAACTCAGCTATACAGCTGATATCTGCTGGACTGTTCCTTTTTACGGTACTACATCCTGTTTATGTTTAGCCTCAGCCCAAACATGGTTAGTTTATTGTTGTTTCGGTTATTTCTAATTGTACTATATCACTGTAGACCCCCCAGCCTAGCTGAACCTGCCTTGGTTAGCCCCTTTGTCCCTCCACCCATACACTCAGAGACCGAATCAATTTATGCCTCTAGAGATACTATCTCTTTCATTGTTACCCAACGCTTAGGTTTACCTCCACTTTACTCATATCCTTCCATATCCTTGTCTGTTCATAATGCCCTGAATCTTTTCTATAACACCCGGAAATCTGCCCCCTTTATTCTATGTACCCAACGCACTAGAAGACCAGTTCTTAAAGCCTTTAGCCGTATCCTTATTCTAGTCCTCCTCTGTTCCTCTGGTGATGTAGAGGCAAACCCAGGCCCTGTAGCCCCCAGTATCACTCCTACTCCCCAGGAGCTATCATTTGTTGACTTCTGTAATCGCAAAAGTCTGGGTTTCTTGCACATAAATATCAGAAGTCTACTTCCTAAGTTTGAGTTATTCACTGCGTTAGCACACTCTGCCAACCCTGATGTTCTAGCAGTGTCTGAATCCTGGCTCAGGAAGGCCACCAAAAATTCTGAAATTTCCATCCCCAACTATAACATTTTCCGTCTAGATAGAACTGCCAAAGGGGGTGGAGTTGCAATCTACTGTAGAGATAGCCTGCAGAGCTCTATCATACTATCCAGGTCTGTGCCCAAACAGTTTGAGCTTCTACTTCTAAAAATCCACCTTTCCAGAAATAAGTCTCTCACTGTTGCCGCTTGCTACAGACCCCCCTCAGCCCCCAGCTGTGCCCTGGACACCATATGTGAATTGATTGCCCCCCATTTATCCTCTGAGTTTGTACTGCTTGGTGACCTAAATTGGGATATGCTTAATACCCCAGCCATCCTACAATCCAAGCTAGATGCCCTCAACCTCACGCAAATTATCAACGAACCTACCAGGTACAACCCTAAATCCTTAAACATGGGTACCCTCATAGATATCATCCTGACTAATATACCCTCTAAATACACCTCAGCTGTCTTCAACCAGGATCTCAGCGATCACTGCCTTATTGCCTGCGTCCGTAACGGGTCCGCGGTCAAACGACCACCCCTCATCACTGTCAAACGCTCCCTAAAACACTTTAGCGAGGAGGCCTTCCTAATTGACCTGGCCCAGGTATCCTGGATGGATATAGATCTCATTCCGTCAGTAGAGGATGCCTGGTTGTTCCTTAAAAGTAATTTCCTCTCAATCTTAAATAAACATGCCCCATTCAAAAAATACAGAACTAAGAACCGATATAGCCCCTGGTTCTCCTCAGACTTGACTGCCCTTGACCAGCACAAAAACATCCTGTGGCGTACAGCATTAGCATCAAATAGCCCCCGCGATATGCAACTTTTCAGGGAAGTTAGGAACCAATATACACAAGCAGTCAGGAAAGCAAAGGCTAACTTTTTCAAACAGAAATTTGCATCCTGTAGCACTAACTCCAAAAAGTTTTGGGACACTGTAAAGTCCATGGAGAATAAGAGCACTTCCTCCCAGCTGCCCACTGCACTGAGGCTAGGAAACACTATCACCACCGATAAATCTACAATAATCGAGAATTTCAACAAGCATTTTGCTACAGCTGGCCATGCTTTCCATCTGGCTACCACTAACCCGGCCACCAACTCTGCACCCTCTGCTGCAACTTGCCCATGCCCCCCCCGCTTCTCCTTCACACAAATTCAGACAGTTGATGTTTTGAAAGCGCTGCAAAATCTGGACCCCTACAAATCAGCTGGGCTAGACAATCTGGACCCTTTCTTCCTAAAACTAGCCGCCGAAATTGTCGCAACCCCTATTACTAGTCTGTTCAACCTCTCTTTCATAACGTCTGAGATCCCCAGAGATTGGAAAGCTGCCGCGGTCATCCCCCTCTTCAAAGGGGGTGACACTCTAGATCCAAACTGCTACAGACCTATATCCATCCTGCCCTGCCTTTCGAAAGTATTCGAAAGCCAAGTTAACAAACAGATCATCGACCATTTCGAATACCACCGTACCTTCTCCGCTATGCAATCCGGTTTCCGAGCTGGTCACGGGTGCACTTCAGCCACGCTCAAGGTCCTAAACGATATTATAACCGCGATTGATAATAGACAGTACTGTGCAGCCGTCTTCATCGACCTGGCCAAGGCTTTCGACTCTGTCAACCACCGCATTCTTATTGGCAGACTAAATAGCCTTGGTTTCTCAAATGACTGCCTCGCCTGGTTCACCAACTACTTCTCAGATAGAGTTCAGTGTGTCAAATCGGAGGGCCTGTTGTCTGGACCTATGGCAGTCTCTATGGGGGTGCCACAGGGTTCAATTCTTGGGCCGACACTTTTCTCCGTGTATATCAATGATGTCGCTCTTGCTGCTGGTGACTCTCAGATCCACCTCTACGCAGACGACACCATTTTGTATACATCTGGCCCTTCATTGGACACTGTGTTAACAAACCTCCAAACGAGCTTCAATGCCATACAACAATCCTTCAGTAGCCTTCAACTGCTCTTAAACACTAGTAAAACTAAATGCATGCTTTTCAATCGAACGCTGCTAGCACCCGCCCACCCGACTAGAATCACCACTCTCGACGGGTCTGACCTAGAGTATGTGGACAACTACAAATATCTAGGTGTCTGGTTAGACTGTAAACTCAACTTCCAGACTCACATAAAGAATCTCCAATCCAAAGTTAAATCTAGAATCGGCTTCCTATTTCGCAACAAAGCCTCCTTCACTCATGCTGCCAAACATGCCCTCGTAAAACTGACTATCCTACCGATCCTTGACTTCGGCGATGTCATTTACAAAATAGCCTCCAACACTCTACTCAGCAAATTGGATGTAGTCTATCACAGTGCCATCCGTTTTGTCTCCAAAGCCCCATACACTACCCACCACTGTGACCTGTACGCTCTTGTTGGCTGGTCCTCACTACATGTTCGTCGTCAAACCCACTGGCTCCAGGCCATCTATAAATCACTGCTAGGCAAATCCCCGCCCTATCTTAGCTCATTGGTCACCATAGCAGCACCCACCCGTAGTCTGCGCTCCAGCAGGTATATCTCACTGGTCATTCCCAAAGCCAACACCTCCTTTGGCCGCCATTCCTTCCAGTTCTCTGCTGCCAATGACTGGAACGAATTGCAAAAATCTCTGAAGCTGGAGACTCTTATCTCCCTCAATAACTTTAAGCATCAGTTGTCAGAGCACCTTACCGATCACTGCACCTGTACACAGCCCATCTGAAATTAGCCCACCCAACTACCTCATCCCTATATTGTTATTTAATTTGCTCTTTTGCACCCCAGTATCTCTATTTGCACATAATCTCTTGCACATCTAGCATTCCAGTGTTAATACTATTGTAATTATTCTGCACTATAGCCCATTTATTGCCTTACCTCCATAACTTGCTACATTTGCACACACTGTATATATATTTTCTGTTGTATTTTCTGACTTTATGTTTTTTTTCTTTACCCCATATGTAACTCTGTGTTGTTTTTATTGCACTACTTTGCTTTATCTTGGCCAGGTCGCAGTTGTAAATGAGAACCTGTTCTCAACTGGCTTACCTGGTTAAATAAAGGTGAAATAAAATAAAAAATAAAAAAATTAAGGGTCTAGACCAGTGGTTCCCAAACTGTTATTTTTTTAATTATTTTTTTAAGGAACTCAGTCCGACTAGAATGCACAAGGTGCAATTTCGAAATTGGGTAGTGCATCATCAGTTTTCCTCTTGTCATGTTATTCATTGTGTACCTTAGAGATATTTATAACTTGTCAGAAATGTCCAGATCAACTAGCCCATGTCAGCTAACGTTTTTTAGCTAGGTTTTTTTTGAGTCACTCAAATATCACATGAAAACACATTACACATGGCAAAAAGTATAGAATTGCAAGAACATGCAACATTGCAAGAACTGCAACATTTTCTCTCCACCAACAAGAGGGGTGTGAACAGTTTGTGTCATGAACAGTGCTTAGACGTGGCGCACGTGAACGCAAGCAGGGGGGGCGCGGGATGTTCCCCAATGCTGGGGGAAATTGACATCGTGATGCACGATCTTGACTTTTCCATCGGCGACCTGAGCTGAAGCGAGTGTTGTGGAAGACTCTTTGCTTTGTGAAACTGCCGTAACCAAGTGCTTTATTTGCACATAATCTCTTGCACATCTAGCATTCCAGTGTTAATACTATTGTAATTATTCTGCACTATAGCCTATGTATTGCCTTACCTCCATAACTTGCTACATTTGCACACACTGTATACAGTGGGGAAAAAAGTATTTAGTCAGCCACCAATTGTGCAAGTTCTCCCACTTAAAAAGATGAGAGAGGCCTGTAATTTTCATCATAGGTACACGTCAACTATGACAGACAAATTGAGAAAAAAAATTCCAGAAAATCACATTGTAGGATTTTTAATGAATTTATTTGCAAATTATGGTGGAAAATAAGTATTTGGTCACCTACAAACAAGCAAGATTTCTGTCTCTCACAGACCTGTAACTTCTTCTTTAAGAGGCTCCTCTGTCCTCCACTCGTTACCTGTATTAATGGCACCTGTTTGAACTTGTTATCAGTATAAAAGACACCTGTCCACAACCTCAAACAGTCACACTCCAAACTCCACTATGGCCAAGACCAAAGAGCTGTCAAAGGACACCAGAAACAAAATTGTAGACCTGCACCAGGCTGGGAAGACTGAATCTGCAATAGGTAAGCAGCTTGGTTTGAAGAAATCAACTGTGGGAGCAATTATTAGGAAATGGAAGACATACAAGACCACTGATAATCTCCCTCGATCTGGGGCTCCACGCAAGATCTCACCCCGTGGGGTCAAAATGATCACAAGAACGGTGAGCAAAAATCCCAGAACCACACGGGGGGACCTAGTGAATAACCTGCAGAGAGCTGGGACCAAAGTAACAAAGCGTACCATCAGTAACACACTACGCCGCCAGGGACACAAATCCTGCAGTGCCAGACGTGTCCCCCTGCTTAAGCCAGTACATGTCCAGGCCCGTCTGAAGTTTGCTTTTGGATGATCCAGAAGAGGATTGGGAGAATGGCATATGGTCAGATGAAACCAAAATAGAACTTTTTGGTAAAAACTCAACTCGTGTTTGGAGGACAAAGAATGCTGAGTTGCATCCAAAGAACACCATACCTACTGTGAAGCATGGGGGTGGAAACATCATGCTTTGGGGCTGTTTTTCTGCAAAGGGACCAGGACGACTGATCCGTGTACAGGAAAAAATGAATGGGGCCATGTATCGTGAGATTTTGAGTGAAAACCTCCTTCCATCAGCAAGGGCATTGAAGATGAAACGTGGCTGGGTCTTTCAGCATGACAATGATCCCAAACACACCGCCCGGGCAACGAAGGAGTGGCTTCGTAAGAAGCATTTCAAGGTCCTGGAGTGGCCTAGCCAGTCTCCAGATCTCAACCCCATAGAAAATCTTTGGAGGGAGTTGAAAGTCCGTGTTGCCCAGCGACAGCCCCAAAACATCACTGCTCTAGAGGAGATCTGCATGGAGGAATGGGCCAAAATACCAGCAACAGTGTGTGAAAACCTTGTGAAGACTTACAGAAAACGTTTGACCTGTGTCATTGCCAACAAAGGGTATATAACAAAGTATTGAGAAACTTTTGTTATTGACCAAATACTTATTTTCCACCATAATTTGCAAATAAATTCATTAAAAATCCTACAATGTGATTTTCTGGAATTTTTTTCCTCATTTTGTCTGTCATAGTTGACGTGTACCTATGATGAAAATTACAGGCCTCTCTCATCTTTTTAAGTGGGAGAACTTGCACAATTGGTGGCTGACTAAATACTTTTTTTCCCCACTGTATATATTTTCTGTTGTATTTCTGACTTTATGTTTTTTTTTTTACCCCATATGTAACTCTGTGTTGTTTTTATTGCACTACTTTGCTTTATCTTGGCCAGGTCGCAGTTGTAAATGAGAACCTGTTCTCAACTGGCTTACCTGGTTAAATAAAGGTGAAATAAAATAAAAAAAATAAAAAAATAAAAAAATGCTGGAAGAGGGGCCTGAGTGAAATAGTTTGGGGACCACTGGCCTAGACGGAACTCAGCTAAAGGGTAGACAACAGTCGTCCATTCATGACTTCAAAAAGCACTAACGCACAATTTAAACAACAATGTTCTTGAACAATGTTCACAAAGGGCCTATTCAAGAGCACTTTAAGATGCTGGAAAAACAAATGCTGTCATTTCAGGAGGACTTGAGAGCATTTGATGCTCTCTGGACCCATTTCCCCGTATGCCACTCACACTGGATGGAATGAGCAAACAACAATGACTGTAGAGCTGCCGCTATAGATAAGCATCCGGAAACGCAGCAGGGAAGCAAAGCACGGCCCAGTTACCCCGAAAGACAAGACAAAGAGGAGTGTCACACGTGTGATACATTACCTAGGGATAGAAACAGTACCTGAAGGAGATCAATCTCAACTTTAATTCAAAGCTGTGTACTTCATCATGGTGACAGAGAGAGCGGCCAGGCAGAATTTCAGCTAAAGGGGACGGCGATAGGTGATCGCTAAGCCAAGCAAAAGTAAAAAGATGATCGATTGGGTGATTCTAGCAATGGTTCTTAGCCTTTGTTAGCACACTAATGGTGACCTTGATTTGTAGTATTGGGTAATGTGGGGATAAGATGTCTTATACATGAAATACAAGGGAACTGCCGAAAATTGTTGGTTTCATTTCATTTCATTACTGTTTTGTTTTGTTTTCCCTTCTGTGCTTAAGTCTCTGCCCCAGTCTCTGCCTAGTCACTTTACCCTGTCTTCATATACATATCCACCTCAAATACCTCGTACCTCCGCACATCGATCTGGTACTGGTACTCCCTGTATATAGCTCCATTCTTGTGTATTTTATTTTATTTCTCTTGTGTTACTATTTTTAAACTCTGCATCGTTGGGAAGGGCTCGTAAGCAAGCATTTCACTGTAAAGTCTACACCAGTTGTAACTGGCTCATGTGACAAATACTATTATATATTTTTATTTGATTTCAGTTTGCATTTAAATTAACTGAGATTCAGCAGTAACCTTTTGGAAAGTGGAACTTGCCGCAAAGTATCATTTACATTTTTCATCGACGGGATGTATGTTGCCGAAGAGACAGGGCTTACTAGGCTCTATTAGATTTTCTGCTCGGTACACTTGCGAGCGTGAGGAGATAGACTGATCTCGGCTTACTTGGTTACGGCAGTTTCACAAAGCAAAGAGTCTTCCACAACACTCGCTTCAGCTCAGGTCGCCGATGGAAAAGTCAAGATCGTGCATCACGATGTCAATTTCCCCCAGTGCTGCACTCCCTCTATGAATTTGGTGTAATAACTTAGATTTATGGGTGGGGCCATTAACAATATCCTCAGTTACTGCAAGAAGCAAATTAATAAATCAATGTCAGGATGCTTGCCCAGCTCCTAAACCAGCTCACTCACACACACACACACACACACACACACACACACAGTGTGTGTGTGTGTCTGTATGTCTGTGTTTGTGGGTTTGCCTGTGTCATGAACGCTGAGTGCAAACTGCTTCAATGTGCTCACACTTGATTTATTCATTCAATTACCCTTCATTTTCATTGGAATGATCACAGCGGTGCAATGCAAGTGCTCATAAAAACTGAATTGCAAAAAGCTAAATGTAATTCAGTTCAGATAAGCATAAAAGTTTTTACTGTACCTTCTTTACTGAGTAAGAAATGGGGTTCACAGTCACAGTCAATGCATCCTTCACGTGTGGGTTTTCATCAACCTCTAGCAATAAGCCTTTAAAGTACTTCCTGTTTCGGTACTGAGTTATGGTGGTTAATTTTTGCTTTTATGACTCTATCAAAGCAGGCAAAGTTCGAAGCAAGTCTGAACACATGGTTACAGTAGCAAAAAAAGTTTTGCAATATGTACAAATGTACAATGGATGACAATATCTACGTGTGAAACCAGCCGTCAATTTGTAAAAAGGACATATCATCTCGCCACCTTCTACACCGAAGTAATTATACCGCAAATCAATCACATCAGTGGCCATGCAAAACAAACACAAAGCACCTACCATTTCACGAATGCATATATATACATGGCCCATCAAACATGTCTGTCACAGCCTCACAGATAGGCAGAGAGAGGGCTGTATAGGAGAAGCGTGAGTGATGTCTCTGTACTTGCTGAGAACGAATATGTCACAGCCAAGATAAATGCACTCCCTCCTGTTAGAGAGGGATGGGCTAGCATCATAATGTGTGACTTATGAGGAATTACTACGCGGCTACATCTAGCACCCTTATGGACACTGCGATACATCCATTTCCTTGAATCATACTACTAATCAGGGCGTGAAAACAGAGGCAACTGATGTCTTCGGTCATAAAAGTAACAAGGGGGCAGTGTAATTGGTAGTGCATCATAAAGCTTTGGGCTCTACATGTCTTCCTGTGACAGATTCTGCACCTCTCCTCTGAGTCCCTCACCATCCTCCCTTTCTCTGGGAGTTGGACTGGCTACAGAGTGTGTGTGTGTGTGTGTGGGGGGGGGGGGTGGGGGGGGTCTGGGAGGGAGGTATGGTGCCAGCAGGAGGGTGCAGTATAGCGCATTGCAGCGTGACTGATCTATCCATCAGAAAGGTGCTGTCTGGCAGAGGAAAGGGGTAGTAGGGAAATGTGCTCCCCACAGCCCCACGGTGCACTGCTGAACTGCTCTTAACTGACCTTGAGAAGTTAGCACTTTAAACACTCCACCTGATTTATATGTATTTCTGTTGGATTGGCTTCTATTTTTGTACACAGATGTAATGCTTGTCTAAGGTATCTACCAAAGCAGTTGACAGGACTATTGCCACGTTCAAGATAACTGGGAACTTGGAAATCTCAGACATCTGACTTCAGTGCGTTCAAGACATCAGGTAACTCTGAAAAAACAAGCTCATCCAACTCTGAATTCCAAGTCGGAAACTCCGGCATCATCCATCTGACCTGAAGATCACTGACGGTACGAATTTACCTTGTCTTTTTTTCTCCGAGTTTCCAGTTGTCTTGAAAGCACCATATAGCCTCTACAATGAAGAGTTGCCATAGTGGTGAGGTAATTCATGACAGGTAGCGGATGAGACAATGAAAGACAGGTAGACTAGAACACAGCCAGCTGCATCTGCTGCACACACAACAACGTTCCTAAGGTGCAAGAGAATGATGAGGCTTATACTGTATACAAACTGTAGAAAGAAGTCTCTGCACACTTAAAACAGATCAAACTTTTAATACAGTATTTAATGTGTCATGTTCTTGGTCAGAAATGACCTTCCTAATAGCGAAAGTGCTAAATATCAGCAAAGACTTTTCATCAGCAGATATGTTTTTCTACGGTTTACCAATGGTTATTAGCATGAACTTACAGTATGCTGGAGTGATGAATGGTCAGGAAAAAGCCACACATTAAATCACAGAGCTCATTTAAAAAAGTGCTGGTGATTGACCTTTGACCTCCATGAATCCAACTGCACAACAGTTGTCACGTCATTAAAGCAATGACACTGTCGGAATTTAATTAACAAATGTGCAATGAGACAAAACACCAACCTAACCCACAAAAGCTAATGGCGAACAATAAGAAATCCAGTACGACATCAGGGTAAATTTTACCCAGACATACTGCTAAATCAATATGTCATTAAACATCCGGGGAGAAAAGGGAGTAGTTTCACTGTTTATTTTTCACTGTAGCAGTTTGCATAGATTTCTTACTCAACATGTTTAGCCATTCAGTTATTGACGTAGTGAGAATGACAGAGGGACGCTGCCTGGAGCTGTAGAGACTAATTGCAGAATTTGAAATACATTTCCAGAATGTTAATTGGACACAATGGCTTTCAATTTCTGTGAGTGCAAGAACGCTGAATTGTATTGGTATTTTAAGAAACCTTTGACGATTTATGTTTTCTAAGAGACAAACTGTTTTGTTATTTCACAATAAGTTACAAAATGTTCCCACAAGTGCTACACCAAACATATGGGGAGTCTCCCACATGCCTTTTGGCGAACACCAAACGTGTTTGCTCATTTTTTTCTTTAAGCAATGGCTTTTTTCTGGCCACTTTTCCGTAAAGCCCAGCTCTGTGGAGTGTATGGCTTAAAGTTGTCCTATGGACAGATACTCCAATCTCCGCTGAGCTTTTTGGCCATCAAGGAAAACACCTATGTCTGGCGCAAACCCAACACCTCTCATCACCCCAAGAACACCATCCCCACAGTGAAACATGGTGGTGGCAGCATCATGCTGTGGGGATGTTTTTCATCAGCAAGGACTGGGAAACTGGTCAGAATTGAAGGAATGATGGATGGCGCTAAATACAGGGAAATTCTTGAGGGAAACCTGTTTCAGTCTTCCAGAGATTTGAGACTGGGACGGAGGTTCACCTTCCAGCAGGACAATCACCCTAAGCATACTGCTAAAGCAACACTCGAGTGGTTTAAGGGGAAACATTTAAATGTCTTGGAATGGCCTAGTCAAAGCCCAGACCTCAATCCAATTGAGAATCTGTGGTATGGCTTAAAGATTAATATACACCAGCGGAACCCATGCAACTTGAAGGAGCTGGAGCAGTTTTGCCTTGAAGAATGGGCAAAAATCCCAGTGGCTAGATGTGCCAAGCTTATAGAGACATACCCCAAGAGACTTGCAGCTGTAATTGCTGCAAAAGGTGGCTCTACAAAGTATTGACTTTGGGGGGGTGAATAGTTATGCACGCTCAAGTTTTATTGAACTTTCTTGTTTGTTTCACAATAAAACATATCTTCAAAGTGGTAGGCATGTTGTGTAAATCAAATGATACAAACCCCCCAAAAATCTATTTTAATTCCAGGTTGTAAGGCAACAAAATAGGAAAAATGCCAAGAGGGGTGAATACTTTCGCAAGCCACTGTATCACGTTATATAATAGTCCAGATCCTGGACCAGCCCCCAACCATGTTATAGTGTTTGGATTTGGGAGAATAAGGAATTGATGTAAGGCTGTGAGGTGTTACAGGTGATGTAGTGAGCTAGTTGTCAACACACCATTGTTGTATCTAATGGTGGGTGTTATACTTTGCTAGTCTTAGGGAGCGTTATATGGGCATCTTAATCATGAGGCCATGACAACAACAAAAATACAGGAAGTTATGCAACAGATCAACTAATATGGTGTTTCGTTCGTGCCTTTGGTTAAACAAACAAAAGGAAATGTATCTAATTTATATATATTTTCTTTTCTCATCTGTGCAGAGATTTTATTTTGGGGCCGACACATTTTCATACATAACTATACGCTCACAGTCCCCCTGCTGTGTCCTATCCATACACAACACTATTATATTGATCCATCATTTAGTGTCTCCCACTGACTACAGTCGAATCTGTCAAGCCCTGACTTCCTCAAATGCAATCAAGCCCGAGTTGCCACTTCTTGTTAAGACCGATGTTTAATGACACAATTATTTCATAAGGGGGTTATATAGACATGGGCGGTAATGACTCGTGTTTAATGACATTTACTGATGAATTCCGGGTGCGTATCACTCGGCGGCTCACACATCGTGTGCTGCACCACATGAGGCATCTGTTGTGGAAGCTTAATTCCCATCAACTCGTGCCATTTTGTACAGAGGTGGGTGATGGTTTCCCCCCCATCACTAGTTGATTGATTAAAAGGGGAATGGAAACACTAGGCTTTAGAACACCAGCTAACTGTAACTGTACATCGGCATTGTTGCATCAATCGGTAGGAGAGTTTTGGAATTCCTGAATTTACTGAGACCATGACCTCTGCGTACATATATGAGTATGCTTTGCTGGTATCAAACCATATATGAAAACATTATACGTATTTTGAAAGTTGAGAAATAGCCCTTTCCAATGATATGACATGCAATAGCACCACATCAATCAAATCAGTCAAGAAATAACACCTGTGAAAATAAATGTCTTATACATTTTTGTCCCAAACAACTGCCATTAACACAACTTCCTAGTGAAGAAAGAGAAACACTTAGAGCATATTGAGTCTTCCTTATTTGTAAGGAAAGATCATCTGAAATCAGTATGGTAATACCTTTTACTGTGAATGATTTAAAGACATTTTAGTTACCGGTGGTATTTTTCTAGAATTTATGGAATGTTCTGTGATCAGACACTTTCTTATCTGATAGTATATTAAACATATATATGCACCAAAACATATTACAAATGGCATTTAGTCTTACATTTGATAAGGAAAGACATAAACAAGTAATATAATATTAATAAAACGAGAACTTTATTGAAAGGACAAGGATAAGAGAATATGTTGTCTCATTCAAACCTGAAAACAAAGTGCAAGTTACATTATTCTATCATAATCATAACATTATATACAACATATACAACATTCATACATAGTACCTATGTATTCACACCCCTTTACTTTTTTCAAATTGTGTTGTGTTACAGTCTGAATTTGAAATGGATTAAATTTAGATTTTGTGTCACTGGCCTGCACACAATACCCCATAATGTCCAAATGGATTTCTTTATTGTATTTCATTTTTTACAAATTAATTAAAATTGAAAAGATGAAATGTCTGGAGTCAATAAGTATTGAACACCTTTGTTATGGCAAGCCTAAATAAGTTCAGGAGTAAAAATGTGCTTAACAAGTCACATAATAAGATGCATGTGCAACAATAGTGTTTAACATGATTTTTGAATGACTACCTCATCTCTGCACCCCACATATACAATTATATTTAAGGTCCCTCAGTCGAGCAGTGAAATTCAAACACAGATTCAACCACAAAGACCAGGGAGGTTTTCCAATGCCTCGCAAAGTAGGGCACCTATTGGTAGATGGGTAAAAATAAAAAAGCAGACATTGAATATCCCTTTTAGCATGGTGAAGTTATTAATTACACTTTGGATGGTGTATCAATACATCCAGTCACTACAAAGATACAGGCGTCCTTCCTAACTCAGTTGCTTCCTAACAGTTAAAACAGTTACAGAGTTTAATGGCTGTGATAGGAGAAAACCTAGGATGGACCAACAACATTGTAGTTACTCCACAATACTAACCTAAATAACAGAGTGAAAAGAAGGAAGACTGTACAGATTAACACATTTTCCAAAACATTAATTCTGTTTACAATAAGGCACTAAAGTAAAACCGCAAAAAAATTAACTTCATGTCCTGAATACAAAGCGTTATGTTTGGGGCAAATCCAACACAACACATCCCTGAGTACCACTGTTCATATTTTCAAGCATGATGGTGGCTGCATCATGTTATGTGTATGCTTGTCATCGGCAAGGACACAGTCAAAATCCTAAAAGAAAATCTGGTTCAGTCTGCTTTACAACAGACACTGGGAGACAAATTCACCTTTCAGCAGGACAATAACCTAAAACACAAGGCTAAATATACACTGGAGTTGCTTACCAAGATGACATTGAATGTTCCTGAGTGGCCTATTTACAGTTTTGACCTAAATCGGCTTGGAAATCTATGGCAAGACTTGAAAATGGCTGTCTAGCAATGTTCAACAACCAACTTGAAAGAGCTTGAGTAAATGTTTTAAGAATAATGGACCAAAATTGTACAATCCAGTTGTGCAAAGCTCTTAGAGACTTACCCAGAAAGACTCACAGCTGTAATCGTTGCCAAAGGTGATTCTAACATGTATTAACTCAGGGGGTTGAATACTTGTGTAATCAAGATATATTAGTGTTTTATTTGTCATAAATGTTTTACAAATGTTAGAGTATTTTGTTTAGCTCGTCGGACCCCTTTTGCCTTCAGAACAGCCTGAATTCTTTGGGGTTGGATTCTACAAGTCGGAAACATTCCACGGGGATGTTGGTCCATGCTGACGTGATGGCATCACGCAGTTGCTGCAGATTGGATGGCGGTACACCACCGCCACCAGCCTGTACCATTGACACCAGGCAGAATGGGTCCATGATGCAACAGGAACTGGGATTCGTCAGACCAGGCAATGTTTTTCCACTCCTCAATTATCCAGTGTTGCTGATCACGTCCCCAATGAAGCCGCTTCTTCTTGTTTTTAATGTGGAACCCGGTGTGGTCGTCTGCTGCAATAGCCCATCCGTGACAAGGATCGACAAGTTGTGCGTTCCGAGATGCCGTTCTGCACACTACTGTTATACTGCGCCGTTATTTGTCTGTTTGTGGCCCGCCTGTTAGCTTGCATGATTCTTGCTATTCTCCTTTGACCTCTCTCATCAATGAGCTGTTTTCGCCCACATGACTGCCACTGAATGGATGTTTTTTATTTGTCGCACCATTCTTGGTAAACCCTAGACACTGTCGTGCGTGAAAAGCCCAGGAGGGCGGCCGTTTCTGAGATACTGGAACCGGCACGCCTGGCACCAACGATCATACCATGCTCAAAGTCACTTAGGTCACTTGTTTTTCCCATTCTACGTTCACTCGAAAGAGTAACCGAATGCCTCAATGCCTGTCAGCCTGCTTTATACTGTATGTAGGAGCAATCCATTAATAAACTGGCCGGTGAGTGTATATGTATGTGTCCTGTGAGGTTGAGGGTGTGATTGTCCCTCAGCCCTGTTTGCAGCCTCAGCAGCATGTCCAGTCTCTCCAGCATCTGCCTACCCTTGTCACCGTGGGGGCCGCTATTGACTGCCTGGTGCACAGGTGACATGTCTATAATGTCGTCCTCTTCACAAAGGTCTGAGAGCTGACAGTCCACCAGTGTCCTACAGGCAGACAGAAAGACACAGAGAGAGAGAGAGAGAGAGAGAGAGAGAGAGAGAGAGAGAGAGAGAGAGAGAGAGAGAGAGAGAGAGAGAGAGAGAGAGAGAGAGAGAGAGAGAGAGAGAGAGAGAGAAATAAAACATAGACCTAATTTATAAATAGGCCTAATAGTACACAAGAACAATACATCATTGACAGTTACCTTCCAGTCAAAAAGCTGAGGGGCAGCAGCATCACGTGGTGACTCCAACTTCCTCCATTTCAATCTCATCTTCTTTGTCCTCGTCTTTCCCAAGTAGTGATGACCCTTCAGCACAGAATAAAAGGGAATAATGAATGGAAGGGAATTGTATATGTTATCAATTTGCTTGCAAGGTGAAAAAGTTAAATTTTATCATCCAAAGGTTTTCACTCGTAACATCTGAGAAAACATGTAACATAATGTAATATCCGATAGTCCATATCTGAAATAATATGATAATGTTTGCCTGGAAGTTGCAAAGTCATGAATCAGCTCGTTGGTTTAGGCAACACCCTATTGTGCAAGAGTCATTCAAAAGGAAATGAAGAGAGGAGCTGAGAAAAATGTGGGTTCTCGCTCTGGCCCTCTAGTAAATTGCTGAGGACAGAGTTTTATAGTAAGTGGGGCCAGGCACTAATACTACCCTATGTACAGTGGGGGAAAAAAGTATTTAGTCAGCCACCAATTGTGCAAGTTTTCCCACTTAAAAAGATGAGAGAGGCCTGTAATTTTCATCATAGGTACACGTCAATTATGACGGACAAAATTAGAAAAAAAATATCCGAAAATCACATTGTAGGATTTGTAATGAATTTATTTGCAAATTATGGTGGAAAATAAGTATTTGGTCAATAACAAAAGTTTCTCAATACTTTGTTATATACCCTTTGTTGGCAATGACACAGGTCAAACGTTTTCTGTAAGTCTTCACAAGGTTTTCACACACTGTTGCTGGTATTTTGGCCCATTCCTCCATGCAGATCTCTTTTTTTTTTTTTTTTTTTTCTAGATCTCCTCTAGAGCAGTGATGTTTTGGGGCTGTCGCTGGGCAACATGGACTTTCAACTCCCTCCAAAGATTTTCTATGGGGTTGAGATCTGGAGACTGGCTAGGCCACTCCAGGACCTTGAAATGCTTCTTACGAAGCCACTCCTTAGTTGCCCGGGCGGTGTGTTTGGGATCATTGTCATGCTGAAAGACCCAGCCACGTTTCATCTTCAATGCCCTTGCTGATGGAAGGAGGTTTTTACTCAAAATCTCACGATACATGGCCCCATTCATTATTTCCTTTACACGGATCAGTCGTCCTGGTCCCTTTGCAGAAAAACAGCCCCAAAGCATGATGTTTCCACCCCCATGCTTCACAGTAGGTATGGTGTTCTTTGGATGCAACTCAGCATTCTTTGTCCTCCAAACACGACGAGTTGAGTTTTTACCAAAAAGTTCTATTTTGGTTTCATCTGACCATATGACATTCTCCCAATCCTCTTCTGGATCATCCAAATGCACTCTAGCAAACTTCAGACGGGCCTGGACATGTACTGGCTTAAGCAGGGGGACACGTCTGGCAGTGCAGGATTTGAGTCCCTGGCGGCGTAGTGTGTTACTGATGGTAGGCTTTGTTACTTTGGTCCCAGTTCCCTGCAGGTCATTCACTAGGTCCCCCCGTGTGGTTCTGGGATTTTTGCTAACCGTTCTTGTGATCATTTTGACCCCACAGGGTGAGATCTTGCGTGGAGCCCCAGATCGAGGGAGATTATCAGTGGTCTTGTATGTCTTCCATTTCCTAATAATTGCTCCCACAGTTGATTTCTTCAAACCAAGCTGCTTACCTATTGCAGATTCAGTCTTCCCAGCCTGGTGCAGGTCTACAATTTTGTTTCTGGTGTCCTTTGACAGCTCTTTGGTCTTGGCCATTGTGGAGTTTGGAGTGTGACTGTTTGAGGTTGTGGACAGGTGTGTTTTATACTGATAACAAGTTCAAACAGGTGCCATTAATACAGGTAATGAGTGGAGGACAGAGGAGCCTCATAAAGAAGAAGTTACAGGTCTGTGAGAGCCAGAAATCTTGCTTGTTTGTAGGTGACCAAATACTTATTTTCCACCATAATTTGCAAATAAATTCATTAAAAATCCTACTGGATTTTTTATTCTCAATTTGTCTGTCATAGTTGACGTGTACCTATGATGAAAATTACAGGCCTCTCTCATCTTTTTAAGTGGGAGAACTTGCACAATTGGTGGCTGACTAAATACTTTTTTTCCCCACTGTATGGCACACAGGCGGCTGGTGGCACCTTAATTGGGAAGGACAGGCTCATAGTAATGGCTGGAACGGAATTACATTTACTCCATTTACTCCATTCCAGCCATTATTATGAGCCGTCTTCCGCTCAGCAGCCTCCTGTGGTACGGCACTATGCTCAGTGAGCTTTGACTGTGGTAGGGCTGGGGGTGGTGGAGGGTGGCTGCAAACAACGTCTTTGCACTATCAGCCCAGACTGTCACCAGAGCAAAAGCCAAAATTAGAGCAAGTGCCATCTGTATTCCAGCAAAGTCTAAATGAACAAGGGAATATTTACTGTGGGACACTCAACATGTCACATCTCAGGCCCAGATTCAGTCAGAAAAGCATTCTGCGCTGGAGAGAAATTGGCCTATATAACCCCTGGGCTGCAAAATGCATCTATTCATCAATGTCTTGTTTCACACAGTAAACACTGGCTATGCACATAACTTCAATTTGCTTTACTATGTGTTTTTTCCACAGTGCAGGTTTCACGCAGTGAATTAATTCTTTGCATAGTCTACAATGAATACGAGCTAAATGATCTGTCTAACAATTCAGTTCTATGATCAGCAAATCCACAACGAAAGGCCAAACAAAATGATCATTAACTTCAATTCACTTGTCAGTCTCAGAATATCTTCTCATCCCCTTTAGCAGAGGTGATTCGGGACAAAGTCAGAACAGCTGGCAAGACATTTCCAAGAACCTTTTTGAAAAAAAGATGTTCCACTCCCTTAGGCCCCAGTCAGCAGCACATTCAACAATAAAACAGCCAGATAATTACTATGCCTGAGGAGCCGGCGCGTCTCCTACCTCCCAGTGGTACCTAGCATTGGCTGCCTGCAGTCTTCATTTGGTTAGGGAGGGAAGAGGCTGCTTGACAAACTAAAGGAATAGCAGTCAACATGGTAGTAATCAAACAGGTGAGGTAATGCACTTTCCAAAGCTTCAAAACTCTTAGAGCATCTTCATGTAAAGCATGAACATACAGAATAATGTGAAGCCCCATGTGTCTGTGTATTGTGTAGAGTGCACAGAGGGGGCTGGTTGGGAGTGTATGTCTTGTTCTCTGTGCCTTTGTATTATAGCAGGCACCATCAATATGATGCCATGCACAGAGATATGCTGCGAATGGTAATACCATTATACTATACTCTGGAGGGATAGAGGACCTCTGTATTTGTATGCTGGGTGAATGGGGTCCTGAGACCAGATCAAAGGGAGAGGCTGTAATGACAGCAGTAGACATTTGATGCCCAATACAAAGAGGATGAAGGTAAAGATGTAGACATCATGGTTTCATGAGGATGTGGAGAAAGAGAGAGAGAGAAGGAGGGAGACTGTCTGTCTGTCTGTCTGTCTGTCTGTCTGTCTGTCTGTGTAAATTCACTTGAATGTGGATGTGTACATACAGTGCATTCAGAAAGTATTCAGACCCCTTGACTTTTTCCACATTTTGTTACGTTACAGCCTTACTCTAAAATTGATTGAATAGTTTTTTTCCTTCATCAATCTACACAATCTATGGTCCTCTGTAGCTCAATTGGTAGAGCATGGCGCTTGTAACGCCAGGGTAGTGGGTTCGATCCCCGGGACCACCCATACGTAAAAATGTATGCACACATGACTGTAAGTCGCTTTGGAAAAAAGCGTCTGCTAAATGGCATATTATTATTATTATTATTATTACACACAATACCCCATAACGACAAAGCTTATGCAAATGTATTAAAAATAAACAACTTTAATATCACATTTACACAAGTATTCAGACCCTTTACTCAGTACTTTGTTGATGCACCTTTGGCAGCGATTACAGCCTCGAGTCTTCTTGGGTATGATGCTACAAGCTTCGCACACCTGTATTTGGGGAGGTTCTCCCATTCTTCTCTGCAGATCCTCTCAAGCTCTGTCAGGTTGGAGGGGAGCGTCTCTGCACAGTTATTTCCAGGTCTCTCCAGAGATGTTCTATCGGGTTAAAGTCTGGGCTCTGGCTGGGCCACTCAAGGATATTCAGAGACTTGTCCCAAAGCCACTCCTTTGTTGTCTTGGCTGTGTGCTTAGAGTCGCTGTCCTGTTGGAAGGTGAACCTTCTCCCCAGTCTGAGGTCCTGAGCGCAGTGGAGTAGGTTTTCATCAAGGATCTCTCTGTACTTTGCTCCGTACATCTTTCCCTCGATTCCGGCTAGTCTCCCATTCCCTGCTGCTGAAAAACATCCCCACAGCATAATGCTGCCACCACCATGCTTCACCGTAGGGATGGTGCCAGGTTTCCTCCAGACATGACGCTTGGTATTCAGGCCAAAGAGTTCAATCTTGGTTTCATCAGACCAGAGAATCTTGTTTAGGTGCCTTTTGGCAAACTCCAAGCAGGCTGTCATGTGCCTTTTACTGAGGAGTGGCTTCCATCGGGTTCTTGATCACCTCCCTGACCAAGGCCTTTCTCCAGGCCTTGACCAGGTGTGTGCCTTTCCAAATAATTTCCAATCAATTGAATTACCATAGGTGGACTCCAATCAAGTTGCAGAACATCTCAAGGATGATAAATGGAAACAGGATGCACCTGAGCTCAATTTCGAGTTTCATAGCAAAGGGTCTGAATAGTTATGTAAATAAGGTTTGTCAGTTTTTAACTTTAAACAAATTTGCAAACATTTCTAAAAATCTGTTTTCACTTTGTCATTAAGGGGTATTGCGTGTAGATAGATGGGGGGGGGGGGGGGTTATTTAATCAATTTTAGAATACGGCTGTAATGTAACAAAATGTGGAAAAAGTCAAGGGATCTGAATACTTCCAAATGCACTGTACATACTACATACAGTGGAAAATATTTCCGAATAGGAAAGAACAAAGACAAGTATTCCAGACTGTGCAAACCCCCCACACACCGTAAACACAAGGAAATATAAACACTCATTAATATGCAGCAATGCAGCACATCTTATGAAAAAAACATTTGCTTTGATTTTGCTGTCTGCCATATTACTGGAGCAGAAAAGTAAACCATGGCACCAGTCGACGTGGTTGTCGTAGTAGAAAAGCTTATTATGCCCAAGGGAAAATGGGTTTGCATGGTTTTCCTTTGGAGTTTTGGGCTTGTTCTGGTGCAGTCTGATGCATCATCCAGTGATGGTGTAGTTTGAATTTGGTCGGGGGACTAAACAGTGGCAAAGCAAAGTCACCATACTATACTGCTCCGTCAGTGAGAGGTAGTAGTTAGAAAATTGCTTTAACACCCCTTAGGTGCATGCTTATTTCTCAGTCGCCTTGCTTAAAAAGCCAAGCCCAATCTAAAGCCTCAGACCCCAAACAGCTTAGAGGAGAGACACAAAATCTGCAGCCAACCTTCATATACACTGTCTAAAAGATTGGTATTACAGACCCCCAGGGTATCATATGTCAGGGCATTGTACACGGACCCCTAACCCCATAATTAAGTCACATTCCCCGCAAGTGTAGCAAACGAGAGAGACGCTTGACAGTTCTATTAAAAAGTCAGGATGAAATACCACATGAACGTGAATCGAGATCTTCTGCGTTTTCACCGGTGAGAAAAGTTATGACCTTGTAGGAAAATGTTATATTCATGGGCAAGAGGAATGGGTTTTAATCAAACTCGATGGATGGGCCTTGTGTTTGCATCTGTTGTTGCTTACACCTCCACTTGTTTACTTATATTCTGTGGGAAGTGTGGTTGAACGGTAGTTCTGTTCCGAAATGTATATTAACAACAATGCAGAGTGATGGACGCTGAGGTCAGAGTGTAAATATCCCTATTGCCATCCTTCTCTAACAGACAACAGACACTGTAACTGTAAGCAATGAACAAAGCAATGCATAGATTTAGCAACGAGATGGCAATATGAATGGTGGAGGCTGCTATCATGTTGCATTAGCAGACCAAAGCTAAAGCAGACTACAATGGCTAGATAGCATAGCACTCGCGGCAAACAAAACACAAGACATAAAGCTCATAGAAGCAAGTAGGCTGGCAGGCAGCAGCAATTGAGGAACATGGCATAAGTTCTAATTGTCATCATTAAAAGGCCCTTTCATGTTAAAACTTCACCACTAGATGTCCTCTTCCTCCCAGACTGAAGACTGCATAGACTGCAGCAATGTAGACCTGAGATATTACTAAGCCATGTCATGCACACACCTCATGCACATACGCATGAGTTGTCTTTCCACTGAAGAACCACAACAGACAGCATTTTCTCCTCACTGAAAATGCTCTCTGTTATTATATAGAATATGATCTCTGTTATTATATAGAATATGATCTCTGTTATTATATAGAATATGATCTCTGCCTATATGAACTACGCCTGCCAGAAGTAATGTCTTAAAAAAAGGTTCCTTCGACTAAAAGTGGCGCAGTGGTCACTCTCCCGAGTGGCGCAGTGGTCTAAGGCACTGCGTCGCAGTGCTAGCTGTGCCACTAGAGATCCTGGTTCGAATCCAGGCTCTGTCGTAGCCGACCGCGACCGGGAGACGCATGGGGCGGCGCACAATTGGCCCAGCGTCGTCCAGGGTAAGGGAGGGAATGGTTGGCAGGGATGTAGCTCAGTTGGTAGAGCATGGCGTTTGCAACGCCAGGGTTGTGGGTTCGATTCCCATGGGGGGCCAGTATTTTTAAAAAATGATGTATGCACTCACTAACTGTAAGTCGCTCTGGATAAGAGCGTCTGCTAAATGACTAAAATGTAAATGTAAAACGTTGACCAAATAAATGGTATCTACAGTAAACTTGTGTATGGGAGTATTCTCATGAGGAACTAAAGTATATGGCCTTTATTCACAGCACAATAAGGAAAGAAAGCATTATTTTTTTATTCACCTTTATTTAACCATAATGGTGTGTTGTTATAACCATGTGTGTGAGGTGTATACTTTTGCTTCAAAGTAGATTTGTTTAAGACTACCATGAAACAATCTGTGACCCTGATTTTGCCCGCTGCAATAAAAGGTTGGTTCTACTTCCTTTTATCTGTATTTCTGGTTAAATTGATGCAATAATCTAAGCCTTAAAAAAAGAAAACAACTGCACCATATCAGATATAATTTGAAATGTATTCCATTTTGAGTTTGCATCCCAATATTGCACTTTATGTACGTCACATGATGAAATATAAAAAAAAAAGTTTCACAGAACTAATGTTTATGAATTATGAAATTATAACACATGCAGTATTAATAACATTCCACCCATGAGGACACTAAAGGGCGATTTGGTCAGTTGACTGCAGGAAAGGACTACCTAAAAATTTAGAATGTGCAGGAATGCTTTCTTAACTTGTACAATTCTCATGACAAATGATTAGTCTATATTCTGCTCTGACTTGTCTCCACCCACTGGTTGAATCAACGTTGTTTCCACGTCATTTCAATGAAATTATGTTGAACCAACGTGGAATATACAGTACCAGTCAAAAGTTTGGACACACCTACTCATTCAAGGGTTTTTCTTAATTTCTACAATTTTTTACATTGTAGAATAATAGTAAAGACATCAAAACTATGAAATAACACATATGGAATCATGTAGTAACCAAAAAAAGTGTTAAACAAATCAAAATATATTTTATATCTGAGATTCTTCAAATAGCCACCCTTTGCCTTGATGACAGCTTTGCACACTCTTGGCATTCTCTCAACCAGCTTCACCTGGAATGATTTTCCAACAGTCTTGAAGGAGTTCCCACATATGCTGAGCACTTGTTGGCTGCTTTTTTCTTCACTCTGCCGTCCGACTCATCCCAAACCATCTCAATTGCGTTGAGGTCGGGGGATTGTGGCGGCCAGGTCATCTGATGCAGCCCTCCATCACTCTCTTTCTTGGTAAAATAGCCCTTACACAGCCTGGAGGTGTGTTGTGTCATTGTCCTGTTGAAAAACAAATGATAGTCCCAATATGCCCAAACCAGATGGGATGGCGTCTCACAAAGACACGGTGGTTTGAACCAAAAATCTCCAATTTGGACTCCAGACCAAAGGACAAATTTCCACCGGTCTAATGTCCATTTCTTGTGTTTCTTGTCCCAAGCAGGTCTCTTCTTATTATTGGTGTCCTTTAGTAGTGGTTTCTTTGCAGTAATTCGCCCATGAAGGCCTGATTCACAGTCCCCTCTGAACAGTTGATGTTGAGATGTGTCTGTTACTTGAACTCTGTGAAGCATTTATTTGGGCTGCAATTTCTGAGGCTGGTAACTCTAATGAACTTATCCTCTGCAGCAGAGGTAACTCTGGGTCTTCCTTTCCTGTGGCGACTTATTTGAGCTGTTCTTGCCATAATATGGACTTGGTCTTTTACCAAGTAGGGCAATCTTCGATATACCCCCTCCTAAGAAGGAAAGAAATTTCACAAATTAACTTTTAAGAAGGCACACCTGTTAATTGAAATGAATTCCAGGTGACTACCTCATGAAGCTGGTTGAGAAAATGCCAAGAGTGTGCAAAGCTGTCATCAAGGCAAAGGGTGGCTATTTGAAGAATCTCAAATATAAAATACATTTTGATTTGTTCAACACTTTTTTGGTTACTACATGATTCCATGTGTTATTTCATAGTTTTGTTGTCTTCACTATTATTCTACAATGTAGAAATAAAGAAAAACCCTTGAATGTGTAGGTGTGTCCAAACTTTTGACTGGTAGTGTATGTTGAGTTGACTTATGTGCCTAGTGGACAGCTATCTCAAATCAAATACAATTTTATTTGTCACATGCACCAATTACAACTGGTGTAGACTTTACTGTGAAATGCTTGCAACAATGCACAGTTTACAAATAATAATTATTCTCTAGCTTCCTATTTGCTCAACTTCCTCCCTGGTTGTAGAGGGATTTGGTTCTGTAGTTTGAGTGTTCTTTATATGGTGGATTGAAGACTCTCTATAGATAGGTTTCCATCCAAACGGTGACGGATCATGTGAATATTCTAAAGTGTGTATAAAAACAAGATGTGCATTTTTCCACCAGAGATATGTTTCCATCAATATGACTTGTTGCGGTTAGAAGGCGGTGCGTGATGATGTAGTGCACATAAAAATAACCTTTATATTTCCATGTACCAATAAAACATTTTTTTTACATGGGTTTCCATCTCATTTTCAACTGTACTGATGGTTGTCAGAATTATTTTGGCGAATGTGTCCACTCTGGTCTTGGCACAGATACAGTGCGGGTGTAGCCTACATGAGATTAATATGGACAAAAAAGCAAGATTATTTTTATTTGTCAAACGGCAGCCAAGCATTGATCATCATGTCACCAGAATAAGACCCCCAGAAAAAGTTTCCGCTGCCATTTCTCGCATAATTGATTTAGCAGAAAACAAAAAGATCCCACCTTGTCTAGCGTATTTTATTTTGTAGACATTTGGAAAAGTTACCGACAAATTGGCTGTTTTCATCAGGCCTGTCGTGACATTTTTTATCCGACATGTACTTTACTCAGTTGGATGGAAACTTGGTTTGTGTAGACAAACACTGGATGGAGACCAATTACTGTTTTGCAGATTTAATGACGAACTGATCACATCTACAGCCATGCATCAACTCAACTACTTCCTGTTCTCTCCCAACTATTAACCAACATCTGACCAATCAGAATAGAGCAAAGTAGTTAACTAGCAATTGCTAGCTAGATAATCAGAATTACACAACATTCCCTTAGAAATTATTAATATCTTGTTAAATAATTCTACCTTACCATAGAATTCTAAAGCAATCACAATGGAGGACATACAATTTGAAACAAACTGTTCAATTCAAGTCAATACACTTTATTATCATCCAAGGGGCAATTCTTTTGGGGGTTAAAAAGTGACAGGGTGACAACACAACCAACAACATACTGTATGTTGCTTTGGCATTCATGGAATAGGCATTTTCAAAACATGCAACGTTTGGTCCCATTGCTAGCTAATGTTAGCCAGAGGCAAAATGTAAACATAGAATGAGTGCCCATTGTTATGACGCATTAAGTTAGGTCTTAATTTGTTGTACTGTCACAACTTTTATGAAGCCCTTTTTACATCAGCAGTTGTCACAAAGTGCTTTGCAGATATCCAGCCTAAAACCCCAAAGAGCAAGCAATGCAGAGGCACAGTGGTGAATAGCCACACACATTTTTCAAGATTCATTAACCAATATGAGACTTCTAGACATTCATTCATGTACATTCCTGCGCCACAGGGCTCCTATATCATACCTGTACATCTGTTTGACTAGTCATACCCACTTGAAGGTTTCTAATATGTGACAGTGTCCGGCTACCATTGATTGAGACATGGTTCTTTAGACACGGCATATGTTTCTGCAGCAGAATCCAGAAGTGGTTCTGGAATTTTCTACCCACAAAGGTGTAGAAGGCAGGATTGATACAGAAGTACAGATATGTGACCATACGAGTAACTTGCAGCGCATAGTCAAGTTTACGGACTTTCACACAGTCGACTTCATCCGCTTGAAGCATCACAACCACATTATAAGGAGTCCAGCATGCAAAGAACAGCAGTACTATGACAAATATGAGTCTCACCGTCCTGTACTTGTTGGTCATCCTGGAGGCGATGGCGGTCAGGCAGATCCTAATGTAGCAGTAAAAAACAACAATGAGAGGAAATAGGAAAAACAAACCTAACTGGAGGTATCGCCCCGACAGTTTCAATACCTCAAAGTCAATCGATTCTGAGGTACCAACCTCCTCACACACCAACCCCTGGGAGTAATGCTCGGCCTGGTCATAGAGTAGAAACGGCTTGATGCACGCCAGGAGGCTGATGCCCCACACAGCGGCAGACGAGGCGAGGGCGTAGCTCCTCCGACGTAGCCTGGTGGATGGCACGGCGTAGACCACCGCCAGGTACCGGTCAAATGTCATGAGGGTGAGGAACAGGATCGAGCTGTAGAAACCAAGGAAGTAGGCGCTGCCCACGATCTTACACCAGGCCCGGCCGAAGACCCAGCTGGACTTGTGGTGGTATACGGCCCAGAAGGGCAGACCGGACATGAAGACCAGGTCCGACACCACCAGGTTGAGGAGGAAGATGTTCCCCACCGTGTTGAGTTTCTCGAACTTGCAGAGGATGTAGAGGACCAAGCTGTTTCCCACCACGCTCAGTGTGAATATCAGCAGGTAGAAGGTGGAGAGTTTGACCCCAAAGTCGTGGTTAGTTTCTCTGTTGCAAAACGGAGCGTCCGTCTCTGAGCTGTAGTCCGGGTAGCCCGCTGTTGTCTCTCCAAAAGAGGAGTTCATTTCCATTTCCATTGCTTGGTGTGTTTACTCAAAACCTGTCAAAACATTGTCAGCTCTTACAGTGAACAACTTATTTAAATCAGCAGAAATTGAGTGAGGAAAATATCAATTTTAGCTGGCTTACCCAAAACTTTTGGCTGGAGTGTTTACTTGCTTGGGGCAAGTAAAGGGAAACGTTTATTTGTCTTCGAGTGAGACTCAGCCTAGGTTAGGAAATACACAGGGGAGGGGTGTGTGTGTGTGTGTGATGCATATCCTCTGAATCAGACCTTTGTCATCTAGCCTTTAGAGTTTCTTTCTATTCTGTCCTAATTTTCACCTTCTAACAATCATTGCACATTGGTGTATTGTACATAGGATGAATTTCAAATCAATCTCTAGCTCCTCCCTTATGCACCTCTGAAGATTTGAAAGGATTAGACAGGTTCATCCAATATGTCAGAGAAATCCATCCAGCCTATCAGAGGGAAGTATGAGGCTATTGCTACTTTGGCATACCCAATTCTAATGTAATGTTTTCAGATCTAGGCCTACATGAAGTGTCTGTATTAGGGGCTAGGGGTTGCTTTAGTATTCAGAAATCATGTCCTCTACCTCTATTGTAGATAGAATATTTTACATTTGTAACATTTAAGTTCTAATTGTCATCATTTCAAGGCCCTTTCATGTTAAAACTTCACCACTAGATGTCCTCTTCCTCCCAGACTGAAGACTGCATACAGACTGCAGCAATGTAGACCTGAGACATTACAAAGCTATGTAAAATCAAATCATTTTGTATTATGCGCCGAATACAACAGGTGCAGACATTACAGTGAAATGCTTACTTACAGCCCTTAACCAACAGTGCATTTATTTTTAATGAAAAATTTAAATAAAACAACAAAAAAGTGTTGAGCAAAAAAGCAGAAGTAAAATAAAATAACAGTAGGGAGGCTATATATACAGGGGGGTACCGGTGCAGAGTCAATGTGCGGGGGCACCGGCTAGTTGAGGTAGTTGAAGTAATATGTACATGTGGGTAGAGTTAAAGTGACTATGCATAAATAATTAACAGAGTAGCAGCAGCGTAAAAAGATGGGGTGGGGGGGGCAGTGCAAATAGTCCGGGTAGCCATGATTAGCTGTTCAGGAGTCTTATGGCTTGGGGGTAGAAGCTGTTGAGAAGTCTTTTGGACCTAGACTTGGCACTCCGGTACCGCTTGCCGTGCGGTAGCAGAGAGAATAGTCTATGACTAGGGTGGCTGGAGTCTTTGACAATTTTGAGGGCCTTCCTCTGACACCGCCTGGTATAGAGGTCCTGGATGGCAGGAAGCACGTACGTACGCACTACCCTCTGTAGTGCCTTGCGGTCGGAGGCCAAGCAGTTGCCATACCAGGCGGTGATGCAACCAGTCAGCATGCTCTCGATGGTGCAGCTGTATAATTTTTTGAGGATCTGAGGACCCATGCCGAATCTTTTCAGTCTCCTGAGGGGGAATAGGCTTTGTCGTGCCCTCTTCACGACTGTCTTGGTGTGTTTGGACCATGATAGTTCGTTGGTGATGTGGACACCAAGGAACTTGAAGCTCTCAACCTGTTCCACTACAGCCCCGGAGATGAGAATGGGGGCGTGCTCAGTCCTCTTTTTTTTCCTGTAGTCCACAATCATCTCCTTTGTCTTGGTCACGTTGAGGGAGAGGTTGTTATCCTGGCACCACACGGCCAGGTCTCTGACCTCCTCCCTATAGGCTGTCTCATCGTTGTCGGTGATCAGGCCTACCACTGTTGTGTCGTCGGCAAACTTAATGATGGTGTTGGAGTCGTGCCTGGCCATGCAGTCATGGGTGAACAGGGAGTACAGGAGGGGACTGAGCACGCACCCCTGAGGGGCCCCCGTGTTGAGGATCAGTGTGGCAGATGTGTTGTTACCTACCCTTACCACCTGGGGGTGGCCCGTCAGGAAGTCCAGGATCCAGTTGCAGAGGAAGGTGTTTAGTCCCAGGATCCTTAGCTTAGTGATGAGCTTTGAGGGCACTATGGTGTTGAATGCTGAGCTGTAGTCAATGAATAGCATTCTCACGTAGGTGTTCCTCTTGTCCAGGTGGGAAAGGGCAGTGTGGAGTGCAATAGAGATTGCATCATCTGTGGATCTGTTGGGGCGGTATGCAAATTGGAGTGGGTCTAGGGTTTCTGGGATAATGGTGTTGATGTGAGCCATGACAAGCCTTTCAAAGCACTTCATGGCTACAGACGTCAGTGCTACGGGTCGGTAGTCATTTAGGCAGGTTATCTTAGTGTCCTTGGGCACGGGGACTATGGTGGTCTGCTTGAAACATGTTGGTATTACAGACTCAGTCAGGGACATGTTGAAAATGTCAGTGAAGACACTTGCCAGTTGGTCAGCACATGCTTGGAGCACACGTCCTGGTAATCCGTCTGGCCCTGCGGCCTTGTGAATGTTGACCTGCTTAAAAGTCTTACTCACATCGGCTACGGAGAGCGTGATCACATAGTCATCCGGAACAGCTGGTGCTCTCATGCATGCTTCAGTGTTGCTTGCCTCGAAGCGAGCATAGAAGTGGTTTAGCTCGTCTGGTAGGCTTATGTCACTGGGAAGCTCGCGGCTGTGCTTCCCTTTGTAGTCTGTAACAGTTTTCAAGCCCTGCCACATCCGACGAGCGTCAGAGCCGGTGTAGTACGATTCAATCTTAGTCCTGTATTGACTCTTTGCCTGTTTGATGGTTCGTCGGAGGGCATAGCAGGATTTCTTATAAGCGTCCGGGTTAGAGTCCCGCTCCTTGAAAGTGGCAGCTCTACCCTTTAGCTCAGTGCGGATGTTTCCTGTAATCAATGGCTTCTGGTTGGGGTATGTACGTACGGTCACTGTGGGGACGACATCATCGATGCACTTATTGATGAAGCCAGTGACTGATGTGGTGTACTCCTCAATGCTATCTGAAGAATCCCGGAACATGTTCCAGTCTGTGCTAGCAAAACAGTCCTGTAGCTTAGCATCTGCGTCATCTGACCACTTTTTTATTAACCGAGTCACTGGTGCTTCCTGCTTTAGTTTTTGCTTATAAGCAGGAATCAGGAGGATAGAGTTATGGTCAGATTTGCCAAATGGAGGGCGAGGGAGAGCTTTGTACGCGTCTCTGTGTGTGGAGTAAAGGTGGTCTAGAGTTTTTTTTCCTCTGGTTGCACATTTAACATGCTGGTAGAAATTAGGTAGAACGGATTTAAGTTTCCCTGCATTAAAGTCCCCGGCCACTAGGAGCGCTGCCTCGGTGAGCGTTTTCCTGTTGACTTATGGCCTTATACAGCTCATTCAGTGCAATCTTAATGCCAGCATTGGTTTGTGGTGGTAAATAGACAGCTATGAAAAATATAGATGAAAACTCTCTTGGTAAATAGTGTGGTCTACAGCTTATCATAAGATACTCTACCTCAGGCGAGCAAAACCTCGAGACTTCCTTAGTATTTGATTTTGTGCACCAGCTGTTGTTTACAAATATACACAGACCGCCCCCCTTGTCTTACCGGAGTCAGCCGTTCTATCCTGCCGATGTAGCGTATAGCCCGCTAGCTGTATGTTATCCATGTCGTCGTTCAGCCACGACTCGGTGAAACATAAGATATTACAGTTTTTAATGTCCCGTTGGTAGGATAACCGTAATCTTAGGTCATCCAATTTATTTTCCAATGATTGAAGATTGGCTAATAGGATTGATGGAAGAGGCAGTTTACTCGCTCGCCGTCGGATCCTTACAAGGCACCCCGACCTACGTCCACGATATCTCTGTCTCTTCCTCATGCGAATGACGGGGATTTGGGCCTTGTCGGGTGTCTGTAGGATATCCTTTGCGGCCGCCTCGTTGAAGAAAAAGTATTAGTCCAATACAAGGTGAGTAATCGCTGTCCTGATATCCAGAAGCTCTTTTTGGTTATAAGAGACGATGGCAGAAACATTATGTACAAAATAAATTCCAAATAACGCGGAAAAACACACATAATAGTACAATTGGTTAGAGGGCTGTAAAACGGCAGCCATCTTCTCCGGCGCCATTAAATGTTGACACACGCCTCATGCACATACGCATGAGTTGTCTTTCCACTGAAGAACCACAACAGACAGCATTATCTCCTCACTGAAAATGCTCTCTGTTATTATATAGAATATGATCTCTGACTATATGAACTACGCCTGCCAGAAGTAATGTCTTAAAAAAAGGTTCCTTCGACTAAAAGTGGCGCAGTGGTCACTCTCCCGAGTGGCGCAGTGGTCTAAGGCACTGCGTCGCAGTGCTAGCTGTGCCACTAGAGATCCTGGTTCGAATCCAGGCTCTGTCGTAGCCGACCGTGACCGGGAGACGCATGGGGCGGCGCACAATTGGCCCAGCGTCGTCCAGGGTAAGGGAGGGAATGGTTGGCAGGGATGTAGCTCAGTTGGTAGAGCATGGCGTTTGCAACGCCAGGGTTGTGGGTTCGATTCCCATGGGGGGCCAGTATAAAAAAAAAATGATGTATGCACTCACTAACTGTAAGTCGCTCTGGATAAGAGCGTCTGCTAAATGACTAAAATGTAAATGTAAAACGTTGACCAAATAAATGGTATCTACAGTAAACTTGTGTATGGGAGTATTCTCATGAGGAACTAAAGTATATGGCCTTTATTCACAGCACAATAAGGAAAGAAAGCATTATTTTTTTATTCACCTTTATTTAACCATAATGGTGTGTTGCTTTAACCATGTGTGTGAGGTGTATACTTTTGCTTCAAAGTAGATTTGTTTAAGACTACCATGAAACAATCTGTGACCCTGATTTTGCCCGCTGCAATAAAAGGTTGGTTCTACTTCCTTTTATCTGTATTTCTGGTTAAATTGATGCAATAATCTAAGCCTTAAAAAAAGAAAACAACTGCACCATATCAGATATAATTTGAAATGTATTCCATTTTGAGTTTGCATCCCAATATTGCACTTTATGTACGTCACATGATGAAATATAAAAAAAAAAGTTTCACAGAACTAATGTTTATGAATTATGAAATTATAACACATGCAGTATTAATAACATTCCACCCATGAGGACACTAAAGGGCGATTTGGTCAGTTGACTGCAGGAAAGGACTACCTAAAAATATAGAATGTGCAGGAATGCTCTTTTAACTTGTACAATTCTCATGACAAATGATTAGTCTATATTCTGCTCTGACTTGTCTCCACCCACTGGTTGAATCAACGTTGTTTCCACGTCATTTCAATGAAATTATGTTGAACCAACGTGGAATATACAGTACCAGTCAAAAGTTTGGACACACCTACTCATTCAAGGGTTTTTCTTAATTTTTACAATTTTTTACATTGTAGAATAATAGTAAAGACATCAAAACTATGAAATAACACATATGGAATCATGTAGTAACCAAAAAAAGTGTTAAACAAATCAAAATATATTTTATATCTGAGATTCTTCAAATAGCCACCCTTTGCCTTGATGACAGCTTTGCACACTCTTGGCATTCTCTCAACCAGCTTCACCTTGAATTATTTTCTAACAGTCTTGAAGGAGTTCCCACATATGCTGAGCACTTGTTGGCTGCTTTTTTCTTCACTCTGCCGTCCGACTCATCCCAAACCATCTCAATTGCGTTGAGGTCGGGGGATTGTGGCGGCCAAGTCATCTGATGCAGCCCTCCATCACTCTCTTTCTTGGTAAAATAGCCCTTACACAGCCTGGAGTTGTGTTGTGTCATTGTCCTGTTGAAAAACAAATGATAGTCCCAATATGCCCAAACCAGATGGGATGGCGTCTCACAAAGACACGGTGGTTTGAACCAAAAATCTCCAATTTGGACTCCAGACCAAAGGACAAATTTCCACCGGTCTAATGTCAATTTCTTGTGTTTCTTGTCCCAAGCAGGTCTCTTCTTATTATTGGTGTCCTTTAGTAGTGGTTTCTTTGCAGTAATTCGCCCATGAAGGCCTGATTCACAGTCCCCTCTGAACAGTTGATGTTGAGATGTGTCTGTTACTTGAACTGTGTGAAGCATTTATTTGGGCTGCAATTTCTGAGGCTGGTAACTCTAATTAACTTATCCTCTGCAGCAGAGGTAACTCTGGGTCTTCCTTTCCTGTGGCGATTTATTTGAGATGTTCTTGCCATAATATGGACTTGGTCTTTTACCAAGTAGGGCAATCTTCGATATACCCCCTCCTAAGAAGGAAAGAAATTTCACAAATTAACTTTTAAGAAGGCACACCTGTTAATTGAAATGAATTCCAGGTGACTACCTCATGAAGCTGGTTGAGAAAATGCCAAGAGTGTGCAAAGCTGTCATCAAGGCAAAGGGTGGCTATTTGAAGAATCTCAAATATAAAATACATTTTGATTTGTTCAACACTTTTTTGGTTACTACATGATTCCATGTGTTATTTCATAGTTTTGTTGTCTTCACTATTATTCTACAATGTAGAAATAAAGAAAAACCCTTGAATGTGTAGGTGTGTCCAAACTTTTGACTGGTAGTGTATGTTGAGTTGACTTATGTGCCTAGTGGACAGCTATCTCAAATCAAATACAATTTTATTTGTCACATGCACCAATTACAACTGGTGTAGACTTTACTGTGAAATGCTTGCAACAATGCACAGTTTACAAATAATAATTATTCTCTAGCTTCCTATTTGCTCAACTTCCTCCCTGGTTGTAGAGGGATTTGGTTCTGTAGTTTGAGTGTTCTTTATATGGTGGATTGAAGACTCTCTATAGCTAGGTTTCCATCCAAATGGTGACGGATCATGTGAATATTCTAAAGTGTGTATAAAAACAAGATGTGCATTTTTCCACCAGAGATATGTTTCCATCAATATGACTTGTTGCGGTTAGAAGGCGGTGCGTGATGATGTAGTGCACATAAAAATAACCTTTATATTTCCATGTACCAATAATTTTTTTTTTTACATTGGTTTCCATCTCATTTTCAACTGTACTGATGGTTGTCAGAATTATTTTGGCGAATGTGTCCACTCTGGTCTTGGCACAGATACAGTGCGGGTGTAGCCTACATGAGATTATTATGGACAAAAAATCAAGATTATTTTTATTTGTCAAACGGCAGCCAAGCATTGATCATCATGTCACCAGAATAAGACCCCCAGAAAAAGTTTCCGCTGCCATTTCTCACATAATTGATTTAGCAGAAAACAAAAAGATCCCACCTTGTCTAGCGTATTTTATTTTGTAGACATTTGGAAAAGTTACCGACAAATTGGCTGTTTTCATCAGGCCTGTCGTGACATTTTTTATCCGACATGTACTTTACTCGGTTGGATGGAAACGTGGTTTGTGTAGACAAACACTGGATGGAGACCAATTACTGTTTTGCAGATTTAATGACGAACTGATCACATCTACAGCCATGCATCAACTCAACTACTTCCTGTTCTCTCCCAACTATTAACCAATATCTGACCAATCAGAATAGAGCAAAGTAGTTAACTAGCAATTGCTAGCTAGATAATCAGAATTACACAACATTCCCTTAGAAAATATTAATATCTTGTTAAATAATTCTACCTTACCATAGAATTCTAAAGCAATCACAATGGAGGACATACAATTTGAAACAAACTGTTCAATTCAAGTCAATACACTTTATTATCATCCAAGGGGCAATTATTTTGGGGGTTAAAAAGTGACAGGGTGACAACACAACCAACAACATACTGTATGTTGCTTTGGCATTCATGGAATAGGCATTTTCAAAGCATGCAACGTTTGGTCCCATTGCTAGCTAATGTTAGCCAGAGGCAAAATGTAAACATGTTACTGAAACTAAATGTAGAAAAAGAATGAGTGCCCATTGTTATGACGCATTAAGTTAGGTCTTAATTTGTTGTACTGTCACAACTTTTATAAAGCCCTTTTTACATCAGCAGTTGTCACAAAGTGCTTTGCAGATATCCAGCCTAAAACCCCAAAGAGCAAGCAATGCAGAGGCACAGTGGTGAATAGCCACACACATTTTTCAAGATTCATTAACCAATATGAGACTTCTAGACATTCATTCATGTACATTCCTGCGCCACAGGGCTCCTATATCATACCTGTACATCTGTTTGACTAGTCATACCCACTTGAAGGTTTCTAATATGTGACAGTGTCCGGCTACCATTGATTGAGACATGGTTCTTTAGACACGGCATATGTTTCTGCAGCAGAATCCAGAAGTGGTTCTGGAATTTTCTACCCACAAAGGTGTAGAAGGCAGGATTGATACAGAAGTACAGATATGTGACCATACGAGTAACTTGCAGCGCATAGTCAAGTTTACGGACTTTCACACAGTCGACTTCATCCGCTTGAAGCATCACAACCACATTATAAGGAGTCCAGCATGCAAAGAACAGCAGTACTATGACAAATATGAGTCTCACCGTCCTGTACTTGTTGGTCATCCTGGAGGCGATGACGGTCAGGCAGATCCTAATGTAGCAGTAAAAAACAACAATGAGAGGAAATAGGAAAAACAAACCTAGCTGGAGGTATCGCCCCGACAGTTTCAATACCTCAAAGTCAATCGATTCTGAGGTACCAACCTCCTCACACACCAACCCCTGGGAGTAATGCTCGGCCTGGTCATAGAGTAGAAACGGCTTGATGCACGCCAGGAGGCTGATGCCCCACACAGCGGCAGACGAGGCGAGGGCGTAGCTCCTCCGACGTAGCCTGGTGGATGGCACGGCGTAGACCACCGCCAGGTACCGGTCAAATGTCATGAGGGTGAGGAACAGGATCGAGCTGTAGAAACCAAGGAAGTAGGCGCTGCCCACGATCTTACACCAGGCCCGGCCGAAGACCCAGCTGGACTTGTGGTGGTATACGGCCCAGAAGGGCAGACCGGACATGAAGACCAGGTCCGACACCACCAGGTTGAGGAGGAAGATGTTCCCCACCGTGTTGAGTTTCTCGAACTTGCAGAGGATGTAGAGGACCAAGCTGTTTCCCACCACGCTCAGTGTGAATATCAGCAGGTAGAAGGTGGAGAGTTTGACCCCAAAGTCGTGGTTAGTTTCTCTGTTGCAAAACGGAGCGTCCGTCTCTGAGCTGTAGTCCGGGTAGCCCGCTGTTGTCTCTCCAAAAGAGGAGTTCATTTCCATTTCCATTGCTTGGTGTGTTTACTCAAAACCTGTCAAAACATTGTCAGCTCTTACAGTGAACAACTTATTTAAATCAGCAGAAATTGAGTGAGGAAAATATCAATTTTAGCTGGCTTACCCAAAACTTTTGGCTGGAGTGTTTACTTGCTTGGGGCAAGTAAAGGGAAACGTTTATTTGTCTTCGAGTGAGACTCAGCCTAGGTTAGGAAATACACAGGGGAGGGGTGTGTGTGTGTGTGTGATGCATATCCTCTGAATCAGACCTTTGTCATCTAGCCTTTAGAGTTTCTTTCTATTCTGTCCTAATTTTCACCTTCTAACAATCATTGCACATTGGTGTATTGTACATAGGATGAATTTCAAATCAATCTCTAGCTCCTCCCTTATGCACCTCTGAAGATTTGAAAGGATTAGACAGGTTCATCCAATATGTCAGAGAAATCCATCCAGCCTATCAGAGGGAAGTATGAGGCTATTGCTACTTTGGCATACCCAATTCTAATGTAATGTTTTCAGATCTAGGCCTACATGAAGTGTCTGTATTAGGGGCTAGGGGTTGCTTTAGTATTCAGAAATCATGTCCTCTACCTCTATTGTAGATAGAATATTTTACATTTGTAACATTTAAGTTCTAATTGTCATCATTTCAAGGCCCTTTCATGTTAAAACTTCACCACTAGATGTCCTCTTCCTCCCAGACTGAAGACTGCATACAGACTGCAGCAATGTAGACCTGAGACATTACAAAGCTATGTAAAATCAAATCATTTTGTATTATGCGCCGAATACAACAGGTGCAGACATTACAGTGAAATGCTTACTTACAGCCCTTAACCAACAGTGCATTTATTTTTAATGAAAAATTTAAATAAAACAACAAAAAAGTGTTGAGCAAAAAAGCAGAAGTAAAATAAAATAACAGTAGGGAGGCTATATATACAGGGGGGTACCGGTGCAGAGTCAATGTGCGGGGGCACCGGCTAGTTGAGGTAGTTGAAGTAATATGTACATGTGGGTAGAGTTAAAGTGACTATGCATAAATAATTAACAGAGTAGCAGCAGCGTAAAAAGATGGGGTGGGGGGGGCAGTGCAAATAGTCCGGGTAGCCATGATTAGCTGTTCAGGAGTCTTATGGCTTGGGGGTAGAAGCTGTTGAGAAGTCTTTTGGACCTAGACTTGGCACTCCGGTACCGCTTGCCGTGCGGTAGCAGAGAGAATAGTCTATGACTAGGGTGGCTGGAGTCTTTGACAATTTTGAGGGCCTTCCTCTGACACCGCCTGGTATAGAGGTCCTGGATGGCAGGAAGCACGTACGTACGCACTACCCTCTGTAGTGCCTTGCGGTCGGAGGCCAAGCAGTTGCCATACCAGGCGGTGATGCAACCAGTCAGCATGCTCTCGATGGTGCAGCTGTATAATTTTTTGAGGATCTGAGGACCCATGCCGAATCTTTTCAGTCTCCTGAGGGGGAATAGGCTTTGTCGTGCCCTCTTCACGACTGTCTTGGTGTGTTTGGACCATGATAGTTCGTTGGTGATGTGGACACCAAGGAACTTGAAGCTCTCAACCTGTTCCACTACAGCCCCGGAGATGAGAATGGGGGCGTGCTCAGTCCTCTTTTTTTTCCTGTAGTCCACAATCATCTCCTTTGTCTTGGTCACGTTGAGGGAGAGGTTGTTATCCTGGCACCACACGGCCAGGTCTCTGACCTCCTCCCTATAGGCTGTCTCATCGTTGTCGGTGATCAGGCCTACCACTGTTGTGTCGTCGGCAAACTTAATGATGGTGTTGGAGTCGTGCCTGGCCATGCAGTCATGGGTGAACAGGGAGTACAGGAGGGGACTGAGCACGCACCCCTGAGGGGCCCCCGTGTTGAGGATCAGTGTGGCAGATGTGTTGTTACCTACCCTTACCACCTGGGGGTGGCCCGTCAGGAAGTCCAGGATCCAGTTGCAGAGGAAGGTGTTTAGTCCCAGGATCCTTAGCTTAGTGATGAGCTTTGAGGGCACTATGGTGTTGAATGCTGAGCTGTAGTCAATGAATAGCATTCTCACGTAGGTGTTCCTCTTGTCCAGGTGGGAAAGGGCAGTGTGGAGTGCAATAGAGATTGCATCATCTGTGGATCTGTTGGGGCGGTATGCAAATTGGAGTGGGTCTAGGGTTTCTGGGATAATGGTGTTGATGTGAGCCATGACAAGCCTTTCAAAGCACTTCATGGCTACAGACGTCAGTGCTACGGGTCGGTAGTCATTTAGGCAGGTTATCTTAGTGTCCTTGGGCACGGGGACTATGGTGGTCTGCTTGAAACATGTTGGTATTACAGACTCAGTCAGGGACATGTTGAAAATGTCAGTGAAGACACTTGCCAGTTGGTCAGCACATGCTTGGAGCACACGTCCTGGTAATCCGTCTGGCCCTGCGGCCTTGTGAATGTTGACCTGCTTAAAAGTCTTACTCACATCGGCTACGGAGAGCGTGATCACATAGTCATCCGGAACAGCTGGTGCTCTCATGCATGCTTCAGTGTTGCTTGCCTCGAAGCGAGCATAGAAGTGGTTTAGCTCGTCTGGTAGGCTTATGTCACTGGGAAGCTCGCGGCTGTGCTTCCCTTTGTAGTCTGTAACAGTTTTCAAGCCCTGCCACATCCGACGAGCGTCAGAGCCGGTGTAGTACGATTCAATCTTAGTCCTGTATTGACTCTTTGCCTGTTTGATGGTTCGTCGGAGGGCATAGCAGGATTTCTTATAAGCGTCCGGGTTAGAGTCCCGCTCCTTGAAAGTGGCAGCTCTACCCTTTAGCTCAGTGCGGATGTTTCCTGTAATCAATGGCTTCTGGTTGGGGTATGTACGTACGGTCACTGTGGGGACGACATCATCGATGCACTTATTGATGAAGCCAGTGACTGATGTGGTGTACTCCTCAATGCTATCTGAAGAATCCCGGAACATGTTCCAGTCTGTGCTAGCAAAACAGTCCTGTAGCTTAGCATCTGCGTCATCTGACCACTTTTTTATTAACCGAGTCACTGGTGCTTCCTGCTTTAGTTTTTGCTTATAAGCAGGAATCAGGAGGATAGAGTTATGGTCAGATTTGCCAAATGGAGGGCGAGGGAGAGCTTTGTACGCGTCTCTGTGTGTGGAGTAAAGGTGGTCTAGAGTTTTTTTTCCTCTGGTTGCACATTTAACATGCTGGTAGAAATTAGGTAGAACGGATTTAAGTTTCCCTGCATTAAAGTCCCCGGCCACTAGGAGCGCTGCCTCGGTGAGCGTTTTCCTGTTGACTTATGGCCTTATACAGCTCATTCAGTGCAATCTTAATGCCAGCATTGGTTTGTGGTGGTAAATAGACAGCTATGAAAAATATAGATGAAAACTCTCTTGGTAAATAGTGTGGTCTACAGCTTATCATAAGATACTCTACCTCAGGCGAGCAAAACCTCGAGACTTCCTTAGTATTTGATTTTGTGCACCAGCTGTTGTTTACAAATATACACAGACCGCCCCCCTTGTCTTACCGGAGTCAGCCGTTCTATCCTGCCGATGTAGCGTATAGCCCGCTAGCTGTATGTTATCCATGTCGTCGTTCAGCCACGACTCGGTGAAACATAAGATATTACAGTTTTTAATGTCCCGTTGGTAGGATAACCGTAATCTTAGGTCATCCAATTTATTTTCCAATGATTGAAGATTGGCTAATAGGATTGATGGAAGAGGCAGTTTACTCGCTCGCCGTCGGATCCTTACAAGGCACCCCGACCTACGTCCACGATATCTCTGTCTCTTCCTCATGCGAATGACGGGGATTTGGGCCTTGTCGGGTGTCTGTAGGATATCCTTTGCGGCCGCCTCGTTGAAGAAAAATTATTAGTCCAATACAAGGTGAGTAATCGCTGTCCTGATATCCAGAAGCTCTTTTTGGTTATAAGAGACGATGGCAGAAACATTATGTACAAAATAAATTCCAAATAACGCGGAAAAACACACATAATAGTACAATTGGTTAGAGGGCTGTAAAACGGCAGCCATCTTCTCCGGCGCCATTAAATGTTGACACACGCCTCATGCACATGAGTTGTCTTTCCACTGAAGAACCACAACAGACAGCATTATCTCCTCACTGAAAATGCTCTCTGTTATTATATAGAATATGATCTCTGACTATATGAACTACGCCTGCCAGAAGTAATGTCTTAAAAAAAGGTTCCTTCGACTAAAATGTTGACCAAATAAATGGTATTTATGCAGTGGGCTGAATCAGGGTCACACAGGGTGTTTCTTGGTAGTCTTAAAGAAATCTACTTTGAAACATAAGTATACACCTCACACACATGGTTATGACAACTTTACCATGTCAGATATAGAGTTGAAATGTATTCCATTTTGAGTTTGCATCCCAATATTGCACTTTATGTACATCAAATAAGTTTTTATTTTTTTTGACTTTACTGTGAAATGCTTGCAACAATGCACAGTTTACAAATAATAATTATTCTCTAGCTTCCTCTTTGCTCAACTCCCTCCCTGGTTGTAGAGGGATTTGGTTCTGTAGGTTGAGGGTTCTTTATATGGTGGATTGAAGACTCTCTATAGCTAGGTTTCCATCCAAATGGTGACAGATCATGTGAATATTCTAAAGTGTGCATAAAAACAAGATGTGCATTTTCCCACCAGAGATGTGTTTCCATCAATATGACTTGTTGCGGTTAGAAGGCGGTGCGTGATGATGTAGTCCCGAGTGGCGCAGTGGTCTAAGGCACTGCATCGCAGTACTAGCTGTGCCACTAGAGATCCTGGTTCGAATCCAGGCTCTGTCGTAGCCGGCCGTGACCGGGAGACCCATAATTGGTCCAGCGTCATCCAGGGTAGGGGAGGGAATGGCCGGCAGGGATGTAGCTCAGTTGGTAGAGCATGGCGTTTGCAACGCCAGGGTTGTGGGTTCGATTCCCACAGGAGGCCAGTATGGAAAAAATATTTTTTTTAAATGTATGCACTCACTAACTGTAAGTCGCTCTGGATAAGAGCGTCTGCTAAATGACTAAAATGTAAAATAAAAATAACCTTTATATTTCCATGTACCAAAAAACAACAAAAAAGTCAAATGGGTTTCCATCGCATTTTCAGCTCTACTGATGGTTGTCAGAATTCTTTTGGCGAATGTGTCCACTCTGGTCTTGCACCTGCACAGATACAGTGCGGGTGTAGCCTACATTACATTATTATGAACATACTGTATGTTGCTTTGGCATTCATGGAATAGGCATTTTCAAAGCATGCAACGTTTGGTCCCATTGCTAGCTAATGTTAGCCAGAGGCTAAATGTAAAAAATAATGAGTGCCCATTGTTATGACGCATTAAGTTAGGTCTTAATTTGTTGTACTGTCACAACTTTTATGAAGCCCTTTTTACATCAGCAGTTGTCACAAAGTGCTTTGCAGATATCCAGCCTAAAACCCCAAAGAGCAAGCAATGCAGAGGCACAGTGGTGAATAGCCACACACATTTTTCAAGATTCATTAACCAATATGAGACTTCTAGACATTCATTCATGTACATTCCTGCGCCACAGGGCTCCTATATCATACCTGTACATCTGTTTGACTAGTCATACCCACTTGAAGGTTTCTAATATGTGACAGTGTCCGGCTACCATTGATTGAGACATGGTTCTTTAGACACGGCATATGTTTCTGCAGCAGAATCCAGAAGTGGTTCTGGAATTTTCTACCCACAAAGGTGTAGAAGGCAGGATTGATACAGAAGTACAGATATGTGACCATACGATTAACTTGCAGCGCATAGTCAAGTTTACAGTCTTTCACACAGTCGACTTCATCCGCTTGAAGCATCACAACCACATTATAAGGAGTCCAGCATGCAAAGAACAGCAGTACTATGACAAATATGAGTCTCACCGTCCTGTACTTGTTGGTCATCCTGGAGGCGATGACGGTCAGGCAGATCCTAATGTAGCAGTAAAAAACAACAATGAGAGGAAATAGGAAAAACAAACCTAACTGGAGGTATCGCCCCGACAGTTTCAATACCTCAGTCAATCGATTCTGAGGTACCAACCTCTTCACACACCAACCCCTGGGAGTAATGCTCGGCCTGGTTGTAGAGTAGAAACGGCTTGATGCACGCCATGAGACTGATGCCCCATACGGCGGCGGACGAGGGCGTAGCTCCTTCGACGTAGCCTGACAACTTGCAGAGGATGTAGAGGACCAAGCTGTTTCCCACCACGCTCAGTGTGAAGATCAGCAGGTAGAAGGTGGAGAGTTTGACCCCAATGTCGTGGTTAGTTTCTCTGTTGCAGAACGTGCATCCGTCTCCGAGCTGTAGTCCGGGTAGCCCGCTGTTGTCTCCCCAAAAGAGGAGTTCATTTCCATTGCTTGGTGTGTTTACTTAAAACATTGTCAGCTCTTACACTAAACAACTTATTTAAATCAGCAGAAATTGACTGAGGAAAATATCAATTTTAGCTGACTTTGGCTGGAGTGTTTACTTGCGGCAAGTAAAGGGAAAAGTTACTTTGTCTTTGAGTGGGACTCAGCCTAGGTTAGGAAATACACAGGGGAGGTGTGTGTGTGATGCATATCATCTGAATCAGACCTTTGTCATCTAGCCTTTAGAGTTTCTATTCTGTCCTAATTTTTACCTTCTATCAATCATTTCACAATCTCCCCAAAAGGTTGAAACTAACTGTAGCATCAGATGAATGCAACCTACAGTGTAGAGGTTCTCTTCAGCTCAGTTGTTAGAGCAAGACGCTTGCAATGCCAAGATGGTGAGTTCAGTTCCCGGGACGACCCATTTGTAAAAAATGTATGCACACATGACTAAATCGCTTGGGATAAAAGCGTCTGTTAACTGGCTTATATAATTAGTGAAATGGTATGCACTCTCCATTTTTCAAACATGTAGGCATGAATGGAAGGAGGAAGTTAGCTACACACCCTGCATATTTGAGTCAGGAGTAGTGTTTATTTCCAAACGGCAACGTTTTACAGTAATCAAACGCTGGTAGAGCAACCCACATGATCATAATGGGTCATTCTACAGAAGGGGTGCAAATTGGGGGTTGAAAAAAAAATCACATGGTATGTGTCTTATGTATCCTACTTTCAGCACACGTCTTCCAACATATGTCAGGTAGATATATACACTACTAAAACACTTTGTTTGTATTGCCTATAAGTTAAAATTGAAGAAAACCTTTGGTTTCCACACCATTTCATTGAATTTAACATTGCAGAACCAATGTTATTTTTGTCAACTTAAGTTCCCAATTTTTATTTTGAAAATAAAAGACAAATGGCATGGACAAAATCATTGCCACCCTTTGGCCAAGATAACTCCAATTGCTGCACCTTTCTAGATAGTAATTTGCCCACTTTTCAGCAGCAAACTGCTCTAATTATTCAATGTTTGAGGGGTGCCCTCCAACTGCTGTTGTCAGTTCTCGCCATAGGTTTTGGATGTGATTCAGATCCGGGCTCTTCACTGGTCACTCCAGAACAGTCCAGTGCTTCTTCTTGAACCATTCCGGGGTGCTTCTGATGTGTGTTTGGGGTTGTTGTCCTGCTGGAAGACCAACAACCTTCAACAGAGACGCAGTTTTTGGACCCTGGGTTGAACATTGCATTCCAAAAACCCTTGATAATCTGCTGATTTCATGATGTCTTGCACACGTTCAAAGCCCCCAGTACCAGAGACAGCAAAGCAACCCCACAGCATTACCGATGACCAAACTAAGCATTCAATGAAAAGAACACCCTACAATCTAACATGGGGAGGTTTGTAATGCTGTGGGGTTTCTTTAGCTGCCTCTGGTACTTGAACATGTGGAACACAATGAAATCAGCGGATTATCAAGGTGTTTTGAAGTCTATGTTCAACCTAGTGTCCAAAAACTGGGTCTCCATCACAGGAGGTTGGTGGCACCTTAATTTGGGAGAACGGCTCGTGGTAATGACTGGAGCGGAATCAGTGGAATGGTATCAAATACAAATACATGGTTTCCAGGTGTTTGATGCCATTCCATTTGCTCCATTCTGGCCATTATGAGCCGTTCCCCCCTCAACAGCCTCCACTGGTCTCCATTGAAGGTTGTGTGTCTTCCAGCAAGAAAACGACCCCAAACACAAATCAAAAAGCACCCAGGAATGGTTTAAGAAGAAACGCTGGACTGTTCTGGAGTGGCCAAAGAAGAGTCCAGATCTGACTCACATCTACCCCTCAAAGAGCTTGCTGCTGAAGAGTGGGTCAAATTGCCAGTAGAAAGGTGCAGAAAGCTCATTAATGCTACACAAAGCATTTGTCAGCAGTTATCTTGGCCAAAGGCTCTGGAACCAAGTACTAGTTCTAGGGTGGCCAAAAAATATTTTCCATGTCATTTGTCTTTTTTTTCTAAATTAAAATAGTAAACTTAAGTTTACAAAAATACATTTGGTTCTGCAATGTTGAAAATCCAATAACATGGTGTGGAGACAAACTTCTCAATTTCAATTTATTTTAGAAGAAATTGGGAATGATTTAAGAAAAGTGTAACTGTATTTACCTGAATTCCTTACCACCCCACTAAATCTTTCACTACCGAAACATAATGAAAAAAGTTGCAATAAAGGGAGAACCATTCACAGTAGTGATGATTGATTAACCTTCTTTTAATTAATTAATTTTAGAATTGTAAGTTGCTTACCAAATTAACAAAAACTGTACCTTTTAATTGAATTTAGATCATTATAATCTCTATACATGAAGATTTACCAACTTGCTCACTAATTTTCTCCAAAATGTTTGCAGACAGACTACTCACCATGTGGCCATGCTGGAGAAGGGTGCAATCCCATCACCTGGTGATATTTATAGGGTTGTGGCTTAAGGCAGTGTTTCCCAAACTCGGTCCTGGGGCACCCCCTGGGTGCAAGTATAGTTTTTTTCCCTAGCACTACACAGCTGATTCAAATAACCAACTCATCATCAAGCTTTGATTATTTGAATCAGCTGTGTAGTGCTAGGGCAAAAAACTAAATGTGCACCCAGGGGGGGCCCTAGGACCGAGTTTGGGAAACCCTGGCTTAAAGCACATTCATTCTACAGTCTTTTAATGTGAGTGTTTCAGTAGTGACATCAAAAGGTGGGACAGCATTTCTTTTTTGAAAGACATTTAAAAATAAACACAACTACTAATTAGATCAGTATATTTGAATGTAATAATAGAACAACTCAAGATGTTCTATTGAAATAAGTGTTAAAATTTTTTTGCTTTATTTTCAAACATGAAGTTTAGGAGTCAGGGTTTGGGACAGCCACTTCTCGATAGAAATAGCTGTATAAACAGTGACTTTGTACTATATTAATTTAACTATATGTTTGTTATTACCTTGGATTGAATGAGAGCATATCAGGAAGTAAATAAATGTCCTTAGTTTGGATACTTAACTGTTTTTTGCACCACTCATGCAGAATCACCCATATACAGTACAGTACAACCATATAACCACATAACAGTTGATGTAAAAGATGGAAACTTGGATATCATAAAATACATAAAAGCATATGAAAATATATTACAATATCTTAAATGTAAAAAAACAACAACACCAAAACAGCATAACCATTCATACACATGTCAGCGTCTGTCATATCCCATGGCACATCATGTAGCCCCTGTAGTTAAATCAGGAGGTATAGCACATTATGTAGCCCCTGTAGTTAAATCAGGAGGTATAGCACATCATGTAGCCCTTGTAGTTAAATCAGGAGGTATAGCACATAATGTAGCCCCTGTAGTTAAATCAGGAGGTATAACACATCATGTAGCCCCTGTAGTTAAATCAGGAGGTATAACACATAATGTAGCCCCTGTAGTTAAATCAGGAGGTATAACACATCATGTAGCCCCTGTAGTTAAATTAGGAGGTATAACACATAATGTAGCCCCTGTAGTTAAATCAGGAGGTATAACACATAATGTAGCCCCTGTAGTTAAATTAGGAGGTATAACACATCATGTAGCCCCTGTAGTTAAATCAGGAGGTATAACACATAATGTAGCCCCTGTAGTTAAATCAGGAGGTATAACACATAATGTAGCCCCTGTAGTTAAATCAGGAGGTATAACACATCATGTAGCCCTTGTAGTTAAATCAGGAGGTATAACACATAATGTAGCCCCTGTAGTTAAATCAGGAGGTATAACACATCATGTAGTTAAATCAGGAGGTATAACACATCATGTAGCCCCTGTAGTTAAATCAGGAGGTATAGTATGTTATGGTACATAAAGTATGGACAATGCAATATGAATCGTTTGGCTGTATCAAACAAATAACATGTTTTAACAAAGATTTGCAAAACACATTTGAGTTGTTCCTGAGGTTTAATTTCATTTATGGTATGGGTTTATAAAGGCACACGGTGAATTAATATATTATCTACAGTACAGTTTTCATAGTTGGGATACATTTTAAGCTGAAATACTCACAATGTTGTCTTGTAAGACGGGAAAATGCATAAGGCACTTACTGTATTAGCATATTCCGTGGTTGAATCCAGCTAGCCTGTTATTGTACTAATTAGCATTTACTCTGTGTTTACCTCAGCCCACAACATATTTACATTTTGGTATGCTGTAAAATATTTACATATGGAGGGCTTGACAACAACAACTTATGGTATGACATTTTTTAAATATGTTTCACACCCTGGTTTTACAAAACATGTTTCACTGGTGTACTGTAATGCCTCGTGTCCAGCAAGGAGGTAGCATTACAGTACCAAGGCAGTGCAATGTGTACAGGAGATAACATTTGCTCTTTATCAACAGTAAGACTCTGATGATTCTCATTGGATAATCACCATTAAAAGTCCAAAACATATGGTTTCTATCATTTATTCTGAAACCTACAAACATACAGTATATGAAGCCACGCATGTCTCAATATAGACCTAGCTTCAGTTAATCAGGACAAATATTTCCACTGAACAGCAGGGTGGACTCCCATATGCCTTAAAACAGGGTTTCCCAACCCTCTCCTCAGGGACCACCAGACTTTTCAGATATTTGTTGTAGCCCTAAATTGGCACACCTGATTCAGTTAGTCCTTGACTAATGGAATCAGGTGTGCCAGTTCAGGGCTAGAACAAATATGTGGAACGTCTGCTGGTCCCCGTGGAGAAGGCCTTAAAGCATGTGTGTCCAATCATATCTGCAAAGAGCAAGTGTGGGTGCAGACCTTTATTCCATATTCAGGTGTGTTAGCCTGCAGCTAAACACTGCCCTTTGCCGATAAGATTGGACATCCCTGTCTTAAAAGTATGACGATGCATCTTGACCCCCACATTGAAGCCTGTCCTCCCTTCTAGGGGCCCCTTCCTCTCAGAAATTGGGCCCTTTGCTGTAGGGGTCGTTCCTGAGGTTGTAGGCCTGGTAGCAAGAAGACATGTCACACACTCCTGGTAGTCCTGATGACCCTTGTTTCCCTGGCATTCCGGGACTTCCTGGCATCCCCTGAGGGCCCGGGCGTCCGATGCCATCCGATCCGCGAGGCCCCTGAACTCCTGCCCGCCATTAAGGAGAAATACGGTAAGGGGATATGACTCCACAGAACGAGCAGTGTGTTTTCATGTTTCAGAAGAATCAATGGTGATGGTTTCGTATGGAGCTATGGGATATGAGGCTCTAGAATAACATTTGTGTCAGTATAGCAGGCTAGCTAGCATTTTATGCTCTCTGGAGGATACCTATTTAAAAGGCTCCAATCCCTGATAGAAGGGGTTTTAGCCTGTTCAAGGTCTGAATCCTTAAGTGCTAGTGCATGATGTATGGCTAATCAACAGCTAACATGTAGTTAGCGCCCAACGGTTGATTCACCGTTGTGTTAGCTTACCTGACTGTCCAGTAGGCCCTGGCGACCCTAGACGACCCTCTCCTTTGGTGCCTTTGAGTCCTCTTGGTCCAGTGTCACCTAAGGATGATTTATAATCATTATACTGTGTATCGAACCAACATGGCTCTAGCTCACCTGTTAACATAACATACTCCACTGTTACTTCAAGTGGATAACACTTTCTATGAAGCCCCTGTTGAACTGCAATGTATTTACAGTTGTGTATTGTATTACCAGCAAAGTGCTTTACAAGACTAGCTATAGTGTTCAGCTAATGGCTCCTTATAACCAATTATATAAATGCAGTCATCTCTATAATTCCGTACACATACGTGGTTCATAGGTGAATTATAGGGGAGTCATGTTTTACTTCCATATGTGTTACCATGTTATAATTACTTTATCCTAACCTGTAGCGTAATGCGCTACCAAACACTCAGTAGAGTCTTTGGGGTTTCTGTGCGGGTGTTACCTTTGACTCCCTGGGGCCCCTGCATGCCGGGGGGTCCTGTGTATCCTGGTGAGCCGATTCTACCGGGATAGCCCGGGGTTCCTGAGGAACCTTTGAGTCCTGGTGCTCCAGGCTGTCCCGGGGGTCCCTTCACCGTCTCACACGGCTCACATCTGCTGAGAGGGGCTAGTGTCTGCAGCAGCTGGGGGAGCTGATCTGGGAGGGCCCAAACACAATTTGGTTAATCAAATCAAAATTAATCAGTCAATCAATCAAGTTACTAAGGGAACCATTGTTTACAGTCATTAATATGTCTCATGATTTAAACTTCTTTATTTGAGTACACTTGGAAAAATAGCCCACATATTACTGGGGCAAAAATATTAATAGCACCGAATTCTGTTACCAGATAAACATATTGCTATTAACTGTAATATGATGCTGTAAGGATGTTACCGTTTTACCTTCCTGCCCTAACCAATACATATTCATATTGAACATGAATTTAAGGCGTAGTAGGATCGCTACACTCATTTTACATTTCAATATGTGTATTGTTTAATCCCTACAGTCTTAAGCTGCTGAGTCAACAACGAGCCGCACGCTTTCCAGCTTACTTCAATTTGCACTTTAGTTATTGACACTGCAGAGCTACCGCTGGGCGGGCAGTGACAGGTACTTACTCCGCAACACATCGCCGCAGAGCTTCATCAAGTGGTCATCGGAGGGAGGCTTCCCCTGTAAGACACAGATAAGGCCAAATGGGTAAGACGGTTGGCGTCTCGATGGCGAAGGTATGGAGAAACGGACAGGGCGCTTTTAGAGAAAGGTCAGGATTCAGGAAAACTCACAGGCTTCCCAGGGTAGCCCGTCATTCCCGGTTGCCCAGGCAACCCGTCCTCGCCGGGAGATCCCCGTGGGCCGGCGGCCCCCACGTGTCCCATGTCCCCTTTCTTCCCATCGGTGCCTCTGACACCGATGTCCCCCGTGATGCCTTTCTGATGATCGTGAGGAGAAATATGGTCACAAACTCTATAGAACTAAACAGAGTATAGGACCTTTGCATACAGAGCTCGGTTGCATTTAAAATGTCTGTCATAGCCTACAATATATTTGCCCTGAGAGTAGAAAATGAAGAACCGTTCCAGAATAGGTGTGCAAAGAAATCATAGTGGAAATATGCCGACATGTATCTTTTAAAATGTGAATGTTGAACTTCGTGTTCATGGGCCTTATGTGATATGGATTTCACAGTAGGTGTACTGTCATGTCTATTTATCTAGACCCTGCGGGTGTGATGTCGGAGGCTTCATCGTATGGCATGTTCAGTAGTATTCCTCAGCTCAGATGGCATGAGAGGATCTGGTCTCTGGTGTAGAATGAGGCAGAATGGATTATATCTAACGCAGCAGTGTAATTCTACAAACCTGTCCTTTGCCTCCCCTGAGCCCAGCTTCACCCTGGCAGAGAAGGAGGAAAATGAGGGAAAGAGCCTGTTAAAAAAGTTCTGCTTGAATATCAAAGAAATGCTCTCTTTCAGAAGCTCTTCATTCACTCTGCTCTGATAAAAGTATAAATATTTTTTCCTTGCTGAAGTCTTACTTACTACAGTTGATGCAGAGGTAAAAAAATTAATAAAATCGACATACTGTCGGCCTAATGCTGTTGTATATCAAATACGAGTCACAGCCAGTGCAATGGCCACAGGGAAAGTTATGACTTCAAATTGTTTACCCATAAATAGTGTTATGTAAAAGTGACAGGCTAATCCAGTGTGCCTGATATTGGCCGAGGCGCCATCTTTTTCTTTGGGGGGCTCTGTGAAGACCAAGGCATAAAAACGTATTGTGGTTGAAGTAGATATGATATCCACTGCCACCCAGTGGCCTGGTTATGTAACTGCACTCACCGGTATGCCGGGGTTCCCAGGGGCTCCATCGGTGCCTCGTTCGCCCTGGAACAAGATACAGGGATGGGGGGATGGATGATGGGAGTGGGGAGGAAGATAGGAGGCATCAGAGGAGGGTATAGGAGAGCACTCGCTACTAAAAGGTCATCATTAGCATTCACAGCCAAGGAGAGACGCAAGGGTCTCATTGACCTTTAAAAAACACATCACCTGAGTTTCCCCTACCTCCCCTCTCTTCCCTCTGCTCTGCTGTCTGCCTCTATCACGGTCGCCCCGCTGTGATCGTAAGGCTATAGGAAGCACAAATCAAAGCACAGAGCCAAAGAAACGACACTCTGTAGTCACAGCACAGGGTCCTTAAGGGAGGACTGACTGCGGTGCGAGAAAAGCTTTGTTCCTCGTGATTAAGACATGACTAACACTCATTGTTTTCTTGTCAGTGTCCTGGAGAGATATGAGTATGTACAGTGCAGTGTTCTAAATATAGTGTAGGACTGTACGTGCAGTATAGGGTTCTAAGGAGCCTACAGGGTAAATAAATTAGCCTTGCCTAAAAGCTCATAGGGCAGGAGCCTTTCTCCTGTTTCTGTAGCGTGAGGCAGCTTGATGTAGTAGACCACCTGGACAGGACGCTAGTCTATCGCAGGGCCTTACCCCCAATCTACTTTATCTCCTTAATGTGGAGTGCCAAGCAGAGACATTTTTGTCTTTGGTATGACTCGGCCGGGGATTGAACTCCCAACCTTCCAATCTCAGGGCGGACAGTCTAACCACAAGGCCACTAAGGGGTGTTCTAAGTGCAGTATCGGGTTCTAAGTACAGTACAGGGTTCTAAGTACAGTAGAGTACAGGGTTCTAAGTATGAACTTGATTGTTTGGATAATAAGCCATTCACTAGTCCTTGTTTTATGTGCTGTGGCATGCGAGCTCTACAGGTCACTGCAAACAACCATCCACCAACCCAATAACTAAATGTCACTATGACAAGAATAAATGACAATGAACTGAACCATCCCCCTGTTTCTGAGACAGACGAGACAGAATATGACAATACCTGACTTCCTCGGGGACCCGCCTCTCCAGTTTCACCCTGTAAAACAGTGTATAGCGAATGGCTGTAATAACCAACGAGCAGGTGTCTGGGCGTGCCTGCATACATTCTGAAGGACAAGCTCTCAGTGCGTGTGAATGACAACACGTAAGAGGAATGAAATATGCATTATGCAAAAAGACATCAACGCTTACTACAAAACAGGCAAATGAACAAGCTCCCTGATACCGAGAACCATAAATCATTCATAAATCATGTCTTTAGAGCCGCACGCTGCCTCATTAAGCCAAAAGGCCCCCCCTACAGGCAATAACACAGTTATGTTATCTGAGATTTGGGCTCTGTCTCAATTCGTCTTTCCGTGATTCTTTGCATTCTATCTCCTTGTCTCCTTCTCAACTGTATTGGAGAAGGTCAAAGGCCCCTCCCCTCAGACCTTCTTGTCTAATGCTTTCTGAGAAAGAAACAAGGAAAGAGGATGCAAGGAATCAAGGAAAGATTAATTGAGACCTAAAGTCTATGGTGGTGCATGCTGATGTCCTTACCTTGTGACCTTTGAACCCAGGTAGGCCATTAGTGCCCGGGGACCCAAGGAATCCTGCCTCTCCTGGTGTGCCCTAAAGAGTGAAAATATCATGATAAATAGCTGGGCTAAGTCTTCTTAATGCAGGCTCTGTGTGTAAGTAGTCTGTAGGCAGAGAGCTAGGGTCAGCTTACCCTGCCCCAATACTAACTTTAACCGTTAAAGGTGCAATCTGCAGTTGCTACATACATTTTTGTACTTATAACTAAATGATATGTACCTATTGATTCTTGAAGAATACAACTTATAAATGCCTTATGAGCTTAGTTCAACAGTCATACCCCATCAGAACCCAAAATATAAGCTTGTTTTACTCAAATGTTTGTAAACAATGTAAATGTAAACAAACACTATATAGCGTCAAAACAAGGTTAAAACTATAATTTTGATATCATGGCTGGTCAGTCCTTGCATCCATAGCTCTGTCAATTAATTTGAGAGTGGTTATATTTCTCCAGCCCCATCCCTCCATTTTTTACTGAACCAGGGATGTATGTTGTCTGTCCATAGTCTAATCGATCATGGAGTGTGTACCCGGTGCCTTTCTCACCTTTTGGCCTGGCATTCCTGGAGAGCCATCGGCACCTCGCTCCCCCTCGCTGCCCTGAATATAGACACATAGGAATTAGCATGCAAAAAACTGACACACACGTTCGCACGCACACATTCACACACACACACACAAACACATGCACGCACTCAAACACACATGCACAAACATGTGCATGCAGGCAAGTACACACACAGCATTACCAACAAACACAGAGCTGATGAAGCTTCCTTTGTAAAACAGAAGGCTATTTTAAATTCAAGACAATAGTCCATTTACTCAACAATGAAAGACTATAATTACTTTTACACCCCAAATGCACTTTGGTAAAGAATATATCACATTGGGAGAGATAATTCTAGTATTATCAGTAGGCCATTCGGAGAGTGGAGAAGAGCCCACACAGTGGGGATGAAAAGCTGCAGCATTAGCATAATCGCTAATTAAAATGGGTGATGGACAAACCTTTGGGCCATCGTGTCCACTGGCTCCGGGGTCTCCCTGGGGGCCTTGAATCCCCTGGGCATAGAAAAACACAGACAGTTGGCCTGCAGGCAGTGTGACAGGATGCGTGACAGCTTAGTCACCAACCACTGAGAGGGAATTAGATGGCAGATGCCCCATTCTGGTTCATTTTAGAAAAGAGGATATGCAATGAGGCTTTAACCCTACCCATCTGAAAATACACTTAGCTACTGTTCCTGTTTGTTCATGTTAGGATGACTACTGTTATTAATCACTGCAACTAGTCTATTTGGATGTTAATCACTGATATACAGTACTGTAATGTGTTCAAAACAATATCCCAGACCACAAGTGTGTGTGAGTAATTGTACAAGGGAGATTCATCAGAAGTTAAAAACGACACTGAACAAAAATATAAACGCGACATGTAAAGTGTTGGTCCCCTGTTTCATGAGCTGAAATAAAAGATCCCCGAAATGTTCTCGCAAATGTTGTGCACAAATTTGTTTACATCCCTGTTAGTGAGCATTTCTCCTTTGCCAAGATAATCCATCCACCTGACAGTTGTGGCATATCAAGAAGCTGATTAAACAGCATGATCATTACACAGGTGCACCTTGTGCTGGGGACAATAAAAGGCCACTCTAAAATGTGCAGTTTTGTCACAAAACACAATGCCACATATGTCTCAAGTTTTGAGGGAGTGTGTAATTAGCATGCTGACTGCAGGAATGTTCACCAGAGCTGTTGCCAGATAATTGAATGTTCATTTCTCTACCATAAGCACCCTCCAAACGTTGTTTTAGAGAATTTGGCAGTACGTTCAACTGGCCTCACAACCACACACCACGTGCAACCATGCCAGCCCAGGACCTCCACATCCAGCTTCTTCACCTGCGGGATGGTCTGAGACCAGCCACCCAGACAGCTGCTAATACTGTCTGTTTGCACAACTGAAGAATTTCTACACAAACTGTCAGAAACCGTCTCAGGGAAGCTCATCTGCGTGCTCGTCGCCCTCACCAGGGTCTTGACCTGACTGCAGTTCGGCGTCGTAACCGACATCAGTGGGCAAATGCTCACCTTCGATGGCCACTGGCACGTTGGAGAAGTGTGCACTTCACAGATTCATCCCGGTTTCAACCGTACCAGGCAGATGGCAGACAGCATGTAAGGCATCGTGTGGGCGAGCGGTTTGCTGATGTTTCCCAGTCATGTGAAATCCATAGATTAAGGCTTAATTCATTTATTTCAATTGACTGATTTCCTTATATGAACTGTAACTCAGTAAATGTTTAAAATTGTTGCATGTTGCAATTATATTTTTGCTCAGTGTATATACCATGTATTTACTAAACAGTACAATTCACTCAAATTTGAGGGAAGAAAAGCTTCAATTCAAATGTAGATGATTGCTCTAACTTAGTAACAAGCTTAGTTATGCAGCTTCACTGAACCAGAAGAGGGCAGCAATGGAACACCATATGATGCATAGCTCGATGGCTCTGCCTGAATAGGCACTAGCTGTCACTTACACACCAGTGGAGGGTGCCCAATCACCTCGTCTAATCATAGTCCCTTTATGGAACACTGTCAGAGCTCTCTTAATGCATAATGGATAATTCATTATGAGAGAATGACATTTCAGAGACAATTAAATAGACCTGCTACAGTACGTGATGTGTATTGTAATTCCTCCAGTGGAGAAGATGACAGCAATTGGAATAAAGTCATAAACATGGCTTGATACTCGTTCATTACTACATTTACATTTGAGTCATTTAGCAGACATGGGCACAGCGTCAGATTCTTCACCTTGTCAGCTCAGGGATTCGAAGCGGAGACCTTTCGGCTACTGGCCCAACGCTCTTAACCACTAGGCTACCTGCCGCCCTAGTATGTGTGCAATCAGTTAAATCATTGAACTGGGGTTGCTTGTCATTGTGGAGATGTTGACACCCACCTGTGGACCTTTTGGACCTGTTGATCCCTTCTGCCCGAGTGCTCCTCTCTCTCCCTGTTGGATGAGAAGAGATGAATGCACTGCCTCCCACTGCAAGGTAGTCAATCTAATAACTTCTGTGCCTCCGAAAACCTCCTTGTATTGACTTGAGACCGGGGACTTGTCTTACACTAATCTCTGATCTCCTGTTAATACAGTTATTGACTGGATATTAGTAGCAGAGTAATTGTTTATTATGTTCTTACATGTAGCTTAAAGACTGTCCTTGTATCCATAGCTCTGTCTATGAATTTAAGTGTTTACATTTCTCCAGCCCCATCCATCAGCTTACCAAACAAAGTGACAGTGCCTGGCTGCCTTTAAATACTTTCCTATTTACTCGCATGCAAATAGGAAAGTCTTACCTGAGATCCTGTTGGCCCCGCCTCTCCAGGAAACCCCCGGATCCCCTGGAGATGACACAAACAGCAGGTCAGCTGACACAGCAGTGGCACAGTGAGTGACAAGAAAAGTGGCCGCAGTAGGGCTCCCATCTACCACAGAACTGATAATGGGCCCCAGTTTAATTGCATAGTAGTCAATTCATAATTTCCTCCTCCTCTAGTTACAGTACTGCCATTAAGGCATTTCTACAATGGCACAGTGGAGAGGATGAATAAAACGATCTGACATGGCAATCCACTTGTTGCAGTGTGGAGTGCTTGGCTTGCATACAGTACATGCCAGTCATCCATTCCAAGGAGGCCATGATGAGCCACAGTCGAGGGCATTGGGAGAACTTTGGAACACATGCCCAGATGCGCTGTGATGATTGTTTTCCTTGCATTCTAAATTGGTTTAATAGATCCCATGTCCCTTCCCCCTGGTTTCCGCTGGGGGTCTGATACGCTGTATTCACCTCATTTACAGCCAGCAGGGCCTTCCTGCACTTTGCTAAGTAATTACACACAGGAGAGGAGAACAGAGTGCCAATATACCACGTGCTTAGAATTTCAGAGAGGGCCATTGTAAAGACATGCCCTCGCCACCCCCTGGCTTAGATGGAATCAACCTAACCACTGCGGTAGTAGAGGTGGTAGACTGTATTTTCACCTGTTTAAATAGTCATATGGTGTTAAACTCTATTCTAATACTGCTAAAATAAATAAGCAGGGGTGAAAGTAAGGCGGTTCGGCACGGTGTCCCGGCAAAAGCAATAGTGGGGGTACGCCGTACCGGTAAAACATGAGCCTATCAAAATAATTACAACAAAATGTCAAGAAAAATGTTGGCTATTACACCACTTTTTATCATTACCGTAGAGGCATGAAAAATGAGCGAATGGACTTGAAAATGGGTGGTATAGCCTACACTCCAAAATGCGATGTGGTTCAACGAGAACACAGAAATCTTGCCAAGGCAGAGATGAGTGGCCGACACTGAGACGCATGCGGACAGCAGTGGACGCATACTTTCTGGCCTATAGACAATCGTCATTACACTTTTTGGTGTTTTGTGTAACAGATGTCTCTTTCCTTTCACCACTGTTTGGAGGCTGGAAATACCCTGAGTATACAAAACATTAAGAACACCTGCTCTTTCCATGACATAGACTGACCAGGTGAAAGCTATGATCCCTAATTGATGTCACCTGTTAAATCCACTTCAATCAGTGTAGATGATGGGGAGGAGACAGGTTAAAGAAGGATGTTTAAGCCTTGAGACATGGATTCAGACGATAAATGGGCAAGACAAAATATTTAAGTTCTTTTGAATGGGGTATGGTAATAGGTGGCAGGCGCACCAGTTTGTGTCAACAACTGCAACGCTGCTGGGTTTTTCACGCTCAACAGTTTCCCGTGTATATCAAGAATGGTCCACCACCCAAAAGACAGCCAGCCAACTTGACACAACTGTGGGAAGCACTGGAGTCAACACGGGCCAGCATCCCTGTGGAACGCTTTCGACATCTTGTAGAGTCCATGCCCCGATGAATGGAAAAAGGGGGGGAAGGTGCAACTCAATATTAGGAAGGTGTTCCTAATGTTTGGTATACTCAGTGTATGTTGTGAGTGGACAAACATGCGCAGGTAACCTAGTAAAGGAGCCCTTTGAAGTGATTGTTTGACAATCAGATGAAAACATCATGACTGGTTGTGTTTATGCCATAATAAAAGGTAATATATTTCAAAAGTTAAAGAAGAAATCTTTACGACTAGGTCCACAGAGATCCTACTGAATGAATAGGGAATCTATATGTAATTCTATGCTTACACCCATAACATTTTTTGGTAGGTCCCATTCTGGGGAATACATTAATTATACTTTCACCCATTGAAATAAATAATGTTCTTAGTACTGCAAAGTCACAGCGCAAAAGTGATAAACAATGTAGAGGGGCTGAGGCTAGAACTTTCAAATTATACCACGTGGAAAGATAATAAGCTGAGCTCTGACCACATTCTCCATTTTCCCTGCAGGACTTTACAATTATACCACATGGAAAGATAAAAAGCTGATCTCTGACCACTTTCTAAAGTACTCAAGCAGGTAAAATCGATAGTTTGCAGAGTTTTAAAAGCTTTCATAGCAAACACAATAAACAGAGGGGTGTAGCCGTTGTTTGCATTAATGAAAACATACCTGGGTAAATATGAGCAATATAATTCTGAAAGGAAACCAGCATCTGTTATGATATCAAACCTTTCCCAAAACAACCCTAAGAAAACACCTATAAGATATGGCCCCGTCCCAACTGAAGGTGTGTTTTTGTATTTTGAAGCGGGTCCTGCATTGAGCGGTTCTATCACTCTGCAATCTCTCAGCACAACACCTGCGTGAGCGCACACAACACACAGCCTCCAAAGTTTAAAGAACCTGCTTCCGCAGCACAGTAAATAAAATCCCAGTGAATGGTGTTTGAAAAAAACACTATCTGATACTGCTGGACTTCTCCCTGCCCCTAGTGTCTTCTGTCTATCTCCATTGTAATTAACCTGCTAGAGCACAACCACTTCCACCCACAGTGGAATGCATCCAGATCATCAAGGGGTTGGCTTTATCTGCGGGAGGATGCCCACACTCTTAGGAAAAGGTGGCGGAGAGGAGGAGAGAGGGATAAGAGAGGGAGAAGAAAGGAGAAGAGGAAAAGAGAGGAAACAGGAACATGACATCCCCCACTGCTGCATGCTGTTTGGCGTTAATGACAAATTTGATCAGAAGAGGCCCACATTGATGCCAGTGGAAAAGGCCATTCATTCTCTATGAGGTGTCACTTTGGATCTGAAGCGAGGATTGTTGAGCAGGCTCGCTCGGCTCAAAACCAGCAGCGGAGGACTTTTATGATGGTTGAAAAAGTGCTTCCGTTTTTTTATTTTTATGCCCTGGCATGCAAAGAGAAAGCTTGATGAGAAAAGCTTGGGACGAGCTGACTACTTTGTTTTCGAGGTGCGGAGAACGCCTCGGCATGCGAGGGCGTATGCTTTGACGGATTTAAAGGCAATGGGGCCCCTGCCAATCTCCCTTCCAAAACGGCAATCTAGACCTACTGCTGTATGTTTTAGCGAGTCTGGGGAGCTAGCAAGCTAATTTTGTCAGACAAGCAGAACATACTACACTCTTAGAAAAAAGGGTTCCAAAAGGGTTCTTCGGCTGTCCCCATTTTTGGTTCCAGTTAAAACCCTGTTTGGTTCCAGGTAGAACCCTTGTGGGTTCCATCTAGAACCCTCTGTGAAAGGATTCTACATGGGACCCAAAAGAGTTCTACCTGGAACCAACTTTGGTTATCCAAAGGGTTCTCCTATGGGGACAGCCGAATAACTATTTTAGGATCTAGATAGCACCTTTTTTTTCTAAGAGTGTACAGTCCATAAAGTGTGTGGGTGACAATGATGACCAAACCAGACTCTGACACTTTTATCCTGGTTTATTGAATGTAGGCCTATAGCTGGAAGCGTTAGCACCAAATAAATGGAGACCACAGCAGCAGTGTGACTTAACATTTTAGGGTAGCATACAGGCCTTCTCCTATCCCCGCAAAACTAGAATAGTGTAGGCTGGCAGATGGTGATATTGAGTCATTTCATCTTAGTGTCCAAACGCTAAGCTGGCAATACACTCGTATCCCCCATGGACCGGTTCGTTCTTAAAACATTCTCCATTCAGGTTGCATAGGCATACATTTCCTCCTTAACTAGATTTAGTGGTGAGAAGGCGGGAAAATATGCATACTTTCTTTATGAAACACAATTTTCCACCACCATGCTAGAGTGGCTAATGCTACTTCCTGATGTTATGCCCTGCTTTCAGCCAGGGGTAAACAACAGACTGCTGCAACCTGATTGGCTGAATGCGATACGCAACATCCGGGACTAGCATTCCTAGGCATTAGCCACTCTAGTAGCATGGTGGTGGAAAATGGTGTTTCATAAGGAAAGTACGCATATTTTCTAAAAAAAAATTACGCCTTCTCACCCTTAAATTTAGTTAGGGAGGAAATCAATGCCTTTGCAGCCTGAATAGAGAATGTTTTAGGTACGAACCGGTCCACGGAGGATACGAGTGTATTGCTGGCTGCATACAATGCGTTTGGACGGTAAGATTAAATTACTCAATATCGGCATCTGCCGGCCTTTGGCCTAATCAATGTCGTACCATTTGTAATACAGGCAGTTGCATTGGATTTATTAGCCTAGTCCTGATTTCTGACCAAGGTTTAAGACTAATCATTTTGGATCTCCATATCAGCTATCCAAATGTATAATGAGTTATTTTGAGCCTTTTTGAAATGAGAATCAATGTGTTTACACAGTAGGTATTTCTTCTTCGCTATGATCAGCTCGTCAAAAATGTACGAATAGGCCTACAATTGAAATCACTGATTCATGACAATTTAGCTCACAGAGTGAAACTCCCGGAACGCAGTCGCGAGTAGCCTAATTTCATTCTATATTATCCATTTTTATTTTGACCTGTTTTTTCGATTTGCGGTACTTGACAAAGGATTCAATTGTGTGCTCAGAAAGCATAAACACTACAATGTTGTTGATTTTCTTTCTTGGAAGCAGTGATAAAACAAGTCTGAGCACCAGTGGTAAGACTGCAGTGTATCCCCCAGGATGATTTTGATGCTGCAATCCAGCCCCAGCATCAACAAGACTCATTACATGCAAAAGGGAAGCCTGTTAGGCTGTTATATTCTACTGTGTTGTTATGGCAACTCCTCTCAAGAGGTACACAAGTTGGAGAACTCTGTGGTGTGGTGGGCGGAGCTATATTGCATGCACTGAGGTTAGTAAATTATGGCCAAGCGCTTGGTGTGGCACCAATATGAGGTTGCGTGCCTATTTCCTAATTTCCTTTTTTCATGAATCTTTACGAAGTCACTTGTAAAGCAGCTGCTGATTATAGGTTTTTCTGCTGAGTTGACGGGAAATGTGTTTGTTTGCAGGCACTACATTTGCTGCTACATTCAGTTTGGGTGACAACCACCATTGCCATTGGTTATAACTATAATACATGTGTGTATTATACAGTACATGAGACATAGCCAATGGATATACAGGTAAAATAATGGAAACACTTGAGTACATGAGGAATACAAAGTATATTGAAAGCAGGTGCATCCACACAGGTGTGGTTCCTGAGTAAAGCGATTAACATTCCATCATGCTTAGGGTTATGTATAAAAATACCATGGCCGTCTCAGTCACCAGATCTCAACCCAATTGAACACTTATTGGAGATTCTGGAGTGGCGCCTGAGACAGCGTTTTCCACCACCATCAACAAAACACCAAATGATGGAACTTCTTGTGGAAGAATGGTGTCTCATCCTTCCAAAATAATTCCAGTCACTTACCAAGGTGTATTGAAGCTGTTCTGGCTCGTGGTGGCTCAACGCCCTATTAAGACACTTTATGTTGGTGTTTCTTTCTTTATTTTTGGCAGTTACCTGTATCTATACTGTATGTGCCTAAAACTTTGCTAATAGCCAATAGTTATAGTATCTACTGTATATGTGCATTCAACATTATGAATCACCAAATGGTAATGTGTGCATTACAAATTCTGCCCAAAAAAGTTTTTTTTTAATGAATTGATGAAAGTAGTGTCCAGCAGATGTAATGAATAATGTAGGGACTTCTACTCTGTGAGAGTTAGAGAAGTGCATCTGTAAGCAGCAAAGGCACAGCCCCTGATCTCTTTGGTCTCCTGCAGCGAGGAGGTTACAGTGCAGCGCACACACACACACACACACACTACAGCTACTAAAGGACTGACTGACTCACCGGTACCCCCTGTTGTCCATCAGCACCAGACACTCCAATATCTCCTTTGTCTCCCTGTGAAAGAAAGGAAGAGAGAGATTGAAAGAAAGATTGAAACAGCGTTCTATCACCTTCATTGTTCGGCACCTTTGTATACAGCTCACATGCACACCTAGTAATCAGAATGCTTATACAGTTACAGCACGCAAACGTCAGTGTAAAATAGTGACATGTTGCCAATTCATTTGGATCCCACATGCAGCTCAAACGGAATGGGAGTTAGTGAGTCGCATTGACTAAATCAGTGGGAGGTGAGGTCAATCATTAGAATAATATCAGTATTCCTGTGGCCTCTGTTGTCCGGCAGTTAAAGCCACAGACCTGGGCACACATGTACAGCCTAGGCTACTCTGAGTCATACCCACGCCCTTCTGACTCGTAAACTCTTCTACCTTTCCTGTCTCCTCTTCACTGTCCTATCTCAGTAAAAACTCAAAACCTTTAAAAAAAAAAAAAAGGTTTCTTTATGTAAATATATATAAAGAATAATATAAGTAGTCCTTCCTTATTATTTCTTATTTCTGAGCCTGAGGTGGATCTGGTTTAGACTGTAGGTGGTAAGGTGAGACTGAAATACATGAACCTTGAATCCCCTCTTGGTAAGTTACAAATGTTAGCAGTTGTGGTGGGGACCTTCTATTCTTGTTCCCTTGTTCAGTCTCAATATGGTTCCACTGTACAAAGGCAGTGGGCATCCGAAGTGCATGTCCCAGACAGCCGGTGGGCTGACCACAGCTCATGCTTCTATCTTACCTGTGTTTATTTTATCTGGAAAGAAAGAGAAGAGCCCTTACTGTCGTCTAAGTGGAAGAGCAGTCCTTGTGGTCCTATATTTATCTTTCGCTCAAATAGAGAGCTAGCCAGGTGTTTGGTTATAGAAATACTGGTGTGTACATTGTTACAGAAGTATTGTAGGCATACAATGTCTATCATAAATATGACTGTGCACTAAGCATACAGGCTGATGGAACATGTATTTAAACAATACTGGTAGGGTGGTGAGGGTGAGGAAAGTGGTGAATAAGCTTTGCCTCTGTAATTTGTTTTCTTTTGAAGTGTCCTGCCACGCTGCGCACATAAAAACATACATGCCACCAAACCCTGTAATTACAACAAGAAGACGCCCTGATGTACCAATAAACGGGGTTAGAGACATATATATTTGTATGCTATAACTGTTAGAAAATAGACAAGTGCAGAGTTTCTGGTTCAAAAGACTAGGAGGACCCCATGTAGACCTCTAGTGACCAGACATGTTTTGACAAAGGGGGACATAAATAGTGGCTAGGTTTTGTGAATTGAGAATTGTAAAGAACTAATGTTTTACTGACATTCAGTTCAAATGAGGATACAGTTGATCTGAACAACTAAGCTTACTGTGCTCCCTGTTTTACAAATGAAACAATTGAAAATGAACGCAACCTTCTGTTATGGCACAATAGGCATCTGGAATAGGTTTGTTGGATCCATTGTTGGATCCTTCTTGGAGGCCAATTGTACTTGTTATTGTTGTTTTCTGAATAGTATCTGATAGCAACCAGATCTAAAATATCAGAGAACATTTCAAACCAGCAATTTGTCAACAAGCGCCACTTGGGAAAAATGCAATGTGACACAAATTACACAGAAATCTGTCAAACATACAGTAGTACACTGTATGTAGTCTATTCTAAACTTACCATAGGCAGAGGGCATAAAAATATCAAAGAATTGGAAGCGAGAGAACAGAAAAAAAGGTCAAAATTGGTTGAAAAATATACAGTAGTCACTGGAAATGGGAAAATATGAATTGGGAAAGTGAGTTCCATAGAAAGTAAGCCTAAATATAGCGCTGTAAATGTAAGTGATATGTACTTTTCAATGGAAGTCGTTTTTTCCTTTCAGCGAAAACTGCATAGACTTGTTCTGCATCCTCTCCAAAGTAATGGAGGGAACCAGAATGACTGTACTCATTAAAAAGTTGCATTCATAAGCAAGGGTGAGAAGCTTTGAAGTGATAACCTTGAATACCCTCCCCATTCAAACAGCACAGCACTTAAATGGCTAAGCTGGAAAATCAAACCCACAGAGGGCCTTGATTTACAATGAAATCAGGATGAAATTTGGGTTCGTATTTGCTAGTTGTGTTTGTGTTTTCACTGAGCACCCTGATGGAAAACACTGTTTTGCACTGCAATTATTGATGGAAGGTATTATTCCAGAAGTTCCTACAGAAAGTCTATCTCGTTAAGCCTGCTGTTTGTTTACCTAATCCCAAGCAGCTACACTGTTTGACTGCGCAGTGTGTTCATTGGTGGCTACGGCGGGAAGCCAGTTTCCCATTATTAGGCTTCTGCTTGTCAGTGCCTTTTAATTGAGGGCTCAAACATTGATTTTGGCAGCTAAATGCTTAATCACAATCGTATTAGGGTGGCATTACAAAACAAGGCATTAGAAAGGGCTCTCTGTGTAGCGACTAGATAGCCTCTTCATGGGGTTTTTGACGCACTGGACCTGGAACGTGGTTTATATGGGAAATTTGTCCAAAATGTCTGCCTCCTACTGTCGCCTGAATGTGCGGTAAGGAGACTGGACAGACATCGTAAGAGCTAAAACTGCATGTGTTGTCTCGACCCTCAACCGCCGAGCAACAACACAAAAAGTGCTTTATATCCCAGTGTAGGTGTGTGACGACTTCACTCAACACAAACCAACCAAAGCTGGGACTAGGAGTGACAGCACCACTCCCCGGAGCACGTGGCTACACACATGACAGGACTTTTTCCTAATTGCTGAGGGTCAGGAAACTGAGGCTAGTTGGTAAACAGTTTTGAGTAAGCAGGTGGATAACAAGAATGGGAGATGAGTATTCCATTTTAGAAAAGTGCTGTGTATGTATGCCAATAGTTATTAGACAAACATTTCCTGATTTAAAAACAGCATTTCCTTTCTTCCAGAACCTCTTCCACAAGTCTTCTATGTGAATAGGGCAACAACCACAACGATCCTATAACCAATAACACTAGCAAATCATCAAAATCATGTAAAGAGATCGTGCTTAGGGATAATACCCTATAAATAAAAATCTAAATTACATTCAGCAGATATGTATTGTGATCTGCAACTGGAATCTCAACATAGGACTTAAATAGGGAGTTACCAAATTACAAGCCTGTTTTTAGAGACTATGTATCATATTGCCAAAATAATTAACACCCTCAGTTTTTTTGAGGTATCATGCGGTAACACTTTTTATAACATTTACATTTTAATAATTTAGCAGACACTTATCCAGAGCAACATACAGTTAGTGCAGTCATCTGAAGGTAGCTAGGTTAGACAACCACCTAAGCCATTATACAGTGCCTTGCAAAAGTATTCATCCCCCTTGGCGTTTTTCCTATTTTGGTGCATTACAACCTGTAATTTAAATTGATTTTTATTTGTATTTCATGTAATGGACATACACAAAATAGTCCAAATTGGTGAAGTGACATGAAAAAATTTACTTGTTTCAAAAATAAATAACGGAAAAGTGGTGCGTGCATATGTATTCACCCCCTTTGCTATGAAGCCCCTAAATAAGATCTGGTGCAACCAATTACCTTCAGAAGTCACATAATTAGTTAAATAAAGTCCACCTGTGTGCAATCTAAGTGTCACATGATCTCAGTCTATATACACCTGTTCTGAAAGGCCCCAGAGTCTGCAACACCACTAAGCAAAGGGCACCACCAAGCAAGCGGCACCATGAAGACCAAGGAGCTCTCCAAACAGGTCAGGGACAAAGTTGTGGAGAAGTACAGATCAGGGTTGGGTTATAAAAAAATATCTGAAACTTTGAACATCCCACGGAGCACCATTAAATCCATTATTAAAAAATTGAAAGAATATGGCACCCCAACAAACCTGCAAAGAGAGGGCCGCCCACCAAAACTCACGGACCAGGCAATGAGGGCATTAATCAGAGAGGCAACAAAGAGACCAAAGACAACCCTGAAGAAGCTGCAAAGCTCCACAGCGGAGATTGGAGTATCTGTCCATTGGACCACTTTAAGCCGTACACTCCACAGAGCTGGGCTTTACGGAAGACTGGCCAGAAAAAAGCCATTGCTTAAAGAATAAAATAAGCAAACACGTTTGGTGTTCGCCAAAAGGCATGTGGGAGACTCCCCAAACATATGGAAGAAGGTACTCTGGTCAGATGAGACTAAAATTGAGCTTTTTGGCCATCAAGGAAAACATTATGTCTGGCGCAAACCCAACACCTCTCATCACCCCAAGAACACCATCCCCACAGTGAAGCATGGTGGTGGCAGCATCATGCTGCAGGGATGTTTTTCATCGGCAGGGACTGGGAAAGTGGTCAGAATTGAAGGAATGATGGATGGCACTAAATACAGGGAACTTCTTGAGGGAAACCTCAGTCTTCCAGAGATTTGAGACAGGGACGGAGGTTCACCTTCCAGCAGGACAATGACCCTAAGCATACTGCTAAAGCAACTCTCGAGTGGTTTAAGGGGAAACATTTAAATGTCTTGGAATGGCCTAGTCAAAGGCCAGACCTCAATCCAATTGAGAATCTGTGGTATGACTTAAAGATTGCTGTACACCAGCGGAACCCATCCAAATTGAAGGGGCTGGAGCAGTTTTGCCATGAAGAATGGGCAAAAATCCCAGTGGCTAGATGTGCCAAGCTTATAGAGACATACCCCAAGAGACTTGCAGCTGTAATTGCTGCAAAAGGTGGCTCTACAAAGTATTGACTTTGGGGGGGTGAATAGTTATGCACGCTCAAGTTTTCTGTTTCTTTGTCTTATATCTTGTTTGTTTCACAATAAAAAATATTTTGCATCTTCAGAGTGGTAGGCATGTTGTGTAAATCAAATGATACAAACCCCCCAAAAATCAATTTTAATTCCAGGTTGTAAGGCATAAAATAGGAAAAATGCCAAGGGGGTGAATACTTTCGCAAGCCACAGTACAGAGAGGGAAAAAAGTATTTGATCCCCTGCTGATTTTGTACGTTTGCCCACTGACAAAGACATGATAAGTCTATCATTTTAATGGTAGGTTTATTTGAACAGTGAGAGACAGAATAACAACAAATAAATCCAGAAAAACGCATGTAAAAAATGTTATGAATTGATTTGCATTTTAATGAGGGAAATAAGTATTTGACCCCTCTGCAAAACATGACTTAGTACTTGGTGGCAAAACCCTTGTTGGCAATCACAGAGGTCAGATGTTTCTTGTAGTTGGCCACCAGGTTTGCACACATCTCAGGAGGGATTTTGTCCCACTCCTCTTTGCAGATCTTCTCCAAGTCATTAAGGTTTCGAGGCTGACGTTTGGCAACTCGAACCTTCAGCTTCCTCCAAATATTTTCTATGGGATTAAGGTCTGGAGACTGACTAGGCCACTCCAGGACCTTAATGTGCTTATTCTTGAGCCACTCCTTTGTTGCCTTGGCCGTGTGTTTTGGGTCATTGTCATGCTGGAATACCCATCCACGACCCATTTTCAATGCCCTGGCTGAGGGAAGGAGGATCTCACCCAAGATTTGACGGTACATGGCCCCGTCCATCGTCCCTTTGATGCGGTGAAGTTGTCCTGTCCCCTTAGCAGAAAAACACCCCCAAAGCATAATTTTTCCACCTCCATGTTTGACGGTGGGGATGGTGTTCTTGGGGTCATAGGCAGCATTCCTCCTCCTCCAAACACAGCGAGTTGAGTTGATGCCAAAGAGCTTGATTTTGGTCTCATCTGACCACAAAACTTTCACCCAGTTCTCCTCTGAATCATTCAGATGTTCATTGGCAAACTTCAGACGGGCCTGTATATGTGCTTTCTTGAGCAGGGTGACCTTGCAGGATTTCAGTCCTTCACGGCGTAGTGTGTTACCAATTGTATTCTTGGTGACTATAGTCCCAGCTGCCTTGAGATCAATGACAAGACCCTCCCATGTAGTTCTGGGCTGATTCCTCACCGTTCTCATGATCATTGCAACTCCACGAGGTGAGATCTTGCATGGAGCCCCAGGCCGAGGGAGTTTGACAGTTCTTTTGTGTTTCTTCCATTTGCGAATAATCGCACCAACTGTTGTCACCTTCTCACCAAGCTGCTTGGCGATGGTCTTGTAGCCCATTCCAGCCTTGTGTAGGTCTACAATCTTGTCCCTGACATCCTTGGAGAGCTCTTTGGTCTTGGCCATGGTGGAGAGTTTGGAATCTGATTGATTGATTGCTTCTGTGGACAGGTGTCTTTTATACAGGTAACAAACTGAGATTAGGAGCACTCCCTTTAAGAGTGTGCTCCTAATCTCAGCTCGTTACCTGTATAAAAAGACACCTGGGAGCCAGAAATATTTCTGATTGAGAGGGGGTCAAATACTTATTTCCCTCATTAAAATGCAAATCAATTTATAACATTTTTGACATGCGCTTCTCTGGATTTTTTTGTTGTTATTCTGTCTCTCACTGTTCAAATAAACCTACCATTAAAATTATAGACTGATTATTTCTTTGTCAGTGGGCAAACATACAAAATCAGCAGGGGATCAAATACTTTTTTCCCTCACTGTATATAGGCCATCCATGTATAGTTATAATGCCCTCCATTGCCTGCCAAGAGCATTAGTAAGAGCTCATGGTTCCACATAACAAACTCATAGATACATAAACATCTGTAAATGCATTCAAAGCAATGATCATAGAATGTCCTCCTTCAGTTATCAACAATGAACAATAGAATTTCATTTGAGAGGCACCTTTTCCCTGAATGACGTCAGAATCCCATTGTAGTGCTACTGAGCTTCCTCGAGGGCTAATCTAATTTGCACTAGTCCTGTAGGGAGGCTTAGCCTAAAACAGAGTGGGCTACAGTTTGGCTTACATTCTGCTAACTGGTTTAATTCAAGGGTCAAATCCAGGGTCTTGTTATTGTACGTGTGGGTTACTGAAGCAGCGGAGGAAGGAATCTTGAGCCAGTGATGGTGTGTGTGTGTGTGTGTGTGTGTGTGTGTGTGGTGCTGAGAGTAGACATACACACATGTATTACCCATCTACTACACTACACATCCTCTGGTTAAAGACCCTAACAGATTCATCCCCTGGTTAAAGACCGTAACAGATTCATCCCCTGGTTAAAGGGATACTTCAGAATTTTGGATTATGAAGCCCTTTATCTACTTCCCCAGAGTGAGATGAACTCATGGATACTATTTTTATGTCTCTGCATCCAGTATGAAGGAAGTTAGAGGTACTGTAGTTTTGTGAGCCAATGCTAACTAGCATGGTAGCAGTTACCATAGACTTCCAGTCATTGTGCTAACACTAATTAGCAATTGCGCTAAAGCTAGTTAGCAACTTCCTTCATACTGCACGCAGAGACATAAAAATGGTAACCACGAGTTCATCCGACTCTGGTTAAGTAGATAAAAGGGCTTAATTGCCAAAATCCTGAAGTATCCCTTTAAGGACCCTAACAGATTCATCCAATACGTGCACACAGACAGACAATCCTTCATGAAGTACTCAAGTCTGCCTTTAGGCATTGAGCATGCATACATATAAGTACAAAAAAACATGCTCAATGGCTTCGACATGAGGGCCTCAATAAGACACTGTTGGAATTAGACCAGGGATAGTGTAATTGTATATTTTATCCCCAACTATGAAATTGTTTTTGTGGGAGGAATTGCCCCGGTCTATACTTCTGTAAAGTCTTATATGTCTACGGTATAGGCCTCATTGACATTAATTGGAAAAGGCAGCCCGGGTTTCAGTATTGTTTAAAGGACAACTCAGTGTATATCAACGATCTTTATAGCAAATTTGAGTTTTATATGTCTGTGAAAGTGTGGATAGTGTCAAGTTTTAAATTTGCTTGTCTAATTGTGTGTGCATGCGTATGTGCGTGTGTGTGTGTGTGCATGCGTTTTCCTAGGGCAAAAACCTCACAAATAAAACTGACAGGCCACGTCACAACAGCTAATCACACACCCTTATCTAATGAGCCAGTTGGATGAAAGAAATTGGCCGAAGGATTTGGCCTGGAATCTATGTTTTACTGCTTCTGTGGCATTGTGATATTTTTACTGTCCTCTAATCCCTATAGGCATGCAAGGTCATCTTTCTCAGGGATTTGAGGTATATTTGTGATACACTGCCAAAATGTTTTGAATGAGATGGAAGAAGATAAAGAGGGGAGTGAGAGAGAGGAGTCCCTTTCTGCTGTGACCAGATGGAGAGATAGATGTAAATAGAGTGTATTCGGAAAGTATTCAGACCCCTTGATATTTTCCACATTTTGTTACGTTACAGCCTTATTCTAAAATTGATTTTTTTTTTATCCCTCATCAATTTACACACAATACCATAACGACAAAGCGAAAACAGGTTTTTCGTTTTTTTTGCAGATAAAAAAAAAAATACAAAACAGAAATACCTTATTTACATAAGTATTCAGACCCTTTGCTATGAGACTCGAAATTGAGCTCAAGTTCATCCTGTTTCCATTGATCATCCTTGAGATGTTTCTACAACTTGATTGGAGTCCACCTGTGGTAAATTCAATTGATTAGACATGATTTGGAAAGGAACACACCTGTCTATATAAGGTCCCACAGTTGACAGTGCATGTCAGAACAAAAACCAAGCCATGAGGTCGAAGGAATTGTCCATAAAGCTCCGAGACAGGATTGCCCGGCCAAACTGAGCAACAGGGGGAGAAGGGCCTTGGTCAGGGAGGTGACCATGAACCCGATGTTCACTCTGACAGAGCTCCAGAGTTCCTCTGTGGAGATGGGAGAACTTTCCAGAGGGACAACCATCTCTGCAGCACTCCACCAATCAGGCCTTTATGGTAGAGTGGCCAGACGGAAGCCACTCCTCAATAAAAGGCACATGACAGCCTGCTTGGAGATTGCCAAAAGGCACCTAAAGGACTCTCAGACCATGAGAAACAAGTTATCTGATTTGATTAAGATTGAACAATTTGGCCTGAATGCCAAGCGTCACATCTGGAGGAAACCTGGCACCATCCCTACGGTGAAACATGGTGGTGGCAGCATCACGCTGTGGGGATGTTTTTCAACGGCATGGACTGGGAGACTAGTCAGGATCAAGGGAAAGATGAACGGAGCAAAGTACAGAGAGATCCTTGATGAAAACCTGCTCCAGAGTGCTCAGGACCTCAGACTGGGGCGAAGGTTCATCTTCCAACAGGACAACGACCCTAACCACACAGCCAAGACAACACAGGAGTGGCTTCAGGACAAGTCTCTGAATGTCCTTGAGTGTCCCAGCCAGAGCCTGGACTTGAACCCGATCGAACATCTCTGGAGAGACCTGAAAATATCTGTGCAGCGACAGTCCCCATCCAACCTGACAGAGCTTGAGAGCATCTGCAGAGAAGAATGGGAGAAACTCCCCAAATACAGGTGTGCCAAGCTTGTTAGAGTAGCTAGCTTGTCTAACTATCTTAGCTGGCATGCCTGCTGGCAAGGTTGGTAGAGAAGCAAGCAATTACTAAGTGTAGTGAATAAGACTCATTCATTTCAATCTTTTACCCAGATTTTAGCAGAGATGCATATTAAGTTCATTTTTTTATAACCACCAGTCAGGAGGATACAGGCAGCTCAAGAGGTATCCTTAGATATGCAGAAAAATAAACATATTTGTTTTCATAATGATTATGTCTCTACATTGTAGGAAAAAGCTGTTTCAGGTGTTTAAAAAATGCAAAAATCTCCACCCCCAAGCCATCCTCACGTACTTTGTTCCCCCACAGATTTTTTAGGTGCATTACACCCCTGTGACATGGTGTTCAAGGAATGGAATGTTAGCTAAACATACTGGTGCCCAGGCTAGGGCACTTCAATGCAGCAGGGTAAACTGTTTGCTGGAATTCAGACTCTCAATTGAGAAGGGATGGGACAAAAGAGGGAGTAAATCTGCCATCCTGGTCGATAAGGGGAAGTTGTATGACTGTCCGCTGAAGCTAGGTTTAGAGGTGCCCTCTGTAAACATTGGTCTAGCGAAAACCTCCAATAAAAAGGAGAAGATAGTAAAAACTAAGCTAATAGCATGAATGTCTTCTACTGTAGTCCTCCTGAGGTATGTTGGTGTAGCAGCGGTAGTTCAGTGAACCATGATTGTTCGATTAGTAACCTTGCCTGAGGTCTTGTTTTAACTCCCAGATGGGATGCAGAGGCTTTCGCTCAGAGGGTTAACACGCTGTTAAAGCACAAAGACAACCCAGGTTCAAAACCAAGTTGTCACATTGGCATACATTTAGTTTTGCTATCAGGTGAAGACTAACACATCCTTTGCCAACGCCTAGGTACCCTTCAACAAAGATGTGTTATGGAATTAGGCATAACGACAGGTTGGCTCCTGAGTGGCGCAGTGGTCTAAGGCACTGCATCGCAGTGCTAACTGTGCCACTAGAGATCCTGGTTCGAATCCAGGCTCTGTCGCAGCCGGCCGCGACCGGGAGACTCATGGGCGGCGCACAATTGGCCCAGCGTTGTCCAGGGTAGGGGAGGGAATGGCCGGCAGGGATGTAGCTCAGTTGATAGAGCATGGCGTTTGCAACGCCAGGGTTGTGGGTTCGATTCCCACGGGGGGCCAGTATAAAAAAAAAAAATGTATTCACTAACTGTAAGTCGCTCTGGATAAGAGCGTCTGCTAAATGACTAAAATGTAAAATATAAATGTTGTCCAGTCAAGTCAGTTTGCGTGATGCTCCAATGCTGTGGCACCAGTGTCCCTTGATCTCACCTGGCCCTGCTAGTGTCTCTTCTGTCTCTTACCTCAATGATAATCACACCATAACCTAAATCAATACACACCCTGCCTCCAGGATACTGTATAGCTAACTCACCCACCTTGGTATATTTTGACTGCAGAGAAGAAAATGGCCTTGTCAAAGTTTGAGAAAAAGTCTTGCTCTTTACCAAAAGAACACAACACAGTGTAACACACAGCAAACACACTCCCAATGTGTGCTACCAGAACTAATATTTTTGCTAGGTTTGTGCGTCTACTGGAAAAATGGTTGGAGTGAAAAAATGTCACCTTGTCCTGCATGATTCATAACATTCTCACTCGAGGAAAAACCTTGAGAACGAGCCAGCCATCATGAGACATATCACATAATGCAACCCAAGCAGACTCCTCATCTGAAAGTGTATGTTTTCGTGGATATATCCTATTCATTCCATTTTTGTGGTGATTGATTTCACTTCCCTCTTGTGGGTATAATTGTAGTACAATTTCAGGATTGGGTATAATTTCAGTCCAATTTCAGTCAAATCCCTAATATCATCAGAAAATATAGATTTGGGCTAATAGTCAAATGAATAACCCATGGAGGTTCTTAAAAACATAACCTCTCTAATAAATGTCTAATAATGGTTGTATTTATACTTATTGTATATACATCGATATTGACTTTATACATTCATTTAGAAGGTATGCGTGCTCTCTGTCAGTGAGCGAGCAGGTCTTTGGATAAAAGCCAGGCTAATGGTGAAGCCATGACCTCACAGGCATGCAGTATGTTACAGTGCCGCAGTTAGACATGTTGTTAACAGGAGGTTGTGAGTATAGGTACAGGCCTATAGCTTGGCATGGACCGGGCGCTGAGTGGGGGGTGGCCCTCTGCCAGTAATGTGAAACACCCCCAAGACAGGACCCAGGACCCAGCCACCTGAACTGTCAACGGGGGTGAGTGCATGTTTCATTCAAACTGCCTGAGACTGGAAAGACACGCACACACGCTATTCTATATGCACCATCAGTGTTTCAAATTCACCAGTGGATCTCAGTGTAAAGCAACACTAAGTGCTTGAATCACGCATTTGGTTTGTTACAATAGTTTTCCACCATGTGTCACAACAAATTACACACACTGTTATACATAAATAATTACACTGACTTCCATGATCACAAAATTATCATTTCAATGTGATGACTTACTGCAAGTCAAGATTGTGCACTGATCGTGTCCAGATGGGTTGAATCTGTTCAACAAGTGAATTAATCAATCTGTACAACCCAGTTCAACAATGGCTCTCTCTTTCATTAGAAAAGCTGACTATATAAGATACGGTAGCACAACTAACATTAAATAGATTTGTCTCACTGAATCTGCACTGTCTTGTGATTCATTAATTTCCCAACTATTACAATCAGGCTGAAAGGTAGAGGGGAAAACACTCTTTCTGACTATTCCATCCAAACACAATCTTTGTCAGGACTCACTAATCCAATAAACAGAGTTGAATTTCCATGTTTAAGTCAACTGTATGAGAATAGCCCTGTCTGTCCGTCTGTGTATACAGATAGGTTGATTCCTGTAAATCATTAGGCTGTGCAATGCTTCCTGCAACAGTATCAAGGGAAATGCACTTTATTTATTTTCCTTGCGGTATCTGAGAAAGTACCACACGTGAACGTTCGCTTGGTCCCAGGACCAGTGCAATCACAGGCTTCTAGCTTGTTGGTTATAAATTCTTCACCACTTGACTGTACTAAGTAAGCAGATCAGAGATGATGGATACAGGATCATGTTGTGGTTTACATGGTTTACAACTGGTCCCCACATGTACCAGTCCAGATAGATGAATGTACAGTATAATGAATCCAATGAATCCCTAAACAGTATGATGAGCGCTTGAACAGATGAAGCCGATTCAGGTGACATGACCCTATCAGACACTTCTTTTCAAGGTGCTTTTCAGGATGAAACGCATCCCTGACATGGTCTTTAACCACTGTGTTTTGGTCCTGTAGTTCTGATGAAAGGCCTCGTTTTGGTCTAATAGGACGTGTTTAACTACATGACTGGACTGCAATTCTGTTTTGTGTCAATGGAACTGTGCAGTAGCACTGTGCATGTGGTTCACATTAGAAACTCAAAGTGTGAACACAACCTCTTGTTATTACTGAGGCAGTGCTCAACCCACACACAGAGACCGATGGGCCTGTTGCAATTACAGTTCAAGTGCTTCTTGGGTCGCAAATGCATTATAATAACAGGAAAACTGCCAAATTGCTTTGTGGCTGGAATTCAATTGGTATAACATGCACATAACTTAATTTCCTAGAAGGGTCGAAAGCGAATCTGCACAGCTAGCCTTCATGCTTTCTTGTTTGCAAATTCACAGTGTTATATTTAACTTATTTCACAACTTGACGTGCTTCAGATGTGGTCAATCCTGTGTCCTTCGCTTAATTGAATCAAAAGATGCCAAGAGAGGATTGATGGGATTGAACTTCAATCAAAGTAGCAGCATGCCCAGCCATCCATCTAAGGCCAAAGAAGGCATTAGAATATGATTCATTTGGCAGCTGGTGCAGAGTACATTATGTTCCTATATTATCCTACTGTACCTCATATTTTCACACTGTACATCATAGATAAAGCACAATGTCGTCAATGTAGTTGCTTGGATAGCATGTTGTTTCATGTAATTACACAGTAACTACACTGTTAACTAATTAGAAACAGAATGAGTCTAGCTTCCTTTCATTACTGCCTATGCCTCTATAAACAAAAATCAAGTTACGATCCTCTCATTGTTAATGGAGCAGGAAGTTTAGGAAAGGACTCACCTTTGGTCCCACCGGCCCGATCGGTCCAGCTCTGCCCTGCACTCCCGGTCCCCCCTGTAAGGAAAATAAAGACCTCTTTAGAACAAAATGGAGTAGAACAGGTCAATGCCAAATTCCCCCTCTTCACGTCCCAAATCAAACACAATTACAGAAATTAGCCCCTCCACTCCGACTTCAAACAGGCTGTCTGGTGTATAGACATACAGAGAGGACTGAGGAAGCAGCAAACCCACTCCGCTGTAGCCTACACTTTCTCCTAATCTTAGAGAATTACCAAATAACTGTGATGTCTCCACTATGAAGGTAATAATGGCTAACCTGGGAATCTAAACTGTTTCACAAATGTAGTGTGGATTTAGTTTGGATTCCCAGGCTAAATGAAAGCCCAAATGAGGATTCAAGTCAAAGACCTGTTGTGGGTTATGCAGTCAGTTATATATCATAATCACTGCAGTGAGATAATTAGAATTACTGAGACTTGGATGACAGTTTGCTAGCCCACTTAAACTTGTATCTACATTTTACATTTTAGTCATTTAGCAGACGCTCTTATCCAGAGCGACTTACAGTTAGTGAGTGCACACATTTTTCATACTGGCCCCCCGTGGGAATCGAACCCACAACCCTGGCGTTGCAAGCGCCATGCTCTACCAACTGAACTACATGCAGTGCCTGGTAGTTATTAGTTCTGTCAGTTTGAGCATCTTATGAGATGAGACGTACACTGGAAGCCCTCACCTGTTAGTAATGGGCATTGAGTTGAAGGTTTGCAGTTTTTTGTGAAGGACTTAAATTAGAATCATTGTAGTCATCTAGGGTGTAGAAGCTGGCAACACATACTATTTTATCAGCAGCTACGTAGACATGGGAGCTTTTAACAAGATCAAACTAAGAAGCCAGGTTCCGAAACTGACAGACTGCCAAAGAATATGACAAACGACCATATTGGTCAGATGATGATCATAGATAAACAAAGAACCAAAACCAGATCGTACCATTGGTCCAATCTCTCCCGGAGGTCCGGCTTCTCCCCTCTCACCTGGAAGTCCCTATATGGACAATGGCGAAGACATGTTGTTACAGGCACAGTTTCACTTCATCAAATATTAGAGCTCTATTGTCAGGAAAAGGTCTGGAAACCAAGGCCCAAACCCTTACCATTTTCCCTGGCATTCCAACAGAGCCAAGGTTTAATTGTGAGGTGGCAGGACCCTAGAATACAAAATACAATATTTTAACAACGCACAGAGAGGCATTGATGAAAAATCTAACTACTCTTGGCCTCTGTAGTGCTTTACAGTGTTGACTCTTTTTTTCTCTGTCCATTTTCTGAAGGTTTTGATATGCTACATGTGAAAATAAATCCCTCCATTTCCTCCCCATCTGGTCTCAAAGGGCCTGCACTTCAACGCAGTTAGACTGTGTTGTTTCCATTGAACCTGACCATATGTTTAAACCCTCTTAAAACACTAGTCCAGAACAGACAGAACATGACTGGTATACAGAGCACCATTGTGGTGCTTCAGACAGGGCTGTGGTGTTGGTGGTGTGGGCTGGTTGGCTCCTCTCGTCCCCTGGCACAGTTGGTGGAAGTCGGGTTGGGAGTCTCACCTTTGGTCCTGGCGGGCCCGGTTTCCCCGGCAGTCCTGGATCCCCTCTCTCGCCCTTCATGGACACAGAGTTGGAGCATGTTAGAGTGTTATGCAAAACTCAAACCCTAATATATCAATCCAAACCATGCACATCCACACAAAGGAGGGGAGCTTACTTTACCACCCGTCAGACCCGGAGCCCCGCTGGGTCCTAGTGGGCCCAATTCACCCTGTGTGGGTCAGGAAGAAAGAAGAAACAAACACTTCTATTGTATGTCTCTCAGATTTAATAGATGTATCATGCTATTAAACATATATTAATGGCACTGCAGTGGTTGCTAAAAAAAAGAGACAGCCGCACACTGCTCTTGCTAGTATAATTTATTTTATTTAAGTTTAGGTGGTGGCCTCTTGGCCTTCGTCAGAGCAGTGGTTGCTGCCATGGTGTTGGTAATACTGGCTACTATTGTGGTGGGTTTGATTCCTGCACAGTCCACATTAAACTGAATGGATATGCTAACTGTTAGCTTAACAACCATAACAGTTTGCTTTAAAAATGGTACTATTCATATTTAATAATACATTATTCCTGAGTGTTAAAAGTGTTACAGTAAACAGAGTGTTAGACTGTCTAGAAAGCTCACCCTCTCGCCAGGAAACCCAGGTTCTCCAGACCTACCAGGCTCACCCTGGTTTCCATAGTCAAAAACAAAAGGCAAGCATGGAGGAAAACAAGCAATCATAGGGTCAGTATAATGTAGTCTATGTGTTGCCTAAGTGGGAAGGCTATCTGTGATTCTCTCTTCCGTTATGTCAAATTATATGTTAAAAAGTCCCCCAAAACTTCTCCCAACATCTGTAGGAGGTAGGTGTGATGGGAGATGGATACTGTTGTTATCATGCAATATGACGATGATATGAGACATTGATGTGTACTCACAGGCTTACCGTCAGGGCCGGGTGGCCCTGCTCTTCCTATCTCACCTTGGAGACCCTGTACAGCCAGTCACAAAGGCATTAAAATATGTTACGGGCTTTTCAACAAATGTGAATGTGTGATTGATCATGTTACACAAGTGGCATATACTCAGGAGAATCAGGAAAAAAAACATTGTTGGAGTGATTGCTCCCTTTCTTTTTTAACTTGTATTGTTTTGAATGAAAGATTGTCCAAATAAATACTGCATTAATAACGGATGGTCTATCTAATGATTGATGATCTACAGTGATTCCTGCCGACACACACTTCTAAAATGGACTCAATGTAATAAATCACACAGGATGTGGTTGCAGGGCCTGTCACTGAAACGTTTTAAGCTCCGGTGTCAAAGCTACCTGAGGGGAGGAGACTAACCAATCTATCAGATGTCCATTTCTTTTACAACGAAGCCCAGGAAGCAGACCGAGACAGACAGAATGAGATGGAGAGAGGGGCAGAGAGAGTGTGGGTTTTGGGATACTGTATGTGTGTGGGAGAGGGTAACACCAGAGTGGGTGATGCTGTACTGTACCATAGGTCCAGGAAGTCCAGGTGGTCCTGAGCTGCCATTAGCACAGTCACACTCCACTTCCTCCACTGTGGGCTCACGGTCCAGGGGACACTGGGACAGATACACACTGAAGTCAGTGACACTCTGATGCAGACAATAAATGGTTAAAAAGAGCAGAGAAAACAAGCTCTCACTTACCCTCTCATCATCCTGTGAAAGAAAAAAGAGAGAAAAATATATATTCCACTATACCCATATACACAGTTTATGTAAACTGCACTTCAAACTACACTTTACAACTTCTTTGTCAAGATGCTATCACATTTTCTCCATTTGTCATAATAACATTAAATGTGTAAGGGGTTGAGAGGGGTTGGGGAAGTTAACCGATTTTCCCCACAATGGAATGTGTGCCTCACCACAGAGTATATTTCACAGGCTGTCTCTCTCTCGCTTTGATGAGGGTCACAATAAAGGCGCAGTTTCTGTATCTCCACCTAAAAAAAGGGTTTAAAAAAGAAAGGAAAACACAGAAATCATGAAAGAGACTACATCCAACAATTTCACCCATTGTTCATCCAAATGCAATGGTCCTATTTCACTTTAGTCCAACATAGAAAACCACATCTGCTAAATGCTTTCGTCAAATGCTTTGTGAGAGCCATACACGCCCCACGTAAGGCCCCAGTAAATATACAGTGCCAACCTAAGTAATTATACTGGATCAGTAGTAAGCCTATAGTCACATCCCTTGCCAATTTGCCCTAGAACAAACACTGTTCCTTCTACTCACAGGGACTGTGGTCTCCGCCCCGAACTTCTTGGCGACCTGCGTCTTGCCGTTGATGTAGATTGGCTCCACCGGTTCCAGTAGCGCCACTTCCTGGATCTGCTCGTCGTCCAGGAAACCGGTGACTTGCCGGGGCCACACGAGCAGCTTCAGCTGGTGCCAGCCTTCATCAAAGAGGCTCTGTAACGGATGGTGGCCCAAAAGGGTCAATCAGAACGGTAGGGACACTGAGTGGATGTGACGTCCATAATACCATAGGGCTCTAATTCACTTGCGGTTGCATCCATACCTATCTGTGTCCACAATGCCAGTGTAAATGTCAAAGTGTACTCTTAGTTATAATGACCATTCAGCTAAATCTAGGAGTGGGAGTACTTGTGGCACCCAGGCTTCTAGACAGGTTGCCAATGCTACCAATCAGAGTGGTGAGCAGTGCCATGGAGGTACTTATGGCACCATCCCGCTTTTCCGCTGCACACTCTCTTTGAACACAAAGCTGCCAAAAGGAAAACAGAAAATCAACTGTTCCGTGGCCTTTAGCCATGGCGTCCACATGAATTAACGTTGTGAGGTTGCATGTTGTTCTGAATGGAGAACGCGTTGGAGTCTAAACTGCAATCCAGTCCACTGAAAGTATCAGAAATGGGAGGGTGATGTTCATGATCATTGCCAGACTACATTCCAACACCAGCAGAATGTATGCCTACCATCACAACGTACAAGATCACAGTTAGGATCAGGTGTGTTTCCTGATAATGTCACCTGACCAGGAATAAGTCCTGGCTTTGAAAAGTCTGATATTGTGTTTTCAGTATACTGTGGTATCAGTGGAGGCCGCTGAGAGGAGAACGGCTCATAATAAAGGCCGGAACGGAGCAAATGGAAGGGCATCAAACACCTGGAAACTACAGTTGAAGTTGGAAGTTTACATATGCCTTAGCCAAATACATTTAAAAACTCAGTTTTTCACAATTTAATCCTAGTAGAAATTCCCTGTCTTAGGTCAATTAGGATTACCACTTTATATTAAGAATGTGAAATGTCAGAATAGTAGTGGAGAGAATTATTTCTTTCAGCTTTTATTTCTTTCATCACATTCCCAGTGGGTCAGAATTTTACATACACTCAATTAGTATTTGGTAGCATTGCCTTTAAATTGTTTAACTTGGGTCAAATGTTTCGGGTAGCCTTCCACAAGCTTCCCACAATAAGTTGGGTGAATTTTGGCCCATTCCTCCTGACAGAGCTGGTGTAACTGAGTCAGGTTTGTAGGCCTCCTTGCTCGCACACGCTTTTTCAGTTCTGCCCACAAATTTTCTATATGATTGAGGTCAGGGCTTTGTGATGGCCACTCCAATACCTTGACTTTGTTGTCCTTAAGCCATTTTGCCACAACTTTGGAAGTATGCTTGGGGTCATTGTCCATTTGGAAGACCCATTTGCGACCAAGCTTTAACTTCCTGACTGATGTCTTCAATGTTGCTTCAATATATCCACATAATTTTCCTTCCTCATGATGCCATCTATTTTGTGAAGTGCACCAGTCCCTCCTGCAGCAAAGCACCCCCACAGCATGATGCTGCCACCCCCGTGCTTCACGGATGGGATGGTGTTCTTTGACTTGCAAGCATCCCCCTTTTTTCTCCAAACATAACGATGGTCATTATGGCCAAACAGTTCTATTTTTGTTTCATCAGAACAGGGGACATTT